>NW_012106664.1:973174-1104628 GCF_000951045.1 Mandrillus leucophaeus | reverse complement strand
ACTCTATCAATTTATCACTATATTAAGTAAAAATCACACACTTTTTGCATCCTTCCATGCATAAGTTGTTTATAATTAGCTGTTTTATCTTAAGTATATATATTAGAGAAGATGATTATAGTATTGCTTCTAGGTTATTTTGTTAACTTGAAAATCGGATTAGATTTGTAGACATCTGATATTATATTGATACAAGAGAATAGGAAGTTTGTACAATTTAAAATAAGATTATTAATTATAATTTTAATAGATATTGATTTCAGTAAAAATTGAACCTGAAATTAATAGAATGTTGAAGATATTTGTATATACATCACTGTTGCCTGAAACATTGACTGTAGTACAAAGAATGCGTTCTAAATAGAACCAAAGAAGTTTATCTGCTGAAATGAGACTGCAGAAGACATTATGCCACCCGCCATTTCCATGGTATTTATAGGATTCTGACATTCTCTAAGCAAAACACTTTCTATAAAGTTCATTGCAGCCAAGACTATTCACTTCTAGTAAGTACCACAAGCAAACCAGAGGTTGCATAGTGCTGTTTTCTTTCTTTGTCTTCATTTGCTGCTAACAATGTTTGAGTCATTCGGACTCTGGTAGAGTTAACTCTGCCTGTTTGATATTTTGAGAAATTTTAGGTTTCTGCTATCTTAACTGATTCTCTGACTTTCAGCTTAAATCTACAAGGCATTAGAGTGTCCTTTAGGATCCCTAAGATCTACTCACACTGAGTTCATAGCATTGCACTGATTCTTTTGCCTACATATTAACTCTTAGTTTCTAGACTTTCAACATACTCCAAATAAGTATGTGTGTCATAAAAGAAGCATTACATTCAAAGTTAGAAGGGAAGGGTTCTTGTCATAGCCCTCTCCCCTAAAAGTCAATAAACCTTATACAACTCATTAATTTGCATGTCTCAGGGCTGTGGGCAGAACCAAATGAGAACTGAATGTGAAAGTCTTTTAATATGCAAAGCAGAGTATCTTATGCTGTCATTTGTCAGTTCTAGATTGTTTCAAGACAATGTCTTTCAAAAATGAGATTGTAAATGGTACTATGCAATTGGTAGTTAACTCATCAAAATTCTATTCATCTAAAAAATATCTGATGCTTAGTAAAAGAAAGCACATTGTAATTCTCACTATTATTCATATATTATCAAAACAAGACAGACTTTTATCATTTCTCTTCATTATGGAGTACTAGTAATTTATAAGCTTATTGCAATTAAAAGCTGCTTAATACCAAAGATTACTTAACTGCAAATAAGATATAAAAAGAAAAATAATAAATATTAGAAGCATCTGAGCAAAAAATATATCTCTAATTTGTTTTTGTCATCTATGTTATCATAGTAATATCCTTTCCTTCAGTTAGTAGTCAAATATTTCCACAACATAGTCCTATTATCATTTTTCAAATTTATTTTGTGTTTTCTTTGAATAGTAAGAATACCATTAATTAAACTGACTCCAAATGTTAAGTATTTTACATGTTTTAGTTTATCCCCATCTTACAGGAAAATAGAGATTTCAAGAAGTTTAGTAATTAACGCAAGGTTGCATAGTTACTGAGTGAGGCTGTTGGGGTTTTATCCTGCCAATCTGATTCTAATATTCCTTTTTAAACCCTGTTCACTCTTCATGCCACCTTCGTGCAGGTGCCCTTTATTTCAGTCCAGTGGTTCTCAGTACTGGCTGCACATTAGAATCACTTAGAAGCTTAAAACTTCTGATACCAGGACCCCTCTCTCAGCAGTTGGGGTTGAATTTGTCTGTGGGGGAAGTTTGTGGTTATGCCAGAGCATAAGTTTTAAAACCTCCCATGGGTGATTGTGATGTATAAACAGCACTAAGAATCTCAGATTTGGCCAAAATTATCCACTTTCTAGATAATTCTCTGAATGATAGTATGCTTTCCTGTTGCCATAACATTTGCTCCTGCTCATGCTCATGTTCATGCTGGGAGTAAAGTTGACTAGTTCATAAAACAAGGACTTTGGTGTAGGATAGAAATAAATAGTTCTGATTCAGTGCCCATTACTAACGTATCACAGCATTCAGGTATATGTAGTGAGAATGAAGCTCTTGCAACATAAGCTTCTTCATAAATATTTAAAAATGAGAAAAACATATGCTACAGAATTATTGTGAAGGGTATATCAAGCATATAAATTACAGATACAATTATATAATTTGGGCTTCAAGACATTATTCATGTAGAAAACATGCTTCAAATATGTATTGCAAAAGGGTAGTTGTCCATAGGCAGAAATTCATTGAATATATTCATATGTGTCTGATATAACCTTCATGTTTGCCTCACACACCCAGAAGAGACATAAGTATGAAAGAGCACTCCCAGATGGGCTGTTCTGGGTGAGGTAAGAGATTTCAACGGTATAGCAACTCATCAAGTTAATATAAGAAAGGTTCCTCTGACTTCCTCATATATTTGCCACTTGCCCATTTACTTAAAAGTAAATTGAACAGCTAATAAGTTTGTGAGCAAGATCATTTCCAGGCAGTACACCAAATCAGACTGTTAACTGTCCATTAGTAGAGGCAAAATAGCTCTTATTAAGTTGGGCCTTCGTTTGTAATGTCTTTTCCCATTCTACCTCCACCTGTCAAAATTCTCCATCATTATCTTTCAAGAACCATCTCAAATGCAATTTTTCTTTTTTAAATGTTTTCTGAATAAGAAGATAATTGTTAATTACACTTCCAGTCTCTCCTTTATGGGTGAAGTTGAATACAAAATAAAAGAAGGAATCTGTATCATTCGTTCATTCATTCAAATGTAATTTATTGAGAACTAACTATACACTGGGCAAGAGGTTATGATTTTTAAAATACTGTTATTCTGCTTATCAGTTTATAGATAAGTGGGAATAACAGACATAAAGTTCACAGTTGAAGTTTAGTGTGACATCTGAGATAACAGAAACAGTTGTGGATATAGTGATAACATAAAAAAAGAACATGATTATCAATATCTCATGTGTAGATGTGTCAGAAAAGGTTTCACACAGATAAATATGATTGAGATCAGTTTTGCAGCATCTTTTGGATAGCATAGTTTTTAGTGAGAAACATAACATTGGCCTGACTCTACCACTTATAATTCTGTAAACTTGGATATGAAATAAAACTTCCCTGTAACTGTTCCTGCACTAAATTGCCATAGAACATAGATTAAATAATATGTGTAAAAAATTTGGCAAGGCTGGGCACAATGGCTCACACCTACAATCTCAACACTTTGGGAGGCCAAGGGAGAGGATCACTTGGGCCAAGGAGTTTGAGCCTAGCATGGGCAATATAGTGAGACACCATCTTTCTCTTAAAAACAAAAACAAAAACAAAAACAAAAAACAGCGAATATCTAACATAAGGTAAGCCATCAACAAATCACAGTAGTTTTGTTACAAATCAATTAAACATTATTATAATGGCATTCCAGATAAAATATAAGATTTGAAAAAACAAGGAAGCATAAAAAACAATCTCAAGGAATTGTCAGCAATTCTCTCAAAACTGAGCATTAGATATTTATGGGGAGAGATGGCCTTATGGGAGATATGGCTGGACAGGTAGGTTAAGACTAGAACTTAAAGGTTTTGGTAAGGTCATCCTATGGATAAAGTAATGTCATCTAGGATAAGTATAAACTTTATCCTGAAGGCAATAGGAGTAAAGTGTATTGAGAGAATGGCATTAAAAGCTTTGTAGAGAGAAATAATATGATCGAATTATAATTTTTAAACCCACAGTAATGTAGCTGATAAGAGCAGGGATAAAATGCAGTGAAAAACTAAATGATTTAAGCCAAATAAGAACAACAAATATATAATTGCTGATATTTAAAGTTAAAGAAAATTTTAAGGGTGAATATGAAGAAGGAAACATACTACATTGAATTTAAAAAGACAGACTGAACATGAGTTAGTGACCAACTGGATGTGAATGTGAGCAGTGTAGGGTTAATGGTGACTCCTGGGTCCCTGAATTATGTAAGTAGTGAAGGTCATTGAGTAGATTTTGAAGATAGTAGATGAAGTTCTAAGGTACATGAAGGGCAGCTAGGTAGTTATGTACAAAGTGAACCTTAGAAGAGAGAGAAGAATTGCAGATATATGTACACTATATCGTTATTTTTAAATTTACCAGCTTTTATTTGTTGTAAATTTATTTCTCCTCAATTTTCAATACAGCAGAGCTTTGTAAGTTGTTAATGAGTTTCATCTTTTACTAAATCCACAAAAACTCTTTCATAAACTAGTACTATTAGAATTCCTATTTTCCAGAAGAGTTATGTAAACTTTAAACATGAGTTATTTTATCAAACAGTAAATGATAAAAATAGAATTTGAATCTAGACCACATGAATCAAATGCCAGAACTCTTTTAGTAGCAAATATTTATGCATTGTTTCTTAGAAAATACCTAAGACATTTGTAATTTTTGTGATTTTAGCATATTTAACCTTCATATGCAAACACTCCTCCCTTCTCCCTGTGGAAGTCTTTACCAAACTCTGACATTTATTTTGCCTGGCTATGTAACAGCCAATCAGTATACATAAACCTGAAAACAAGGAAACACGCATTAATGTACGAGCAATAATAAGGTTTTCATGTGAATACATTTGAAGACAAATCGGTTCAAGTACACTAGGCATAAATGGGTTAAGGTCTATCTTTAGTAAAATGTACTTTAAAAAATAATACTGCTCTTTTGTTTGTGTGGAGGATTTCTGTTCATTTGTTTGGTTGGTTGGTTGTGTTTTTTGCTTTTTTTTTTTTTTGAGACGGGGTCTTGCACTGTCACTCTGGCTGGAGTACAGCGGTATGATCATGGCTCACTGCAGCCTGAACCTCCTGGGCTCAGGTGATCTTTCCACCTCAGCCTCCTAAGTAGCTGAGACTAGAGGTACACACCACAATGCTGAGTTAGTTTTTATTTTATTTTGTTTTTTTGTAGAGATGAGGTATCATTATGTTGCCCAGGCTGGTATTGAACTCCTTTGTTCAAGCAATCCCCCTGCCTCCGCCTCCCAAAGTATTGGGATTACAGGCATGGGCCACTACACCCAGCCCCAATCTTTAAGTATAATAAGATTATAACATTTAAGAAATCAATATGTATTAGTACAACATTTTATAACATTCAAAGATGGAAACCTAAAGTAAATTTCCTATACCTGCCTTTATTTAAATTAATAGAAAAATCAATGTGTGGCATGATCTTATCAAAGGTAGAAACTTATATTTTTAACTAGCTGATACCAAGACTTGTCATTTGTCTTTCTGATGTTTAAAGTAGCTACCTTCTAGTTTTCAGCAAACCCATTTTATTAATTTTCAAATTGGTCACTCATAAATCAAATATTGACTTTATATACACCCATACATGCCCACACATGCTCATACACATACTAAGCAAAATAATGTGCACTTATGTAACACAGTTATCTTTAATGCTTAGGACATATCTTGTGCACATAAAATGTCAAAGATAAAGTTTACATCATATTAATAATAATACAATGGAGAAATATAGTAATATTTATTTGAGATTTTTTTAAAATCCTGGGCACAAAAGGAATGATAAGAATGTATTTCTATCTTGCAAGAAATTCTGATTTGTTCAAAGAGTCAATAAATAAGTATATCGTGCCAATTATGAATATATTGATTATCACATCCAAATCCACCCCCCATTGCCTGCTCTACAATAATAGAGATGGGTTTGATAAATATTTCTTCCTTGTAAACTTGCACATTTTGAGCTCTGTGAGTACATGACATTGGAGGGACACTAGAGGAAGAAAGGTTTATCTTTCTGGTCCTAGTGTGCTCCTCTCAGCATGAGGCTTCTTTAATACCTGGCTCCTATAGCACATGGTGGCTAGAAGCACCCAGGCACTCTGTCTGATGGCTTTTCAGTGAGTTCTGAAGCTCAGCACTTCCTGTGGATGGCGTCTTCCACACCCCCTTACGTGGCTTTGCATTCACTTTCAATGTGCAATCTCCTTGTGGATAGCATTTTCCATTACCCTCTGAGATGGCATAGCAGTGGAGTGTTGCCAGTGAGGCACCTTTACGTAGATGGCACCCCTTAGATGGCTTTGAAGAGGAGTGCTGCTGGTGAGGATCCTCCCTATGGGTGACTTTTTTGGAATCCCAGAGGAAAACATTTCCAACAAGTCCTGCTGCCCCAGCACCTCAACAATTTGTCCACCAGCCAGTGAGCCACAGGCATGTCCTCGCAAATAAAGTTTGGATATCAGCCTTGCTGAGGGTAAGGAGGTTCTTTTGGGGAGCCTCTCAGCTTCAGAGGCAATGGTTTCTCCTTATAATTACTATTGCTATATTATTTAGAGTCATCTTTAGTTATTAATAGCTAATCTTCCATTACATAAATATTGTATTATATCTACTGATTCTTTATATTAAACTTTCTATCTTCAAATTACTGTGTGGGTTCTATCTGTTTGTGGGCCTCAGACTACCACATACATCAAAAGTAAAATAAGATGCAATCTAAGGATCAAGTAGCAATAATACAAGACACGAATACAAAATGTGCCCACCCCATGGCATAAAAGAAACAGCAAGTGCTGTAACAGAAAATGAAAGTATCAGTAAAAGGCTTCATGGACTTTGGGTTACATCTCTAAGGATAGAGATTTTTTTTTTTTTTTCAGATAGAGAAGAACAGGGAAAACTTTCTATGAATGGCTTAACAAAGGAACTCTCCTTACATTGTTAGGGAATCAATGAGCAAGAACAGAGAACTGGCAGGGTAAATGTAGAAGATTAATTAGGCTAGAAATATATGGTAAGATCAATTACAAGGGATCTTTCAATTTGATGTCAAGGATTTTGCACATATTATATAGATACTGGTAAGCTAAACAGATTTTCACCTAAAATATGTTTCCTTTAGAAACTCAGTTTTATATTAGGTACTCTATCTGTGGACACTGACGTACAATATGCTTCTGCTTGCTTCTAAAATGAAATCATATGCTTACATCTTAAAAAGTGTGTGTGAATATGTGTGTGTGTGTGTGTATACTGAAGTTACATGAAGAATTCTGATAAATCTGCATGGATATAAATATGTATTCAAAAGCAAAGCAGCTGAAATAATTTGTCAGTGATACCAGATACTAAGAACATTATTTGTATTATGAATATTTCTATTTTTACATCTTGTTAAAATATACAAATGGTAGGTGTTATGAACTGAATGGTTGTATATCCAAACACTTTTATATGTTGAAATCTAATCCCAACAGCATATGGAGGTAGGACCTTTGGGAGATAATTAAGTAGAGCCTATTAATGAAATTAAGTACCTGTATAGCTTGCTCTCTTTTTTATGTGAGGATATAAGTTGGCTGTTTGCAACAAGGAAGAGGGCTTGCCCCAGAACCTGACCATGCTGACGTTCTGATCTCACATGTCTAGCCTTCAGAATTGCTAGACATAAATGTCTGTTGTTTAAGCATCCCAGTCTATGGTAATTTGCTATAACAGCCTAAATGGACTAAAACAGTGGGAGACCAGAAAACGTATTTTTATCTAATTTCCTTCACAGTCCATATTGTAAACATCAGTTATAGTTTAAGAACTGCAGGACATAAAGATTTGACATTTCAAGATAGAGTCTGATGGAAATCTAAAGGTATATACACATATCTTAAAAAGCCACAAGTAAAAGTGCACGTTATTGACTATCTAGAGGAACAGAAATGAGTCCTGGATACTATCAAAGTCATAAAATGACATAAAATGGATATTCCATAGGGGTTCAGAAAATGCATTCTTTTCCCGTTTTGTTAAGCTCTGAGTGAGACTGAACTGTCAAACACCTGTCAAGTAGAAGGAAACTTCAAGCAACACCTTCAAGAAGTAGCAAATTAAGTATATGTCAACGAGTTGTTGGACTGAATGGGAATGTCAAACATGCCAGAATTATGGACACTTTCTGTATCAAGTTGCAAGATTATTTATAAAGAGATGTGTATCTGCACAGCATAAATCAAGTTTTCATTCCTCTGATGCTAGTGATCTTATCATCATTATATATGAATCAGCCTGGATAAGAAAACAAAAACACCATATAAAGTTGCTTTATTAAAACAGAGGTATTATGTTAAATTAATTATTGGTATTGAAATACTGCATTTAAAATCACAGTGGCAATAGTGTAATGAAAATATACATATAAAATTTGCATTTCTATTTCTTATGGTTTCATCCATGTGTTGATTCTAATTTTTAAAACCAAATACATTTCCATTTTCTCAGGGAAGTGAGTTTCTATCACCAAAAACACCCTCCTCCCATGGAAAGAATGTTTTGATTAAATCTGTTTCCCTCTTTTGTATTTATCTGATTTGGTAGATCATTTTCACGGCTTAAGGATGTTTTTATAATCTGTATTACACATCAGATTAAAGTGATTTATTTTTAAATGTCTAAACTGACATATATCTGACTCACAGATAATAAACATCCACTTACCTTTCTTGGGAAAATGCTGATACTCGTATATTAAAGATCTTCACATATTTATTTGAAAATCAGAGTTCCTAATAAGCTATTGCTAAAAATAACATTCATTAACGTTCACATAAAGGTTGTACAGATTTTCTAAGATGAAGACTTTTTGGCACATGTTATTTTTAATATATGGAATATTGTAGGCAGCAAACAACTGGAGTTTACTTATACAAAATGCCTATTCTCAAGTCATAAAAATTTGGTAGATGATCCTTACTGGTATTGCCTCTCAGATGACTGAATGTCACAGTCTCTAATTATAGATAAGTAAAGTCTTAAAAATGAATCTAAGCATGAAGAAATACTTCACGATTTTGAATTATTTGGTTACCTTTTCACTGCTTTTAAATTGTTAACAGACATTTGTTCAATGATAGTTACATTGTTAAATATGTCTCCCATTTTCATATGATTTTACTTTAATTGTCACCTGTTTATATCTTACAACAAAATTATAATCTAAAATGCAATTTCTCTAACTGGCATGAGTTCGTGAAGAAAAAAATCATATAGGTCAAATTTCCTGACTTATTATTCAGCCATCAGTACAATTCTGGACCTCTAGAGAAAAACACAAACACTAAGTCAATTTGTTTTTGAGAAATACTAGGATATTTGGAATCATTTAGGTAAATTTGAGGGCTAATGACTGATTTGATATACATTTCAGTTTATCTCAGTGAATAGACCATTACAAAAATAATGTCTTCCCTCACATTTTGTTTTAATGCATGTATAACATACAAAATACAAAAGAAATAGTAATGAAAGCAATTTTACAGATAATACTGAAAATATTAAGTAAAAGAAAATTTAGGTATGAAATATACTAAAACACAGAATTTTCCTTTACTAATGCTTATACACTGGAGTCAGAGTAAAAAAAAATGATATCGATATGTTTTACTATTATTTAAAAGAAAAATTATAGTATAAATCTACATTTCTAGTTAGAAAATGATACTTTTTGTTTCAAGGATTTTAGGGATAGATGCATACTGCAAAAAGATATTTTGGATTAAGTAACTAAATGCTCTATGATTTATCTTAGATATGGTACCAGGTGGACTAAAACCTTGATTCCAGGCCAGGCACAGTAGTTCATGCCTGTAGTCCCAGCACTTTGGGAGGCCAAGGCAGGTGGATTGCTTGAGGTCAGGAGTTTGAGACCAACCTGGCCAACATGGTGAAACTTCATCTCTACTAAAGTACAAAAATTAGCCATACTTGGTGGCGCGCACCTGTAGTCCCAGATACTCTGGAGGCTGAGGTGTGATAATCACTTGAACCCAGCAGGCAGAGGTTGCAGTGAGCCAAGATTATGCCACTGCATTCCAGTCTGGGCAACAGAACGAGACTATCTCAAAAACAAAATAAATATGAAATAAAAATGTAAGAAAACAACAAGCAAAAAAATTAAAACTTTGATTCCTGCTAAAGAGAAATGTACAAAAATAGTTGTATTCTCAAAGTTGCTATTTTACTTCCATTCATTTTTCTTACTGTGGTAAGAATTCATAAGATTGCCTATGAATCAGATTTATACATAACCTTGTATATCTACAATTGCCTCATGAATTTTATAGTTTATGGGTTACCAATAACAGTGCCAATGTGAAAAATGACAAAAAGTCATTGACACTTCTTTTTATTCATTTTTAAAAATTGTATTATTTCAGTAGCTTTAGGGGTACAAGTAGTTTTTAGTTAAATAGATAAATTGTGTAATGATGAAGTCTAGGATTTTAGTGCAACTGTCACATGAGTAGCACACATTATGCCATTTTTTAAAAATTCTTAAAGTGTGCTGTAACTCCTAAAAATGAAAATATCTAATTGTGGTTAAAAAAAATTTAAAAGAACTCATAAATTAAAAGGATAAGTTCCGTGAAATGTGAAAAAAAAAGTGCATCCTAAAAATCTCTAATTTTATCAAAGTAGAAACTATAACTGAATGAATTTTCAAAAAATTATAAGTTCTTTCAGAGACATAAGTGGCATTCAAATTTATATTGTTAAATCAAATATTAGATGATATAAATTATATTAAATAATTAGTCACAACATTGAAGTCATATTAAATCTGATGAAAATTATGCTTATATTTAATTGAAATTATGTTTAAAGTTGAAGAATTATCAATAGAACCCTCAGCATCTATCAGATGAAATATTGTACTTTCAAAACTGAAAAGTGAACAGGACCAACATTTGTTGAACATCTACAAGGTGTCAGATCAGACATTAACAGGAATTATTAAGATTATACTTCACTATACCTGGTGATATAAATATTACAATACATTTATAACATAAACTATACATTTTTAGATGCAATAAAGAATAAAATAGTGGAAAGATGCATGAGTTTTGTAGGTAATACCTTCAACTGCAGACTAATGCAACGATAGTGATACAGTGGACAAACAACAGCACAAGGTAATTTTAAAATAATATCTTGTTTTATCCTATTTCTGTTACGTTTGCCAATGTGAGATCAAGAAGATTATTCATGGTATTTTTCAAACTGGGACTGGATGGTCACCTATCAGGAGTATTGCCAAATGGAACGCTGCAATTTAGAACAGAAGACCATTTTGGAGGTCTCCTTCAAATCTAAGAATCTAGGATTTGAAATATTCAGGAAAGCTAATCAGCTTCCTCAAAATATTAAATGTATATTCAATACTGTATCTCACAAATAACTGCAATCACTAACTGTATGAGTATGCACTAAACTGACATTTGGGTTAAAGAAGATTCCAATAAATATTTATTCCACATTCCATGATAGTAAATTTTTAGTATAGTTCCTTGACAATAGTTCCCTCAGAATTTTTTATGCAGGTTCAATTTACTGATTATTTTCATACTCCTAAGGCTCAATTAAAATTTATTTTTATTTGCAAAGTGGCTCAAAGTCTTAGCCATAAAAACTAAGATTTTTTAGTTTTAAATACTACTACATGCTATCTCTTAAAATGTTTGTTCTAAAGGGCATGGATAAGAAAATATTAACAAAATGTGATGCTTTTGAAGAGACAATTTAGGAAGATATTATATTAATATTTTGGCAGAGTGTCTTTTCTTGCTGAAATCATGGACCCATTTCTGCAATTATACTATGTGAAAATATTTGTAAATTATGGTTAAAATTAAGGAAATTCATTTTTATACCCTATTTGATTTGTAAATTTGTTTGATCAAAATGCTCTCATCTAGGATATCCTTTGAGTGACTCTCTTTTATTTCTTCACTTATCCTGGCATAAATATTGGCCCAAAATATTTTGTTTTATCCAGCTGAGAATATAAGTTTCTCAGTGTTAGCCAACATGGGAATAAAACAGTAAAAAAAAATTCACAATCTTTTGCAAAACTTTGCCTCTATTGACGTGTGCATTTTGCTGGGTGAAAGCACCCAGAGATTTCATGTTCTGTGACCTCAAAACAATAGTGTGTATAATGTGGACATGAGATTGAACCCAATACTTCAGTTATTTCCAGTACATTGACATTTTAATTCAGTTGTACAGTTCTCTGGTCCTGTTTATAAACTTAAGCTCCACAAAAATAAAGCAGAAACAATGAGTTCACTTTGACTTGAAAGTTTCTTCCAAAATGGAAGTTGCCTTTTCTAATTAAATCACTTCCTTTGTTTAAATTTTACATCCCCTAAACATGTTTATTTCTAATCTAAAATAATTCTGGTGAAATATTTGTAGGCAGTGTTAATCATATATGCTGATCTTATGACTGAATAATAAATTCTGATTTAAATTTATACCTTATTGGTACCATAAAATGTTTGACCTTTTTATTACTTTCCTATTGATTCTGCAACAAATTACCAAAAACTTAGTGGCTTACCTACACATGAATACATTCTCTTATAATTCTAGAGGCCAGAAAACCGAAATGGATCTTATGGAGCTAAAATAAATGTTTCAACACTGCTGTGTTCCTTCTGGAGGCTTTTCTTCCAGTCTCTAGTGATACCCGCATACCTCAGCTTATACCCGTTTCTTCCATCTTCAAAGTCAGCAGTTGTAGCACCAAAAAATTTCTCTCGTGCTCTAACACTTTTATCTCCCTCTTATAAGAACCCTTATGATTACAATATGACCACCCAGATAATCTAGGAAAATCTCCCCATTTCAAAATCCTTAATGTAATTATATCCATAAAGTCCT
Source organism: Mandrillus leucophaeus (assembly GCF_000951045.1). Lineage (NCBI taxonomy): Eukaryota > Metazoa > Chordata > Mammalia > Primates > Cercopithecidae > Mandrillus > Mandrillus leucophaeus. Next base: position 1,091,853 of record NW_012106664.1, on the reverse strand, counting down.
TTTTGCAAGTAGGTAATATGTTCACAGGTTTGGGGGATTAGAACATGGGCATATTGGGGAGACATTATTCTGCCTACTACAATACTTAACATTCATTTAAGCTGCTTTCTATACAATAATACACAGACACAGACACATACACACACACACACACACAAACATGTAGGTAAATATAGAATTTAGAATAACTATGTCTAAAAGAGAACTTGAAGTTGTTATAATAATATCTTTCCCCTGCTGATTCTCTTTTGTCTAATTATTTCTATAGCACATCTTATCAACATCTCCTTTCACTTACAATTTGAGGGGACATCTTTGCATATATGATAAATTAATTGACCAGTGTCTCATGTCATGGTCATCTCTTTTGGTAGTGCTTTCATATTTTTTAATATTAGAGCTTATATTATGTGTATAAAATCTTCACATATTCTTCATTTGAGAAATATTCCAATTACAATTCTTGTATTCACTGCTTATTTTTTGCCTTTTCTTGCTGAGTCACTGATACTTATTTTGATAGTGTTTGTAAATTTTTTGCATATCACATGTAAAATATTCACACTGAAAGAAAACATACTAAAAATATAAAAATTGGTACAAACTTCAATCAACACATATGTTGCCTAGGTAGTTTTATTTTTTTGAGTTCTTTGAAAATAAGCAAAGGGTACACTTTATCTGTATGCACGATATACAGATATTCCAGAAAAAACTTATATTAAAAAATCGGCACTGTAAGCCAAAATTCAAATAATCAATTTAAGTAGAACTCATATTGTTCAGATGATCTAATGACAAGAAAGCAATATGTTCTTAAATGTTTAAGGCAAATACATACATTGAGGAATGATCATATAACCTGAAATTTGGAACAATATTGGATGAGTATGCAGAAAACTGAGCCCTTACAATTGCAAGAGAATAAAAGATGATCGATTTTCCAGATAAGAGATGAACGATTGACGTATTTCTTTTAAATTCCCTATTCTATTCAAAATGCATGCTTTTATGTCCCACAACATATGTCATAGCTGCTTTCATCCCCAGACTTTTGCTTTTTTGGGGTCTCTGAAATGACTTGACCTCTGACCTCTGCCTATCTAAATATTATATAACTTCAGTTTCAATTATAATAATAACTTTCCTTGAGTTAATCATCTAATGTCCCTGAAGTTTTGTTTTCATATCTGCAAATTACGAATAATACTTAAACTTAATTGCAGAAGTTTTGAAATTTCAAGCAAAATACTATTAGAAATAATACTGAAGTAAAACTATTTTTTCAAATTATGAAATGCTGTTCAAATAATAACTATTAATATCTTAGATTATGTTTGGAATGTACCATATATGTCAGGCTCTTATATGTCTTAGGTCTTAATTATTATACTTAGCACATAACATAAATTTCAAATAAGATACGTTACTTGGTAGAAAAGAAAATATATATTGTAATAGTGGAGACAGAAATATAAAGAGAAGGATTTTTTTTCTTTTTTTTTAAACACATACTAGGAAGGGTGTCAGCAGAAGGTATGATGGAGGAAGAGCACTGATGTCAGTTTCGGAACAATAGATGAAAATAAGTCTATTGCATTTATACAATCCTTTAATATAGACAACAAGAACTATATAACCACAAGTCTCCGGTGTATTTTGAAAAATTCTTTGTGAAAGAGATAGTTTTCTAACCCTTCTTTCAGTAGCATAAGGAGTGAATGGAATCTCTTAAGGTAATGAAAATGTGATTTATTTAGATGTCTCTGTGTGTGTGTGTGTGTGTGTGGGTGTGTGTGTGTGTAGATAGCCTACTTCCTAATAGGTTTGACATAGTTTATAATAAAGATGCAATATAACCCTTAAATCACAGTAGATATAAAAGTGCCAAGAATAAATGATATTTGAGAGAAATATTGTTTCAGATAATTTAGAATTTTGGGAATTTGTATAAATTTAGACATAATGATAACAGAAAAGATCAGTACAAAATATGATTGTGTAGTGCCAGGAAGGTAATAGTAGGGAGAAAAAACAATAAATATGATTTGTAGAGTTGAAAGGGAAATCAAAGAGATAATTTGAACACTTTGAAAAAGAGCTCAAAAAAACAACATATAGATAAACTGTGAGAAGTGTCAAAAAGAGGAAATTACTTTTTTTTTCCTTTCTTTTAAGAGACAGAGTTTCACTTTGTCACTCAGGCTGGAGAGTGCAGTGTCAAGGTCATAGCTCACTGCCTTCAACTTCTTGGCTAAAGTGATTCTGCTCCCTGGGCCTCCCAAAGGGCTGGGATTACAAGCATGAGCCACCGCACCAAGCAAATCATCTTCCTTTAAACACCATATAATAGGATTTTTAGAGATCAAGAGAACTTTAGAGGATCTAAATTCAGAATTTCCCAAACTATGTCTCCAAAATACATTTTATTCGTTGGCATTTCTTTTATAAAGTCACAGATCATATACATCTGTAAAAAGTACCTCAAATGAAAGAAATGCTTTCGCTACATAAATTCTCAGAGCCAACGCTGATGTGTCTTCAGGAGAAGGATGTTGTTTTTCCCAAATGTATTTGACCACAGTTCTCTTTTTATAGTAATTTCTATTAACACCAAAAACAGCCATTTTTTGTGTTGGGAACAATGAGAAATCCCAATTTAATCCATTCCTTTTATTTATGTTACTTTTTAAAAAACTGTATAAATGAGGTAGTTGAGGCACAGAGAGAGAGAAAAAAAAAGTACCAAAAATCACACAGAAAGTTAGTGAAAGAGGAGTAATGACATGGTTCTAAAAAGCTGCACTGCAGTAGGTATTAGATGGATAAACATAAGCAAATTTAATCTGTTTCTTAGTTTCATCATGTAGAAAATGAGCTGATAATAGTACCTATCTGCTAGACTTGTTTTGAGTATAAATTAGTTAATACTTGCAAAGCTTAGAATAGCTTTGGCCCATAATAAAAATCAGAAGAAATATTAGCCAGTGTAAGTATTAGTAATGGAGTTTAGGCAATAACAAATAACCACATAAAGTTGAATGATGTAAGTTATCACTCCCATCAATTTTTCATCTTAAATGCTAACTGCTGACCTAGTAACAATAAAGACAAAATTGTTATTAAATTAGGTTATTAAATTTAGGCTCCAGCCTATTTACAAAAAGACTTCAAGTAGGACACTTATGAATAAACTATAAATACTTTACTTTCCACTTGCAGTTGCATTTGCAAACTCACAAAGCAATCTTGGTGAATTAATTAAGTTATATGATACTTGCTACTTTTTAGTTCTGTTTCCCATTTCTCATTTATATCCAGAGAATACAGAATTAAAGCAGTCTTACAGGAGAATACTAATCAAGAAAGCAATTTCTTACTCAAAAGAAAAATAGTTTATTAAAATTCACATACTAAATTTTGCTGTTATTGTTAGACTGAGTATGTATCTGTACATAAAATCACCTAATAATTTAATCATTTTTTTTACTTATAACCAAACTAGACCACAATATCTTCTACAGAATTTTTCTTCTGACATATGATATAAATGACATTCAGCTCATAAATTGCCAGTATTCATATCTATTATAATTACAATCCTTAAAACTAGAACTACTTTGCACTTATGCAAAAAATATTAATGGTTATCTCCAAATTAAATCCATCCTTTGAAATGTTTTGTAAAATACAATACTTAAATAGAATATTTTTCCATATGATTTAATTACTTTAAGAGCATAATAAGATTATCTGTTTACAAAAAAATGATATGACCTTATTTTCAAAGAAGGTCTTGGAAGACATCCTTATCAAGTTAAGGTAAAGTCATTAGGGTGGGCCTTAATCCACCTTCACTGGTGTCCTTATCTGAAGAATGAAATTTGGATGCAGATACACACAAAAATAATACAATGTAAAGACACAGGCACAGAAGCAAGTCTGGCTTGTGGCAGCATCACTCCAATCTCTGCCTCTATGAAGCCCAGTTTGGAGTGATGCTGCCACAAGCCAGGAAATGCTAGGGGCTACCAGAAGCTAGATGGCACAGAAGAATCCATCCCTAGAGGCTTTTGAGAGAGCATGACTCTGCTGGCATCTTGATTTCAGACTTCTTGCCTCCGTAACTGAGAGAGAATAAAACCTCATTATCATTTGAAGCCACCCAGTTTGTGGAACTCTGTTACAGCAGCTCTAAGAAACAAATATAAAAAGATTGTATTGCTGTATACCTTTTAGCATTCAATGCAATAAAAGCAATTACTTTCATACCTGGGGTCTCCCTTAAAAACAACAAGAAGATAAACACATGTGAATAGGTTCCAGATAGAAGCAAAAATAAAATGCTCTGAAAATCTTTTCACTGAACTTAAAATTATATAGACACACAAGAAAAGTTATTACATGAGGAGGTACAAAGATTGGTGGATGGGGTACTTGAATTTCTAGAAATACAATTATTTATAATGACATATGGGTTACTTATTATTATGAAGACTAAAACAAAAATGACATCAAAATAACATATTTTCTTTCCCATATTTGTTATATTTAACACTGAATCTATATAAATAAACTTCTATTTACATTTGTGTTAAAACTCCATGATATTGAAACAAAATATGCATTGTATAATATCTAATAGGGACTCCAGGAAAACTCTTGAATCACCCCTTATTGTTGTGATCACAAAGGGATATTGAATTCCTTAAAATGGTAGTCTCACTATGAAAATGGAAATAGAGCCGGGCGCGGTGGCTCAAGCCTGTAATCCCAGCACTTTGGGAGGCCGAGACGGGCGGATCACAAAGTCAGGAGATCGAGACCATCCTGGCTAACCTGGTGAAACTCCGTCTCTACTAAAAAATACAAAAAACTAGCCGGGCGTGGTGGCGGGCGCCTGTAGTCCCAGCTACTCGGGAGGCTGAGGCAGGAGAATGGCGTGAATCCGAAAGGCGGAGCTTGCAGTGAGCTGAGATCCGGCCACTGCACTCCAGCCTGGGCGACAGAGCAAGACTCCATCTCAAAAAAAAAAAAAAAAAAAAAAAAAAAAAAAAAAAAGGAAATAGAATGCCAGCTTTGGTTAACAGCTACCAATTCTTTATTTTTCTTCAACTTCAAATTTTGTACGGAAAAAATAGCACTATATTAAGAGGAACTTAGTACGAAAAGATTGAGAACATCCCTCTAGAGAGAAAAACAAAGTCTCTAAAAAATATCCTGATATTACCTAGACATCAAATATTGTCTTCAAAACAAGAAGCCAGCAATAAATAGTTCTGTCTCTTAGATCTGGGAGGGCAATCTTGGGTTTTCTCATATGAACTTTCTTTGGGATTCACATATGGTTCTACATATTAATGAAATAGAAAAATGCAGCAGAAATACCATTCCTCGTGGTTCAGACTCATTCTAAGGCTCTATCCCTAACCTCCTCCCATTGGAATGAAGAGGCTTGGTAATAACAGAATCAGCAGCATATCGTGGAGGCATCTTCCCTACTTGATTTGAAAACTTAGTATAAAACTGCTACAACCAAACAGTATGACATGCTCAGAAGAATAAATAGAGAGCTGGGAAACACAATAGGGAGCCCACAAATAGATCCAAATATATATTGGCAACTTATTGTGTGAAAAGCAAACTTTAGCTTTGTAATGCAGTAGAAATAGAATTACTTGTATAATAACTGGAATTGGTTCAATGGCTGTGCTAAAACAGTATCACTGGATTCTTCTTCAGCAATAATGATTATGATATATACTAGATAGAGCAGATTTTAATGCAAAAAGTACAACTAGCAAAGGGCTGGTTGGAGGGAGTGATAAATACACAAAGCACAGAGAATTTTTAGGACAGTGAAACAATTTTGTATAACACTGTAATGGTAGATATATGTCATTATGTACCTTTGTGAAAGCCACTAGAATGTACAAAACCGTGAGTGAATTCTAATGTAAACTATGGAATTGTGTGATAACAATGTGTCAATGTAAGTACATCAATTGTAACAAATGCACCACTCTTCTGTAGGATGTTGATAATGGAGAAGGCTCTGAGTGTATGTAGGAACAGGGGGTTTAGGGAAAATCTCTGTACCTTCTAGTCAATTTTGCTATGAGCCTAAAACTTCTCTAAAAGATATTGTATATATATTTTTAAAAGTACAACTTGGGATAGACAAGTTAAACCAAAATTATAATGAAAACATTGGCATGATTAACAGCATAAGAATTAATAAAATTTAAAAATCATCTTATAGTATATTATGAAGTTCTTTTTAAAAAAGACAATGTGGTATTTCATTGAATACCTGTGTGTTCATAGCCACCAGAGACGGATTACCCAGGTATGCATCTTGGCTATGCTACATACTACCTGTGTGACAGAGGAATAGTGACTTAACTCCCTTTCTTCTCAGTTTCTTTATCTATAAAATAAGGATAATAAAAGTCCAACTTCTGGATTTGTTATGAGTATTATGAGTTAATAAATGTAACACACCAGAAAAGTACTTGGCATCTATTTAAGCATTGCACTGTTTGTGTTAGCCTATATATGTTATTACACTAAATTTACCATATGCTTATGTTACTTTTTGCAACAAAAATATTTTATAAATAAGTATTCATATGTAAAGATGACCAAGTTATGTAGCTTAAGTGAAGTAATCAATTTGAAGAACAGAATAATATGCGTTATAAAATGAAACAAAGAAATCTATACGCTATAATACAGGTGTTGAATACTTATATGCAACTATAAAAGCAAGAAAAGGTACACTCTGCAGTATTTACAATGATTACCTTAGTAATCATTGAATTTTAAGTAATCCATTGAATCAGTGGAATTTTAAGAATTGAAGAGAGAAACATAAAGGGTTTTTGCTCAGAGGTTTTTGTAGAAATAAATTACTTGCATAAAAAATAACCAAATTTCATCCATATTATTAATATGCCATAAACTTAGCATAATATTGTGAACATATGTTCAACTTTTAAGACAAGACACACTACACAGAAGTTATCCACAAGATAAATGACTGGCAAAGAGATGATTCCTTGGGAGGTACTTCTAACAGTTGGAAGAGTCTGTAGTGTGTTGTTTGCCTTTCTCAGGGGCTCTTCTCATAGAACTGCAACAATTTCTTAAAGACACATTTCATGCATTAATGTATTCTAAGAAAAGTGCTTAATGTTTTTATCCTTGCATTGCAACAACACTCAATGAGCCAGGTGCCATGTGACACATTGTGTATGCATTACATATTTCAACTAACTCAACAATCCTTTAATGTAATTACTGTGTTTATCGTTACGTCTCCAGACGAGAAAACTGAGGCTTAAGAGAGTTTAAGTAACTGAGCAAGACAGGGGTTAATAAAAAGTGGGACCAGTATTCAGATTGAAATCACTGTTCTGTGTTTTAAGATTTTACCCTGGGACTTTCAACTGTCATCTTACTATATGGGAAACATTTTGGGGTCTAAATCTGTCCAAGAGTGGCGTAGGCATCATATCTTGGGTCCTGACAGCCCAAAATACCAGAATTAGATGATCTGGCTTCATGACCTTCTAGAATTTTTTTTCTCCCCCTGTTTAATATTGAAGTTGAAGATCTTCCCGTTATGCTTTACACTTCGTTTCTGAATGCCTACAAGTATCAAAAGTGAATAGGATGCCAGTTCCAACTGGCTGTAAACAGTAGTAATATAAATAAATTATTTTGTTATTCTGAACCATATATATGTGACTGTGGTTACCTCTCCTTCAATTGATATACCTTCCATATTGTGCTTACTCTATTATGTTAGCATGTTGTGTAAATCTACAACATTGATTCCTTCTTAACTAATTCTTAGTTCAATATTTTTATTTCTTATCCCAAGCCTACCTCCTCGAGTTGCTTTGCTGAGTTTGTTTTTTTCTTTCCTTCCTTCCTTTCTCCTTTGTTAATCTGTTTTATGTGATTTTTGTTGTTGTTGTCTTTGTTACTGACATTTTTCTTTGCTATGCCTTCTTCCTAGTTAGTCTAACTTCAGAAGGTTTAAGTCCTGTTTTAGAAAAAATATGGTATTCCACTGATATCCTTAACTGACACACGTTAAATTGCTGATTTATTATTCTTCTTTATTAATATATAAAAGGGGTAATGATATTACCTAATCAGAGACTCGTTTGAAGAGCAAATAATATGGCATATGAAAAAGAACTGACATAATGCAAATGAGAATTATATTAATTATAGGAATTGTAATTTACTCATTCAACAAATATTTACTGAGTCCTTACTATGTGCAAGGCATATGAAAGGAACTAGGAACAGAGTGAATATGATTGTTTAAGCATCCCTAGGCATTAAAAAGCTAAGCTTAAAACTGTTTAATTACAATTATGCTGAGTAGAGAATAACTTGACCTGTTCTATTAAAAATAATTTTCCTTGAGAAAAAGACACTTACTGTCATGGGTAGCATTGTGAACCCCTAAAATGCACATGTGGAGTCCTAACCTCCAGAACTTCAGAACGTGACTTTATGCTGTATTTGTTTTGTATTCGTATTTGGAACCCCTTTAAAGAGGTGATTAAGTTTAAATTGATGACAGCTGTTAGGGTGGGCCCACAATCCAATCTGATTGGTGTCCTTATAAGAAGAGGAAGTATTTACAAAAAGATAGATGCTAGGGATATGCACACACAGAAAAAAGATCATGTGAGGAAACAGTGACAAACAGACTACCTGCAAGCTAAAAAGAAAGGCCCCAGATGAATCCCAAAGTGCTGACATCTTGATCTTGGACTTCTAGCCACTAAAACAGTGAGAAACACATTTCTATTGTTTAAGGCAGCGGTCCCTAGGGTCATGGACTGGTATTAGTCTGTGGCTTGTTAGGAACAGGGCCCCACAGCAGGAAGTGCGCGGCCAGTATTATTGCCTGAGCTCTACTTCCCGTCAGATCAGCAGAAGCATTAGATTATCATAGGAACACAGACCTTATTGCAAACTGTGCATGGGAAGGATCTGGGTTGCATACTCATTATGAGACTCTGAGAATCTAACGCCAGGTGATCTGTCACTATCTCCCATCACTACCCATCTGGGACTGTCTGGTTTCAGGAAATCAAGCTCTGGGCTCCCGATGATTCTACACTATGGTGAGTATGTAATAGTAATGGAAATAAAGTGCACACTAAATGTAATGCACTTGAATCATTCTAAAACCATCTACTCAGTCCCCATGGAAAAATTGTCTTCCACCAATCATATCCCTGGTGCCAAAAAGGTTGGGGACCATTGGTTTAAGCTATCCAGTGTGCATTTGTTATAGTAGCTCTAGGAACCTAATACACTTACATGATTTTTAAAATGAACATTTTAACTGCTATTTCAGTTAATTCGTGGTCATGCAAGTAACATACAAAGTGCCACTTCCTTGCTGACTTGGTAACTCTGTACCCTAATTATAAAAAAGTACAAAGAGGAGAACACTTAGTTTTCAATCCTGTATCTATTGAGTGGGAAAGTAATCCCAGGTCTTTATTAACAAATAAACAGTGAGTCCTGCAACACTGCATAAAGTAGTTGGTGGATCTGAATTTATTAAGACAGAGATTCCTCAGAAAGTTACTCCTAACGAATGCAAGTTTTAAGAGGGAAGGAGGTGTGAAAACTAACCACATTTCCAAAGTTAGATTCAATCATTCTTGTAAATCACCTCTAATGGTCTCTTAAGGGGCATACATATGCAATTCAATCTCATATTTTTAGCAGTGATCCCTTTAATTTGTAAACCTTTAATAATTGTAATACCAGAAAGACATCACAAGGGGAAATCCTGATTGACTTTAATATCAACAGCATTCAATCCTAGAGCCATATTTAGCTATGTTGACGTGTTTACCTTGTCACTTTTTTTAGTATTCTTGATATAAGCTTATTTGATTTACACACTTTTAATAGCTCATCAGGTACAATTGTCACTGAATGCTGCATAAAATTAAAATACAGTAATTAGATATTAGGCAAAATCTTACAAAAGATGACTTATTTTCACATATACATGTTAACATGTCTGAAATCAAAATAGATGGGTTGAAATATCTGCTTCTTAAAATATAAAAAATAGCTTTTCAAATAAGTTTTACTGAATGAAAATATTAAAAACAATGATACTTAACCCCCCCTTTTTAAAAGAAACATTTAAAAATTTCCAAGCTGTAATATCTTTGTTGGATTCAGGACTATAAAAAACTAAATTCAAGGAAGCAGGCTGACTGCTCTGTTAAAATAACATTTTTTAAGGCAGTAAAAACTTTATCAAGTACTGTAATTTCAACCTAAATTTCTGTATTACATTTGATTGTTACTTTAGAATGTAAATGTAGGTGATTAGTGTAGTTTTGCATTTGTACATTTGGGTATAGTTGGCCCTTGAACAACGTGGGTTTCAATAGCATAGGTTCAGTTTGTGCACAGAGCTTTTTCAATAAATACATTGAAAAATATTTTGTAGATTTGTGACAATTTGGAAAAAAATTTGCAGATGAACCATGCAGACTGGAAATAGCAAAAAAAAAAAGTTAGATACATCATAAGTGCATAAAATATACTTTTTTGATCATTCACTATCATAAAATATACAAAAATATATTGAAAAAGTTAAAATTTTTAATTTAAAAGTACATGCAAATCTATTGAAAGAGTTAAAACTTTTAAGTTAACTTAAAAACATATGCAAAATCTATACATACACTTAGCACATGGTGCTATTTGCAGTCCAAAGAAATGTAAACAAATGTAAAGATGTAGTATTAAACCACAATGTATAGCATTCACTATAGTGCATAACATACTAGTATAATAATTTCATAGCCAACTCCCATTGCTATTGAAATAAGCTCAAGTGTTATGAGCATGTGCTTAAAATGCCATGTGATGATTACTGTCTCTACATGAAGAGTTCATCTCTCTAATATAATATGTATGATAGTAAAAGTGATCTCTCACGGTTCTTGCATATTGTTTATTATGTTGAATGGAATGCCATAAACCTTGGATAAAACCAGGTGACCCATGTGAAGTGCCACTAGTGATGCTGGAAGTCTTCCCAAGAAGCAGATAAAAGTCATGATATTACAAGAAAAAATTGAACTACTTGATATCCACTATAAATGGAGGCCTGGAGCTGTGGTTGTCTTCCATTTCAAGATAAATGAGTCTATCATTAAGGATCAATGTAAAAAAAGAAATGAAAATTAATGAAGCTGTTCCTGTAACTATACAAGCAAGTACAAAATACCTTGTACTTTTTGCAAATATCTTTTTATCTTGTATTAAAAATATAGCTTTTACATGGGTGCAGAATTGCTAGAAAAGAACCTACCTAGACTCTAATACGATTTGAGAACAAGTGAAGTCATTATCTTACAAGGAAGGGGAAAGATCTAAAACTCTCGAATTTAATCCAAGCAAAGGATGGTTTGATAATTTTATAAAGGTTTGATATACAGAATGATATCAGGAGAAGCAGCATCTGCCAACCAAGAGGCAGCAAACAAGTTCCCAGATGCCATTAAGAAAATCAGTAAGAAGAAAAGAGCTATCTGCCTGAACAGATTATTAATGCAGACAAAAGTGCCCTGCTCTGAAAAAAATACATATTCTGAAAAATAACATTTATTACTAAGGAAAAGAAGCAAGGCCCAGTAATAGGATAACTCTACTGTTTTGTACAAGTGAAGTTGGGTTTATTTTGAGGACTGCCCTTACCTATAAAACTACTAATCCCCAAGCCTTGAAGGCAAATATGAACACGAGTTGTCAGTCGTTTGGTTGTACAAAAAGGCTGGGACAATGAGAATTCTTTTTCTATATTGGTTCCATTGATAGTTCTTGAATCAGGAAGTACCTTTCTAATAAGGGACTGCCTTATAAAGTTCTTTTGATATTGGACAATGTCCCAGGCCACCCAGAACCCCAAGAGTTCAATACTTAAGGTGTTGAAGTGTTCCACTTGCCCCCAAACACAGTATCTCCAGTTCAGCCTCTAGATTAAGGGTCATGGAGACTTTTAAGACTCATTGTACACAGTATTCTATGGAAAATATTGTCAATGGTATGGAAGAGAATCCTAATAGAGAGAACATCATGGAAGTCTGGAATGATTATGGTATTAAGGATGATACCATCACTATAAAAAATTCACGAATTCCATCCAGTCTGAAACAGTAAATTCTTCCTAACAAAACTGTCCAGATGTTGTGCATAACTTCACAGGATTTACAACAGAACCAATCAAGGAAATCATGAAAGAAACTGTGGATGTGGCAAAAAATAAAAAAGGAGGGAGGTGAAGGGTTTCAACATAGGGATCTTGGAGGAATTAAAGAGCTAATAGACACCACATCAGATAAATTAACAGAAAACAACTCAGTGGAGATGAGCGCTTTTAAACCAGTTCCAGACAATGATGAAAAAGATGCAGAAGAAGCAGTGCCAGAAATCAAATTAACAATAGACAACCTGACAGAAGGTTCCAATTATTCAAGACTATTTTTGACTTATTTTGTGACATGGATACTTCTAGGAATAGGACACTGAAAATAAAGCACATGGTGTAAGAAAGATTGGTATGGTATCAATTTTTAGATACATTTTTAGAGAAGAGAAAAAGCAAAACAAGTCAGGCGAAAATTATGATGTATTTCTGTAAAGTTACACTGAATGTGCCTGCCTCTCTGTATTAGTCCGTTTTCAGGCTACTGCTAAAGACATACATGAGACTGGGAAGAAAAAGAGGTTTAATTGGATTTACAGTTCCACATGGCTGGGAGGCCTCAGAATCATGGCGGGAGGTGAAAGGCACTTCTTACATGGTGGTGGCAAGAGAAAATGATGAAGAAGCAAAAGCAGAAACCCCTGATAAACTCGTCAGATCTCTTGAAACGTATTCAATATCACTAGAATAGCACGGGAAAAGATCAGTCCACCTGATTCAATTACCTCCTACTGGGTCCCTCCTATAGCACATGAGAATTCTGGGACATATAATTCAAGTTGAGATTTGAATGGGGTTGCAGACAAATCATATCACTCTCCTGCCTCCCCTTCCATCTCCTCCACCTATTCTGTTCTGCCACCCTAAGACAGACAGACAAACCCCTCCTGATCTTCCCCCTCCTCTGCCTTTTCAATGTGAAGATGATGAGAATGGAGAGATGAGAATGAAGAATTTTATGATGATTCACTACCACTTAATTAATAGTAAATATATTTTCTCTTCCTTATGATTTTCTTAATAATGTTCTCTTTTCTCCAGGCTATTTTATTGTAAGTATACAGTGTGTGTGTGTGTGTATCTCAAACAATTATTTATTAAATGACTCTGTTGTCAGTAGGGCTTCTGGTCAACAGTAGCCTGTTGATAGTTAAGTTTTTGTATAGTCAAAATTTATGCATGGATTTTCAACTGCACAAGGTGTCAGTGCCCCTAGATCTTGTGTTGTTCAAGAGTCAACTGTATTAGAAATCAGAATTTGGGTATCTCTATTTCTTCTATTTACTTTTCTTTTTACACTCACCAGCTTACTTCTAGGACAGACACCTATTTAGCTTTGAGGATAAAATGTTTCAGTTGAAAATATTTGGCAGTTTTTGGAGTAAATTAGGTTCACTATTTATCAGTGAGGATAAACACATCAATTTATGAAATGATTTTAAGTGAGAAACCATGGCTCTTATGTGAATCTACAAGCTATTCACATATGGAAAAAAAATCTTGTTTTGGTATTTTGTTATACAATTTTTCTTTTAATAACTAAGAGAGAATATATAAACACACACACACACACACACACACACACACACACACACACACATATATGGCAGGGTGATAGGGTGTTATAAATTTGCAGGCAGAAGATTGTGGCCAGTGGCCAATTGCAATACGGGTTGAATATGTTTCATTTTAAAGTAAAGTGTTTGTGGTAGCTCATGCCTGTAATCTCACCAGTTTGGGAGGATCACTTGAGCCCAGGAACTGGAGGCTACAATGAGCTTACATGTGCCACTGGATTGTAGCCTGGGTGATAGTAAGAACCCTGACTCAAAAAAACAAAATAAAGAAAAGATTTCCACTTATTTGCAATAATGTTGTCTCCTATGCTACTTTTTATTCCTCTTGCTAAATCCCAGTTTTCCAAACAATGGCCACGAATCGGCATTCCAGTCTTGCTGCCCCTACACTCTGATGTGTGACTAATTCCCTACCTTCTAAAAATGTGTGCAGTAACCAATTGAACGTCAATGTACCTGCTCTGTTCTGCCTTATTATAAGGTTTAAATTCTTTGCTGTCTTCAAGAACACTCAATTTAAAGATATTCTCACCTTGTTTGCAACATTTTAATAAAGACTTGAGCTAATGGGTTTTGTGTTCTGTCTTTTCGTGTATCAGATTTTCACTACTGAAAAGTATGAAAGGGCTGAGAAAGTGGGAGAGCATGCTCAAGAAAAAATAGAGAGCCAACTTTCAGCTCAAATACTCCCACAATACATATTCTACTAATAGAAGGCTTATTTTCATTAATACTTCTAAAATAAATTAAATGCATAACGTATTCAAAGTAAGTAAGCCTGATTGGCCACAGGCTTCATTCATACTTCAACTATTTTCTTTTTTTTTTTTTTTTAAACTTTTATTTTAAGTTCAGGGGTAAAAGTGCAGTTTTGTTACATAGCTAAACTTGTGTCATGTGGGTTTGTGGCAGAGACTATTTCATCACCCAGGTATTAAGTCTAGTACTCATTAGTTATTTTTCATGATCTTCTCCCTATTCCAACTCTCCACCCTCAGAAAGGCCCCAAACACTTCAACTGTTAATGGAGTACCTATTTTTGCTACTGAATATATTAACCAGTTAGGCAAATCCATTGGAATATTTAAGGAAGGGCGACTTCCTTTGGAATGAAAATTAGGCAAAAAAATGAACATTCTAGGCAAAATAATCAAACAAGACACAACCACAGGATGTGAAAGTGACAAGCAGTATAGTGCAGGATGCAAAGGCAGAAAACATCCAAGATTCGAAATTGAGAAAACTGTCTTACTGCTCAGCTCTGCCTTTGACCTGGTATATGCAACTGGTGCATGAATGAACACAGAAACAAATTTCTCTTCTGTAAAATAAAATAAAAAAATCTTAATTACTCTCGCTACCCAAAATGTTATGATTCTGGAATATCTAAGAATGTAATGTAGGAAGACAAAGGGAAAGCAAACATATTAGATTTACCAACAAGTTATTTATGTCCAGAAGCTTTAAGAAAGTGCAAATGACAAACCAAAAAATGAATATTGTGAGTCACTGGTCCTGGAATTAAATATTTCAAAAACATTTTTTAACTTTACAGATAGTAGATTGGCATTATGAATACTCAATTAGTTTAGTACTCCCACTCAAAAAAATTAAAATGTAGTAACTTTTTCCAGCCTCATTATGCAGAAGTGGGAGACATAGCAAATATGTGGAAAAGTTATATTTCTCTGTGCTCTATAAATCTATAGTATCACAAACTTTGTTTTCACTAAAGTTTTCAAACAATCACATTTTTAGACCATATCTCCAAGAACCATATGGTTCTACAATTCAGTGCCAAGAATTCTTCCTCTTCCCAAAAATTATGTTATTCAACTTTGGGGGACAAAAGCTGAGAGAGAGAGAGAGAGAATGTGTTCTCTTGCCTGCTAATAAAATCATTTCCTGGTTTCCAGGGGCCATGAAATAAAGTAGCTTTCTGAACTACACAAGGAAAACAGTGCTTCACACAAGATATTAATGAACATTACTGTGGGAAGAGGCAAAAGCTAACTGCAATGTACCTCCCTAACAACTCTGAACTTCACATGACCTTATGAGTGATTTTATTACCATGCTTGAGGTCCACTGGAGTCCTTACATAACTGGCATAATACAATATTGGGCAGTAAGTAATTAAACAATAATGTGTTCAGGGAAGAACTTAAAGCTACACAATAAACGCATGATGCTGAGAAAATGCAGGAAGCTATTTTCAGCTCAGACTCCTACTAGAAAGAGGCTCTTGGTCACCAAGTATCTTGGACAGCTTCCATGTCATGGCCACGGCTCACTAAGGACAAAACTATTGGCAGAAAATTACCGATGTTATGGAAACAAGACAGCCTGGAGTTTATTTAAGTATATCCATATATTACATATTTCTTGTTTTCAGCACTATTGTCAACACATGCTGCATGAGGCCCTACACTAAAGAATCTCTTAAGTTCCTGTTAAATTTAGATATCTGGCCAAGGAGAGTTCTCCCTATTGGAGTTTGCATTGTGATGTCTTGTTTGGATAAAATCATGGAACTGACACTGCTTATAAAGTTGTGCCTAAAGAAAGGGTTATTGCTGTCTCAGGATATTGATTGCATATCTCACCTGGAAACCCCTCACACAATTCTGTGGTGGTTTAGCAATTTCATTATAATCAGGAAACAACAGACACCATACTATCAGTTTAATATTAACTTTCCTTATTATATTTTCATTCATATTATTGTCATGCTTTTTTGAAACTGATTATTCTGTTTTCTACAGCTTCCTAACAGGTTAGGAAAGCACACCTGGAAGCTAGTACTGTATAATTCTTTATTTAAAGCATATAATTTGATAGCATGTGAAATTTAGATGACAGTTTTAAGTAAAATTAATCATAAAAATTACATCTGATATTTATTTTTATGTGCAGATTGTATACTCAGATGTTTTACATTAGTGATTATGTTAAGTTATCACATCAGCCCTAAGAGGAAGGTATTCCTAGTTTCCTTATTGTGTAGGTAGGAAATCTGAGAATTTGACAACTTGAGTAATTTGTTAAGGTGATGCTGGTGGTAAGTAATGATGAATCTAAACCTCTTGAGACAGACTCCACAGTCCATAAACTTATCACTAATTAAGAAGAAACAAAAGTCATTCTTTTTCTAATATTTGGTATTTAATTAGTAAGCTGGAACAATTACCAGCAATTTGGGATAGAAGTTTTTTGTTCTGATAATCATAGTAAATATTTACTGAGAATCAGCATTGAACTAAGCAATTTCAATATAGTAACAAATACTCTCACAAGAAGCACATAAAGTAGAAACTATTTTTTGTAGTTCTTGTACAAATAAACAAAAGCATAGAGATTAAAAGAAACTTGCCCAAGGTAACATAAGGCTTATCCAGTGGAAATGGGATTAAAACTCAGCAGTCTGGCTCCTGTGCCCCTGTGCTTGCCCCTTCACTGCAATGCCTCCAAGAAGCAAAAAAAACACAACAAAAAGTGACAAATTCCCAATTCAAAATATTTACAAAAGATCTACTTACTAGCCACATACGATTTAGGAAGAGCAAGTTTATTTTAAAAACATTTTTTTTTTTTTAAAAAGCTGGGCACAGTGGCTCATGCATATCATCCCAACATTTTGAGAGGCTGAGTTGGGAGAATCGCTTGAATCTAGGAGTTTGAGACCAGCCTGGGCAACATACTGAGACCGCTCTCTCTACAAAAAATGAACAAAATTAGCTGGGCGTGGTGGTGTATGCCTGTAGTCCCAACTACTTGGATCGCTGAGGTGAGAGAATCACTTGAACCCAGGAAATTCAGCCTGCAGTGAGCTGTGAATCCATCACTGCATTCCAGCCTAGACAACTGAATAATACCTTGTCCAAAAAATACGATAATAATAAAAACATGTTTTTTCTAATGTTGAAGGAACATAAGTATATTAACAATATTAGTTGCCATTTATTGAGAAATACGAGATTTGCATAAGAAATAAAGGTTAGGAAAAAGTTTTAAAAAATGACTTAATGTTACAGAGTTAATATTTAGAGGTGATGGAATCCAAATCTAAGTAGATAGATAGATACACAGATAGATAGGTTTGTAAAAAATATATACACAGATTTGTATAAATAAGTATATATGTACATATACATATTTAGATATGTATGTACATACTTATATGTATATACACACATATACACATACACATACATTAAGCAAGTACTAAAGCTAGGTTACTCTGGTGTAGATGCTAAAAATAAGATAGAAAACCTGGAGATTATGCCTGGGTCCCACCAGAAATGGAGGAATCCCATCTGAGTCTTTTGCATTGAACAGGGACTCTGTACTTGTCTCAGACTGGCAGCTTTCCCTGGCTTCCAGCAGCAGGAAACATATCTTTGAATGAAATGATTCCTAATTAGACTGTTGGCATTCTCTCATATTGACTTCTAACAAATATGAGCTCACAGTAGAAAACTGAAAATATATAAAGAAATAAGCGGGCATATGTGATAATCGGCAGAGAAATACCAACAAGTAAATGTTAAAACTGTAAAGACGTCAAATATTGTAACTATCCACAGCAGAAAACAAAATAAATACATATAAATAGATAGAAATTTTAAAGTAGCAGAGATAGATAACAGGAAATCATAAATAAAAGATAACATATAAAAAGTCAAATATACATTTTAGAAATAAAAACATAGAAATGTTAATGGATAGGTAAACAGTACAACAGATCTAAAAGGGGAGAGAGTTAATTGGAAGATTGGTCAAAGGCATAAGAGACAGGCAAGTCAATGAAACTTGGGAGAAAGGATAAAAGACATGGAAAACAGAATAAGATAATCTAACGTGTGTCCGACTGAAATCCCAAAGGGAGAGAATAAAAGTCAGGTTATATCTTGACTAGATAATCATGTAGCAATTCCCATAACTAATGGAGACCTGCAAACAGTGATATCAAAGCCTTATGTATGTAAACCAACATGAATAAAAGTCAACAATTCTTAGCCACATTATAGTGCAGCTACAAAACAGCAAAGATGAAGTGTAGATTTCAAGACCAAGTGTGAGGGAAAGGGCATGACAGACAGATCACTTACAAAAGAAATACAATTAGCCTAAAACCAGGTTTCTCAAGCAATAGAAACTGAAAGACGGTGAAATAATATCTTCTAAATGCTAATAGAAAATAACTGCAAATCCAGAAATGTATATCCAACAAAATTATTATCATTATTATTATTATTATTATTATTATTTTGAGACGGAGTCTCGCTCTGTCGCCCAGGCTAGAGTGCAGTGGCGCGATCTGGCCTCAATGCAAGCTCCGCCTCCCGGGTTTACGCCATTCTCCTGCCTCAGCCTCCCGAGTAGCTGGGACTACAGGCGGCCGCCACCGCGCCCCTCTAATTTTTTGTATTTTCAATAGAGACGGGGTTTCACTTGGTTAGCCAGGATGGTCTTGATCTTCTGATCTCGTGATCCACCCTCCTCGGCCTCCCAAAGTGCTGGGATTACAGGTGTGAGCCACTGCGCCCGGCCCAAAATTACCTTTTAAGTACATAATACAAACATCTTTAAATTAAAAGAAAAACTGAATATTTACTAAAATATACTTTATATTAAGAATGGTCAAATAATGTGTTATAGGAAGGAGAATTCTGTTCCTCATCCAAAAATAAATCAAAGAGAATCCAATAACCTGGAGAAGTTATTTGCAAGATACAATTGTCAAAAAATTATTATAAAACATACAAAAAATACTAAATATATCAGATAAAATACATCTCAAGAGAAAAAACTTCCTATGTTTCAAAATGGATATTTCAAGATATATATACATATTTTAAATCAATATCTTAAGATAGACATTCATGTCCAATAAACATATGAAAAATGTTCCATCTGATTTGTAATCAGGAACATAAAAATTAAGATCATAATATTATATAATTGTTACGCCCAAGATTAGAATTTAGAAGATAAATAATGTGAAGTATTGATGAGGATGTGGATCCATAAGAATGCTTTCATATTTCTAAAAATAATGTGAACCATTAGAAAATATTTGAATAAAAAATTTTTGTGTGTTCTCTTTTAAGGATGAACACATGTGCATCTTATAATTCAACCATTTCACTTCTTTACTTTCTGTAGCAGCAAGCCTCCTTGAAAGAAGAGTTAGCTATATTCCCCTTTCCCATTTCTTTCAATTCTCTATCAAAACCAGTTCCGCTGGGACTTTGTCTTCATTACTCTATAACACCTGCTCTTGCTAAGGTCAACAATGATTTCCTCATTGTTGATTCTGATCATTAACTCTAAACCTTTAGTTTGAGAGGTTTAGTTTTCTCACCAGCTCATTGGTTACTTCCTTTCATCTCCTTTGCTACGTCTTCCTATTTCTCCAGACTGAATGCTAGAATACCTCAGAGAACTGTCCTTGCCCCTCCCCTCTTCTCCATCAATGTTCACACTCTTGATAATCTGATCCAAGCTCATGGTTTGAAATTCAATCTATACATTCACAATTATATTAGGCCTAGATCACTGTCTTGGAATGTTTAATTATATATATTTAACTTAACTCTTACATTGCTTTGGAAACCTATCCTTGCACCCCTCCCCATGTATGTTCCATTTATACAGCCTAAAAGCCGCAAGGTTATCCTTCACTCTTCTCTCTAGCACACTGCACATCAATCAGTCAGAAAATCCTGATGACACTCACTTCAAAAGATAGTCAGAATCCAACCACATGTCATCGCTCTTCTATCACTGTATGAGGCAGCACCATCTCTTATCAGGATAATGGTAACAGCTCTCAATCATTTTCTTCACTTTTAACTTTGTTTTCTTCCTTTGTTCTATGAAATAGCCAGAAGGACTCTTTTAGAATGTAGTAATTATGTACCTCTCTGGGCAACACCCTGTAATGGCTTCCCATTTCACTCAGAGAAAAATCTAAAACACTTACAGTTAACTGTAAAACCTTAAGTGATTCCATCATTTAAGGTTACCTCCACATCATCTTACTCTGCTGTGGTCTCTTTGCTGTTTTCACACACCAGTCATGGTCCTGCCTTAGAGCTTTTCACCAGCTGTCCCCTCCTGAACTTGTCTTCCTTCAAATATTTATATGGGTAACTCCCCACCTCCTCCGTGTTTTTTTCTAAAATGTAACCTTCTCCATGAAGCCTATGCTAGCCTCCTCATTTAAAGTTCCTCACCTCTTTTTCATTCTTGGAACCCCTAGGACTCCTTATACCTGCTCACTATTATTTTAAAATTCTATAACATTTATAGTCTTGTAAAATATAATTGCACCTTTTTATGTTTGTTTTGGGTCATCTATCAGTTAGAATATATGCTTGATGTGTCTGGGATCTTTGTCTTTTATGTTTATCAAAGTAACTTAGAACACTATCCAGAGAGTAAGGGCTCAACACATGTATTCTAAGTAAATAAATGGACTACACTATTTGGTATGTTCTCTAGAGAAACCGTTATTCAGATGCAGTGTTGATAATAGCAGGTGTGCTTGTAAAAGCAAAACACCAGAAATGACCCAAACGTATATTGACTTTTAGAAAAGGTGCTGCCTAGAAGTACCAACTCTTCTGTAGGTATTTTATCTTGTCACATGTTGCTATTCATTTCAATGACACTTCTGTCCTTATTTTCAAAGGTCTGCATTTATAATCTTTTAATTAGCTGTCTGACTAAAATCTATTTAATTTAGCTTTCGGTTAAATTCGGTATGAAAGATGAGAACTTCCTGCCCCATCCCTCACCAGGATTGTTCAACTGTGGTCCGATTTAAGTATAAAAATACATGAGAATCTTCTGTTTCTTCAGAGTAAGCAATAATGAATACAGCATCATCAAATGACAGCTTTTCTTTTTGTTTTTCAATTAAAACCATAACCCCTAAATAATGTATTTTAACATTGCCAGCACCCTAAAATCTACCTTTATTTTCATATTTATACTTTGATGCCCTATTATCATTGCATCTTGCCCATTTGCAAGGGGGAAGGGTCCTCAATGTTTGAATTGAATGTTATTTCTTTCTTTCTTCCCAATCATTTACATATCCCTGAGTCCTTGTAATGGTGACAGCACACATCTAGGGGCTAAAAAGAATATAGAGTTAAAATATAGAGTTTATGGAAAGAAGTTCTATATGTGAAGCTTTTCTAATTTGGAAAGCCTGATGCAAATTAATTATCATGCAGTGCTTGAAAAAAATGTATGAAATTTTACACAAGTTACAAGTATATTGTTTTTATCAGTGGCTCATTCTTAAAGAGTCTTGAGTATGCATTTCACCTTGTTTTGCAGGGAAACCTTGAGGTGAGAGTTCTGTAAATGCTCTTTAAGCAGTAGTACTTGAGTTTCATAGATACTGATATTAAGTTTGTTGGTAGAATTTTTGTCTATTCATTTGATATTGTGCTGGATTCATGGTTGAATTTTGATGTTTTTCTAAAATGTAGGTAAGTTTAATTTTTTTTATTTAATTATTATTTTTTGGGGGGGGATAGAGTCTTGCTCTGTTGCCCAGACTGGAGTGCAGTGGTGTGGTCTCAGCTCACTGCAACCTCTGCCTCCTGGGTTTAGGCGGTTCTCCTGCCTCAGCCTCCCGAGTGGCTGGGACTACAGGCTCCACCACTACGTCCAGCTAATTCTTTGTATTTTTGGTGGAGACAGGGTTTTGCCATATTGGCTAGGCTGGTCTTGAACTCCTGACTTCGTGATTTGCCCGCCTCGGCCTCCCAAAGTGCTGGGATTACAGGCATGAGCCACCACGCCCGGCCAGGTAAGTTTCATTTGTATGTATTGTCCTGTGATTAATGGACCAGTGAATGATGATTGTGATTGTTGGGATTGTCTTACTAGCCTCATTTGGCAAATTTTGATTATCCCTTGTCCATTATACACATTCCACCTTTTTTTATTAAAGGAAAAACTACTCTTGATGTAAAGATGTTTATTCTTTGCTAATAATGAGTTAGTATTAATTCCTAAGTACATAAAGTTTACCATAGAGTATAAAAAAAATATAGAGTTTATAAAAGCCTTAAGATAGTGATTTAAAATAAACATGTAAAACGATTAGAATAAAATATTATTCAAACTCTCTCATTTTCAAAGCAGGTATCACAACAAGTATTGGGTCAGTAAATTTTTCTTGACTAAAGTTATCAAACCCCCAAAAAGTACTATAAAATTTATTTTTATTTATATTAAAACTGGGGTCCATGTCCAACACTTCCTTAATAACTGGATTACAGAAGGAAGGCATGTTAGAGACAGGAAACCAACAGATACTTAGATAAAATACAATAAGTTTTAGGCAAGGATAAAAGAAAAGCATGAATGCAAAACACAGGAATAAAGTTCAGGACAACAGAGATTCAGGTGACATACATACTGTTGTTGTCCTTTTAACTTTTTAGATTCTCCAGGCACCTACCTCATTTCCATGAACACTTGTACCTTTGTTTAGCTAAAGATCTTAGAATTTGTGTTAATGCATTGCTAGCTCTGACATCTCTAATGCTAAACTTAAATCACATGTTCCAACCCTGTCATTTTCAAAACAAGAAATGCTTCCATGATCAGGTATTGAAATGTCAATTTACAATTTATAGTTTTTAGAAAAGGTTTTTTTTTTGTTTGTTTGTGTTTATTTTTTAAGGAAAAGCCAAAATACACAAAAGTATTCAAAAATCTTCGTTAACTACTGTTTCTTGTCTTTCTTTTACTTTGTGTGTTTGACAGCAATTTTTTTCCCAGAAAAAAATTCACCAAGAGGATTATATCAAAAGTAAAAAAAAGAATTTAAAAAAACTTAAATACACATATACTGAAAATGACAAAACACTAGGAATATCTCTTTTGTGACATAGTTTAACTAATCAAAGAAATACAGGAAGAATCAAGATTAATTCTTCCCGGGTTGCCTTTAAATATAGCCTATTTTTAAAGATAACACTCAAAGCAGAAAATTTTAATTTTGGTTAGAATACTGAGTTAGAACTTAAAAAAGTTAATTTCTTCTATTTTTTTCTCCTCATTCACCAAAAATGTGTGTTGGGAAAAAATAAGTTGCAGTTCTAATGAAAGAAAACAAAATTTTATATATATATATATATTCATAAAATTAAAAGTTAGAGAGCTGAAGAATTAATGTAAACAAACCACTTCATAATGAAGTATTTCTGCCACTTACAGATTTGAGGAATTGCAGGACATTTTAATATTGTGGCTGTTGATGGTAATTAATATTGCTACTTCAGTTTTATAGAAATAGCTTCATCCATTTGTCTATAATTTTAAAACAATCTCAATCTATATTTTAAAGACAATCTATAATGTTTGGATTTTGTCTGAAAATGCATGAGTGGTACTAAGATATTTTATCTTTTTTAGTGGATTATGTCAGTTGTTAAAAAGAAAAAAGGAACACAATGAAAACTGCCTTTAGCTTGGAATTAAAGTGGAAAATTTTAAATGGCCTTTCAGACACTAACTTTTCCACATCCTAAAAGGATTAATGATATAATGTTTAATAGTGCTACTGCAGTACTTAATACCACATAATTCATACCTATAACAAAGCGAATGACTTTAAAATACCAAAAAAAAAGATTACACAGCTCAGACCACTGGATCAAAACCTTTACTGCTACCCTTGAAGATAGAAAAATACTTCTCCATGAGAAAATTACTTTCTCATGGATCATATTTGGCACCTGGTTTGCTGTTTTTCACTGTATTTGGATCAATGGTAACTTGAAAAGAAATATAGACATAACTTAAAAATGCCCAAGTATATAAAAACTTATTTTCTAAGCACTATAAGACTGTCAGCAAACACTAAAGTATTGACTTTCTCATATTTCAAACATTTCACATTATTTTATCATTTCATATTTTCTGATAAATATGATACAGATATCACTTCAAAAATGTAATTGTTAACCTCAGAATTTAATATAATATTTAATTTTATCAGAATCTTTTAGAATAAAAGTATATACTCATGAATTTCACCTGCCTGACTGGATGAAATATCATGCATATTAAATACAACATATTAAATTATAACTATTACACAAATTGTATAATTTATAAAATTATGTGGATGAACAGGTAGTCATTGACATAATTTTAAAAATCACTCTCAGTGAAGTTTTTGTTAAGGGAATGTTTCAAAAGCTCCAGTCTTTGTTAAAATAATAAAAATGGACACATATTAAAAAATGTTTGGCCACGTTGAAATTTCATATGAGGTAGGGAATATGCTTTAAAATTTTTTGAAACTATATATTTATATTATATAGAAGTAAAGATGATAAAAAGAGCAGCATCTTTGAAACATGCTCTTATCCAAATCTACATGATTAAAATCAGTTTATTTATAGGTGACATTAATGTATAAATTAGATATCACCATAAAAACAAAAGCACACCAGATAAAAATCATTCTCAAGAGTAAATTTCAGATAAGTTTGTTAATTTTAAGAAACATATGAAAGGAAAAATATTGATTTAGTGGGAAACAAAAATAAAAATTTGTCCCTATTACCAAAACTTCTTAAAATAGGAGGAAGCAAAGTTGAAGTTACAGATTTTTTTTTTTTTAAATTAGAGACAGTGTTTCACTCTGTCACCCAGGCTAGAGTGCAGTAGCATGATCATAACTTACTGTAACCTCAAAACTCCAAAGTAATCTCCCCTTCTCAGCCTCCTTAGTAGCTAGGACTACAAGGGCACACTACAGCACCTGGCTAATTTTTTTTTTTGGTAGAGACTGGGTCTCACTTTGTTGCCTAAGCTGGTCCTGAACTCCTGGTCTCAGGCAATCCTCCTGCCTGGGCCTTCCAAAACTCTGGGATTAGAGGTATAAGCCACCAACCCTGACCTTTTGTGTATTTGTTTTAGAGTTAATAACATAAAATTAAGTAAATGAATACTTAAAATGAAAACAAAACATCTAAAGAAAACGATGATTTCACAGTCTTAATCTTTGAATTAATTCACATAAAAATTCAGAAACTTTTACTAATTGGATTTTAATGACCTCTATTACATCATTCTGTTCAGAGTTTAAAAAAGTAATGTCCAGTAAGGAAACAATACAACATTCTCTGGTTTTATTTGTTAGCATTTTGGAATACTTTGACAAACCTACACTTTTAAACTGTAATATTGAATCATGTAAAGCTGCCATTTTTATAGGTGAAAACAATACTTTCTAAGTCAACCCTAATTCTATAAAAGAAGCATTTGAAAACCTACAACATAGCTGTTCCAAATTGTGTCTTCATAGCCCTTGCTTCAGAAGTATTTGAAAGTTCAGTTAAATGATCAGAATTAGCTATGAATATAATTTTATAAGCATAACATATGTCAAGCTATACATAAAATCATGATATATGAATAATTTTAATAATGTATTAACTCAATTGAACATTTTAGCAACAAATTGATAATACTAATAGTAATAAAAATAAATATTTATATAAACTTGCTTTCAAAGTACCTTAGAAAAAGTTATGTTATCTCTAACAAGGTTGGAAAACAGGTATTATTTTCCATTCTCCTGTTAAGTTTCCCTATAAAATCTCTTTAAGTAGCTTCACCCTCTATCACCTTTTTTAGTACTAATCCAACTTCTGTTGGAAGATGAAGACCTAAATCTCCTCCAAACCACTTCCCTAACCCTAACCAATCTCACCTTTGACCCTCCAGGCTACTAACTTTCTCATCTTTATCTTTTCCCATTCATCATGTATTATGTATACTCTTCTCTCTAATTTGGAACCATGTCTTTTCATCACTGATAATACATTTCCATATCTACCTCAAGATCATGGTCTCGAATCACAGGTTTGAAAGCCTAGTAATTAAAGTCTTCCAAATAATGATTGAACAGTATAGTCTTTGAGTACAATTTTGAGGGTTTCCCCAATGCTAACATACATAGCATGAATAAAGGACTTGGTTAAGCCTATTTTTAATTCTCAGATAAGAAATCTACAGGCAGATTAAGTGAAAACATTTGTATATAATATAAAGAAACACATGGATAGGTAAGTGTTTTCAATCATCTTGATTTTGTAAAATGCACCTTCAAAGCAAAGCCTTTGTAGATTTAAAATTATGGTGATGATAATAAAAGTCTGAAAATGCTAAGATAATAAATAAGCATTAGCAAAAGTATTATATTAATAATAAAATTTTAGCACAAATTAGGAGAGCTCTCAAAGTACCAATAAACCCCAAATTCCTGAAGAAATTTTACTGATAAGGAAAAATAATTTTATATAAATAATAGTGTTACTCTCAGCCTTTTGAGGACAACAACCATGTGTAAATATGACGCATTTTCATATATACCCTTGTAAATTGATGGGATTGAAAATACATTGAAAAACTTGACTTTTCTGTTTCAATGTACTTTTCATTATTTCAGTCAGAAAACTCTTATGAAACCTCTATTAGAATCCAGATACTGTACTCAGCATTAAGGATACCAAAAGTAAAAACAATAAAGTCCCTATTCATAAAAAGAAAAATAAGCAGATAATATCAATACAATGTATCATTTGTTTTATAATAAACTGTAAAATGACGTCCAATACATACTTTAAAATTTTATTGAGCTATAACATACATACTGTAAGATGTACATCTCAAATTTACAGCTCCATTAATTTTAATTAATGACCTTGTAGCATATGTGAAATTGTAATGTGTAAAAAATAGGTAAACAGCACTACGATCGATATATAGAATATTTAGAATCCCTCAATATCTCCTTTCTATTACTGATAAAAGTTTGAAAAACAAAATCCCGGTAATAAATACTATAACATGGATACATCATTAGTTTATATACTGCAAAAAATTATGAAGGTAGAAAAATAATTTTGCATTTAAAAAATAACAGAATTTCCAACCATCTCAATTATTTTAATAATAATGTGTGAAAAAGATTGATGTGCATTTTAGTCACTTTGAAGATTTCAATCTCTTTGAAATGTAAAATAATTAAGTTTACATCACATGGGAAATAAGTATATAAACTTATATTAGTTATTGATTCCAAATAGGTAAGTTTGACAACTTCAATTAATGAAGTATCCACACAGTTGTAAAAGTAAAAATTACCTAATAATTAAAGCCTAGGTAATTTTTGCTTCATAGCCATGGCAATGTTTTCTTTGTTTGTTTTTTGTTTTGTATTGTTTTGTTTTGTTTTTTGAGGAGTCTTGCTCTGTCACCCAGGCTGGAGCGCAGTGGTGTGACCTTGGCTCACTGAAACCTCTGCTTCCCAGGTTCAAGCGATTCTTGTGCCTCAGCCTTCCAAGTGGCTTGGACTACAGGCATGCACCACCACGCCCAGCTAATTTTTGTATTTTTTGTAGAGACCAGGTTTCACCATATTGGTTAAGCTGGTCTCAAGCTCCTGACCTCGCGATCTGCCCACCTCGGCCTACCAAAGTGCTCGGATTACCCATGTCAATTTATTTTTGTACTCATTGTTTAAGTAAAAATAAAACAAAAGAAAACAATCAAAAACCCTGACAAGTAATTATATTAGTCATTTGCCAATGTCGTAGGAAAATAATTATGTTTAATAAAATAGTTGGATGGGTGGACACATTATAATGTAAGATCAGAAGGCATATAAACAAGTTTTAATCCCTTTAGCTTTTTATTACCATGCATGAACAGTCTAACTGTAGGAACAGAAATACACATAGGATACTCATTACCTTGAAGAGAGGCCTTACCACGCTAGGGGATGGACATAAATCTTGCCAGGGTTACTTATCTGAAGGAAGTCCATATTCACCCTTTCTTCATAAAGGATTGAAACCTTAAGGACTAAGTCCTACAAAAGGCATAAAAGGATCCTTGCCTCATTCAAGACACTTCCTCTTTCGTCCCCCTTTCTTATTGTTTAAATGATTTAAAATATTTAAATTATACTCATTACAGAACCAAAAGTTATATAATAAAAAGGAAGAGTGTTAAAACTTCTAAACATCAGACAAGATACCTTTGAGAAAACAAAATAATTTGAGAATGAATCTGAAGATTTCTTTAGCTGGCTTAAAATAAATGTGACAAAATTATTCACGGTCCATTTGAAAGTAATATTTCAGGATGTTGAATTAATTACTAAAATGCATTCTTATTCAAAACAGTCTAAATTAAGTTCCTAAAAACAAAACAACTCAACAGAAAAACATAATGATTAATGTTAAGTCCAGAAATAAAGTAATCTGACCATTAGGATAAGTCATACACTGATGATTTTATCCACTATTTACTCTATTATTAGTTTCTAAATTGCATGTCTAAGATTTTACCTGTATGCAAACAGAAGTTTATACATTATGTGTTGTGATGTGTGCACAAAGATGCTGTTGTGTGTCACCTTCAGTATTAGTTTTGTTTTCTCAGGAATTCAATTGATATTTTTTCATTTCCCTCCATTAATTTTCTTGAGTCAAATGTCAAATGTTTTTAGTATCACATGCTGTTATGTGTGTAGTATGTAATCAAAGATTACAACATGTTAGTTATTCCAAACTAGACTTTATGAACATATTCCCCTAAACAAAAGTGAAAACATCTAAAGATAAGCAAAAATAATAACAAAGCACACACTGACAAAACCTGTTGGCTAACGATCCAATGTGTATTTTCTTTGTAGTAGCAAAGCCCTGATTTTATTCCAGATGGCAGTAGTGGCTAATGAAATATAAGTAAATGTTATTAGTGTCACT
Source organism: Mandrillus leucophaeus (assembly GCF_000951045.1). Classification (NCBI taxonomy): domain Eukaryota; kingdom Metazoa; phylum Chordata; class Mammalia; order Primates; family Cercopithecidae; genus Mandrillus; species Mandrillus leucophaeus. The sequence goes on along the minus strand of NW_012106664.1, from coordinate 1,062,175 downwards.
TATTGAAAAACTCATTATAAGAGGAGAGATATCTTGCACATGTTCTTTTTGCCCGTCTCCCATTCCTTATTTTCTGTTCAAAACAAGGGTGCCATAGTTGGACATGCAGGTTCACCTTGAATCTTTAGGATGGAAGCTGTAACTAAGGACATCAGAGCAGAATATGAGAAACCTGCTTCCTGATGCTTTCATAAATTTAGGAATGCTCACTTCTAGCTTTATTTGGTGTGCAAGAGAATAAACTCATCTGTCTTTAGGCTCTTTTAGTTAAATTGCTGTTATTAACATCTGAATGCTTCCTAGTTTAGAAAAAATGTGATGAGAAAATCCAAGATTCATCAATTTTCATTCAAAATATTATTTATACAGATTTTATGAAAATGAACAGTAATGAAAGCAATATATTCTGCCAGAAATTTGGCTTGCATGATGTGATAGGTGCATCCAAAAGTAACCTAATCCCTAACATTGACTTGATTCCATTAAGGACACTAAGATACACATATACACATTTACTTATTACTTAAAAATTATAGTAAACAAATCTTGTTTGCTTTAATAGAAATGTTACTACAGTTCTTCTCAAGCATCTCTAAAAATTGCGTATTTAGGGTAGGTGAAAATTTTAATTTTTGATATTGCCTTACATTTCACACATATGATAGAATGAAAATTTCCAGTGAGTGAACTGAAATGATTTTTGGAGGAATAAGTAAGAGCCAAGTATAAGGGTGATAGTCTGAGTGTCAATCTTAGGAGCTTGGTAACTTGTCAATTCACCAAAATTCTCTGAGGATTAAGCTCTCTTGTATAATAAAGGGTTACAATAGACTATCTTTAAGGCATGAACCCGTATTAAATTTCCATGATATACTGAAGATGACTTCACATGAATTCCACTAATAAGCACTAGGTGGGAAATGGCCTCTAGATATTTTATGACCATAATTCTGTAAGACTTCAACTCTGCACTCAATGTTCACACCTGTTAGCTGAAATGTTACAGCTCTAAAATTCCATAATGCCACAAAATTGTCATTGCCAATTTTTCAAATGCTACATTTACTTATATAAGTAATCTGTTACACATGCCAAAGATATATACCATTTAGTACACTAAGATTGAATAAAATTCCTCTTAAGCCCACCAGTTTGTCACAATCACCTAAAACCCTTGTTAAAAATATGCATTTCTAGGTCCCTGAACCTACTCAGTCAGAATGTACATGGGAGGGTACTAGGTGTCTCTATTTTTATCAATGGGGCAAAATAATAATTGAGATCAGGAGCATTAGGAATATACTAGGCAAAATCATACAAACTTCTCTGAAGAATACGAGAGATATAAGGTTTAACATTTCATGAAAACTTTCAGAAAGTTTACAGGCCAGTAGAAGAAATTAGAAGGCAAACACCATTCAAAATTCATTACATAAAGAGCAATTGTTAATTAGAAAAAATAACAATGGAGAAGGTATAAGTGAGGATCAAGCATTTCTCTTTGAGGTGTTGAAAAAGTTCTCATTGAGATGGGAACATGAGGTCAGTGGGATGAGCATGTTGAGAAGAGGAACAGGCACTGTGGATGAAATAAGCATGTAGGGCCGTCGTCTGCTTTGTAGGATGTTCAGCAGCATCCTGGGCTTCTATACATGAGACACCAGTGACACCCGAAATGTCTAGTTATCTCTTCCATTAAGGACATTGATTAGTTACTCTACACATTTGCATGGGAGTTATATGTAGGACTCCCTGTATTAGTCCCCTAGGCTGCCATAACAAAATACCAAATACCACAGACTGGGTGACTCAAACAATAGAAATTTGTTTTCTCATAGTTCTGGAATCTGAAAGTACAAAGTGAAGGTGTTGGCATGGTTGTTTTCTCCCAAGGCCTTTCCCCTCAGCTTGCAGATGGTCACTTTCACTGTGTCCTCACATGACTTTTTTTTTTTTTTTTTTCCTGTGCACAGGCATTCCTAGTATCTCTTCCTCTTCTTATAAAGACATTGTCATAATGAATTAGGGCACGGCCTTGATGACCTCATTTAACCTTTATTACTTCTTTACTGGCCCTAACTCTAAATATAGTCACATTGAGGGTAGGGGTCCAAAATATAAATTTTGGGGGGAACACAATTCAGTCCAGATCATCTCAAGATGCGATGCATCAAGAGGTGAGGCTAAAAAGAAAAGTGGTATCAGATCCTTGAGTACTTTGCTAAGGATTTCTTATTTCCTGTAGCAACATATGGAGAAATACAATTTTTAAGCGGATTTGGAGTGGATGAGAAAAACGTGGAGGCATGGTGACTGGTATAGGGCTGTCATTACCACACAAAGCAAAACATAATGACTATGTGAACTATAACAGTAAGGGCATAAAAGGGGAGAAAAATTACATAGTATATAGTTTTTTTTTTAATTTCTGGTTTACACAGGTAAGTTAAATAAACTAATTCAGCACAATACTGAGAAACCTACCTATACATGCTTAGAACCACAGAGATCTAGAACTAAAAAAAGATTTCAATATCATTTTTACCAGTCTCCCATGCAAAGTGAGAATCTCTTCTCCAGTATCTTTGATGAAGAATTTTCTAGTCTTTACATAAGCACTTCCATGAGTGGAGGACTTACTTCCACAATGAGAAATTTATTCAATTTTTAAAGTTATTGTTTGAGGAAACTTTCATGTATTGCAATCATTTTCTTAATTAGGTGATAAAATTATTTCACATATTTCAGATCACTGCACATCATTTTTTTCCCTGGCTCTCTTTCACAATTATATTCTCCAGGGCTCAGAAAAAGGATTTCTTTAGTTCTTATCAGGGGCATACTGATATACTACCTTCATTAATATACTCTAGAGTGAGTTCAACTCAATATTCACTTAATATATTAACTTCTTTTAGTTAATATATTAACTACCTTCATTTGAAATGAAGGTAGCAGACCTTTATTTTATTGTATTCCTATAGAAGCCGAGAGAACAATCTTTACAGAGGGATGAGGCAACATTTCAACACGAGATGCTAATGCTTCCTTCCAGCACATTTACTCTCTTGGTAGATCTTTAATTATAAAAGTTAAAAACAGTCAAAAAATAATCTAGTTGACCCTAACAGTTTTATTATGCAACTCAATAATGTAATCCTCTTCTAATACACACACCCTCACACGCATGCCCTCCCCCTACACAAGGAACACACCCACACCGACCTTTCTGTGGGGGTGGCTGTATGTGTGGATGTCATGTATGTCTGGGTATGTATCCCATTCTAATTATTTTATTTTTGTGTTAAAGGAAAATAATTAGTGAAGATTCTTTGAGTAGTAGTGAGCAAATATGACTCACTATATACTACATATCTATGGGACCCAAGATTTGGCCTGAAATGTGTCATACAGGAAATGTGATTAATTTTCCTGTATCAGTATACCAATATCTTATAAATGCAGCCAGTATTTCACAAAAATTATTTATTTTACAAAGCATATTTATATCAAACATGGCAGTGAATATATTTCAAAAGTTTATAACGATGAAAGATTAACACACACGCTCATGTACATACCAGTTATTTTTCCCTCAGACAAAATAAAAGGAATAAAAGTTTTAATCTGAGATTACTAAAACATATCTGTTAATTTTTACAGAATTATATGGCATTTCTATAGTGTGTCAGAGGTTAATTTTCTTAAATTATCTTCCATATGACAATTTACCTGCAGAATTACTCATTTCTTAAATATAGTGCATGCATTAACTGTATGTGCAATGACATTAGTAACTTTAAAAAATGCATCTCATTTTTGTTGTGAGCATTAATCATTTTCTGGACCTTGACATAAGAAATGAACAGTGTGAAGGATGACAGTTATGATAAAGGAGGCCATGTGTTAAGGCCAGTAATTAAACTGACAATTAAACTATACCTATTTGCTGGTTCAAGACTTTAACACTAGAAAAGATGCAAGTTACAAGAAAGTAAATATTAGACTCTTGCCAGGTAGTCTAGGTATTTTTCTGTAAGCTGTATGCCAGCTAATGTTGGGATGCAAAAATAAGACTTGCATGGCAATATCCTGAGCCCGTATGTATACAGAAAAGGCTTGAATTTCTTTGAAAAACTAACAGGGACAAAAATAGAAATTTTTAGTGTACTCTGAAATTTGCATTTTTAGTTTGCTATATCAGCAAGTCTGCTCTAGGCATAGACTTCCTCTTGGAAGGTTGAAACATAAAATTTACTGTCTTATTTAGAGATGACTGATCTGAGACTCAAGTTACTTGCATTTTATGGTTTTTCTGTCATAGATAATTTTTGTTTTTGCCAACTGTTTGACTTTCAAGGAAGCAGTAGTCAACGTGCAGATCTGGGAATGTCTTGCAAAATAGTGAGCAAAAGGTAATTTTAATAACACAGATTTCTCAAACTCTATCCCAGGGTACTGAATCACACTTCCCATTAAAATTTAAGAACTGCTACTCTAGGAATCCTATGCATTCTTAGTAACTTGAAGAAAATAATACAGGTAACACTAACTCTAATGATAACTCATTTACTAAAATGTGAAATGGAGTGGAATCGTACAGATCTTGGAGGGATTTAGAAAGAGAATCCTTTATAGTCTTACAGGCAGAAAGTATCTTCCCAAGTCCAGTCTCCACACAAACTCTGATGAACATAAATCAATTATCACTTACCTTTAAATAATGGACAGATTAGAAAAATGAGTTACTTGGTAAATTCAAATAACAAAATAAGAATAGATCAAATCAAACTAAAGTATTTAGAAAAATTCTGGAAGAGATCAGGTGTTGTGGGAGGACACAGTGAAAGGATTGCTTGAGCCCAGGAGTTTGAGACCAGCATGGGCAACATGACAAAGCGCCATTTCTACAAAAATTATACAAATTAGCGTAGCGTAGCGTGGTGGTGCAAGCCTATAGTCCCAGCTACTTAGGAGGCTGAGGCAGGAGGATCACTTGAGCCTGGGAGGTGGAGAAAGTAATGAGCTATTATTGCACCACTGCACTGCACTTCAGTCTGACAGAGTGAGATGCTGTCTCAAAAAAAAAAGAAGAAGAAAGGAAAAGAAAAAAAAAATCTGGAAGAAATTAGAATATCTTGATTCATTCCTTCATTCCTATTTAATCTTAATGTATGGGATAATTTCATTCTCAATAAACATTATAAGTACAGTACCTCAGTAGCATTCTCTATCAATGATACACCAGTTCTCTACAAATAATGCATGTCCAATCAAAGACTAAGAAAAGCTACACTGATGCATTTCTTCAAAAGTTTCAGGATATCTTACAAGGTTTCATATAATTTAGAAATCAGTCTTTTCTTCCATGGCCATGGGTTGTTGACATTTTGTGGAACATCAGATATTTTGTTTCTTTGGAATGCTCTCCCTCCATGTCCAATCCCATTCCTCACACCTGTCCCCACTTTCCCTGCCTAACTCCTGCTTATCTTTCAGTCTGAGCTTAAAGTGAAGTCTTACACTCTTACTTCTACCTTCTGCCTTGGCTGGGCTGTATCCAGATCACTCACATGTTTTCATGGCTCTTGTATTTCTTCTTTATAACACTATGCAATTAAAATTATTTAGTTATACTTATAACTTTTAATATATCTCTCCATCACTTGTCTATAAATTCCAAAAGGTAATGAAACATGGTTTTCTTGGTCAATCTATTTATCTTCTGCACTTAAAAGCATATAGCATGTAGAAGGGCTTTTAAATACATATTTTTTAATGCATGCTAGTACTACTAAATGTGCAAATATGACAGGATAATTTCTTTAGCAGCATTTGTGGATTATATATGTCTCAAAATCACCAAAAAGCTCTAAATTATACTTTACATTTGCCCTTAAAAATTTGGTTTTTCTTTTATTCCCAAATGATTGCTAAAGGATATAGTGTGACTGTGGCCTCTTTAAAATAGATAGATAAAACAAAAATTAAATTATTAAGGTATTTTACCTTTTTCATTAAACTTTATGGGAATGGTTAAATTTATTATATTAACTATTTTGTTATTTTATATACTATTTGATAACATATATTTTAATATTTGTGATATATTAAATTAGGTATAAATCTTGGACTTAAAAAGAAGGTAGAAAGACTTGTATAGTATATTTTACATTTAATTAGCAAAGAAGTATCTTCAAATGTGTAAATCTCACTAAAAATTTGTTTGTTTCATGCATTATTTGGAATTTATGTTTGTTTATATAGCTGTTTATCATTGTTGTTTTTTTTTTCTGGTACAGTTACTCTATTATGAGCACAGAATCTGTAAGTAAAATACAATGAAGTGAAAAGACATAACTGGGTTTGTTAAACGATTTCCAAATCTTGGTGTTTTAGGGAACTAGAATCTAATCTGTTAAAATGAATGTAATGCTTCAAAAGACATTTCTTCCCATTTTTCTTTCAACTGATGCCAGAGTGGCATTTCACAGGGAATTAAAATGTAGCTAAATAGCCACAGTTTTATATCCATTATACTGATGTTTAGTATACTTCAGAAACTCAGGAATGGATTCATAATATGATAGACTGCATTAGCAGGTTTTCCATTTAATTAGATTTTTATCATATCTAATGGATATTTAACAAGTAAAGACAATACAAGTGAAAAATATGAAGAAATCCTATGGCAGATAATACAAACTTCCATTGTGCTGAACTAATGAGTAGGTGATTTTTCTAGCATGACTTGACAGTGCATGTAAAATATCCAGCAATATGAAGCCTCAGAGACTAAAACAATTGGAAGCTACAGTGGATGCTGAGGTTCAGGGACTAGAGCATCACCTTTCAGTGAGGTAAGAATTGATGCGTATGCATAAGTGAAACTGTGCTACTCACCATAAAACAGGTCCCACGACAGAAAGAGTAATATGGGTTTTTGCACAGTGTGCTATAAATTCTCAACCTTTATTTTCCAGGCAAAATGTGGGAATATGGAGTTAGGTGTGTTTCAAATTGCAGGCCATCTTTGACTACATAGTAATATGAAGAGAACACAGGGTCACAAATTTATAGGATGCATGAGCTATGATATGTAATTATTCAAAGTGACTCAGTTTTGTCGTTAGTAAAATGGGATGTTAGTAAAATGTTAGTAAAATATCTACAATATGGAAATGTTAAGAATAAATTAGAATGCTCATGATGAATAAATCAGAATGTTAGTTGCTAACATAGAGCATAATATGTTTTCATGAACGTGCCACTGCTCCTCCCTTATTGTATACAATTCATTTAGTGGTGAAGATGAAAGTCTCACTGTTGACTCAAACTCCATAAACTGCAGGAAGAAAAAGAGTAGGGTACAAGAAATCAAGTGGAGAGGGATGTAGAAATGTGGGAAGGTGTACAAATGAGAAAGAACATTACATATACATAAAAAAGTGAGATATGTAGTTAGTCTGATAGACTTTGGTCTGGCTCCAATATCCATTTCACTTTCCTTCTGTGTGCCTTTCAGCATAGTAAAGGCTAGAAAGAAGGATACATTTCCTAAACTCACTGGTGCCAAGGTTTTAGATGGTAAATTCAACCAATCAGATACAATTAAAGATGATTTGGAAAAGTAAAGTGAGGCAGAAGCAGTGTTTTCATTTCTATTTGAAAGTCTGGCCATGAAGATAATAATTCATCTATTTTTTTCAGTAGCATCAGCTAAGTTTCCAGTGTTACATCATCGTTTTTGGAGGTGAGTAGGCGCTAGACATGGCTGATTGAACTAAGTCTAATACAGTTCTGAATCCAGCAATAGTAGATGTATTTTCCTGATCCTTGTGGTTTCTGGAGCAGACACGAATCCTGACAGTGAATGGATCCTGATCTCCACTCTCTGAAGTGGTTCTCAAGCCGATGGCTTTTCATCACAGAAAAGGCATTAACCCCCTTGGGTAGCTGACTAAATTCAGTGATATGATTTTGGGACAGCTCAATCTGGAATCTGTTTCATCAACCCTACCCAGTGATTTAATACTGAGGAAATCTTTTTCTGTTTAAACTAATTAAAGGAATTCTAGCTTCTGAAACTAGATGAAGATTCCAATAAAGTTGCATAAAAGTTATAATCAAAGGAAGAATTATGTAGACAAACAACATCTTAGACCATTTGAAAGACAACCCTCATTCGATTAAGTCTTGACATGCTTATTTTTTAAAATGTATACACTCCCACTCCAAACAAAAAGGGATGAAATACAGAAAATAATCGCTCACCACCCCATTGTATACTCTATTAGAAAACATAGGGTAATAGAAAGAAGAAAACACATTACTATTTTAAATAACTCACAACTATATAGGGAGTCACATGTGAACAAGAAATTTGAGTACAAAACAGAGTATGGCAAGCATAATAAAGTGGTAAAGTGATAAAGTAGCACAGATGAAAGGGAGATTCTAAAAATTATGTCCGTGATGATGAGAGGACAATGGTATTCCTTGTGATACTAACTGCAATATATTTTGGAAAAGATTTCTCAAAGTGGGATCCACAAAACTAGTTGTCTGAGGTTAATAAGTGCTTAATAAAGAATGTGTTTCAGTTACATATTTAGAAATACTGGGTTAAAGCAAATTATGTTTTGTTTCTAAAGAACTGCTCAGAGACTTTAATAATTTAACACACCTTAGGTATCGGCAAAAAAGGAAAATAATCCACAATATATCATGATATTTTATAAATATATTGCAGTTCTCATGAGCCATCTGTCAGAACTACTGTTCTAAGAAACTCCTTCTTAAAATAAGTTGTGTCATAGATAACAGAGATTCTTATGAAAATGAAAAAATGGCAATTGTATCTGTAATGCATTGAGAACAATCAGACCAGGTGATATGGTTTGGCTGTGTCCTCACTCGCATCTTATATTGAATTGTAACTCCCACAATTCCCAGGTGTTGTGGGAGGAACCCGGTGGGAGGTGACTGATTTATGGTGGTGGGTCTTTCCTGCCCTGTTCTCGTGATAGTGAATGAGTCTCACGAGATCTGATGGTTTTAAAAATAGGAGTTTCCCTGCACAGAGTTCTCTCTTTGACTGCCGCCATCCATGTATTGCTGGCGCCAGGGACATGAATTGCTCCTCCTTGCCTTTCACCTTCCACCATGATTGTGAGGTCTCCCCAGCCACGTGGAAATGTAAGTCCAATAAACTTCTTTATTTTATGAATTGCCTAGTCTCAGGTATGTCTTTATCAGTAACATGAAAACAGACAAATACAGTAAATTGGTGCTGAGAGTGCGGCACTGCTGAAAAGATACCCAAAAGTGTGGAAGCAACTTTGGAATTGGGTAACAGACAGAGGTTGGAAAAGTTTAGAGGGCTCAGAAGAAGAAAGGAAAATGTGGGATGTTTGGAACTTCCTAGAGACTTGTTGAATGGGTTTGACAAAAATGCTGATAGTGATATGAACAATAAGATCCAGGCTGAGGTGGTCTCAGATGGAAATGAGGAACTTTTAGGGAACTGGAACAAAGGTGATTCTTGTTATGTTTTAGCAAAGCGACTGGTGGCATTTTACCCCTACCACAGAGATTTCTGGAAATTGAACTTCAGAGAGATTATTTAGGGTATCTCATGGAAGAAATTTCAAAGCAGCAAAGCATTTAAGATGTGACTTAGGTGCTATTAAAAGCATTCAGTTTTATAAGATTAGCAGAGCATACAAGTTTGGAAAATTTGCAGCCTAACAATGCAGTAGAAAAGAAAATCTCATTTTCTGAGGATAAATTCAAGCCAGCTGCAGAAATTTGCATAAGTAATGAGGAGCCAAATGTTAATCTCCAAGACAATGGAGAAAATGTATCCAGGGCATGTCAGAGGCCTTCACAGTAGCCCTTCCCATCACAGGTCTGAAGGCCTAGAAGGAATAAATGGTTCTGTGGACTGGGCTCTAGGTCCCTGTGCTATGCCCAATCTAGGGGCTTGGTGTCCTGCATCCTAATCACTCCAGCCATGACTAAAAGGGGCCAAGGTACACCTTGGGCTGTGGCTTTAGAGGGTGCAAGCCCCAAGCCTTGGCAGCCTTCATGTGGTGTTGAGCCGGGGGTGCACAGAAGTCAAGACTTGAGGTTTGAGAACGTCCACCTAGATTTCAGAGGATGTATGGAAATACCTGGATGTCAAGAAAAAAGTTTGCTTCAGGGAAGGGGCTCTCATGGAGAACCTCTGCTAGGGCAATGAGGAAGGGAAATTTGAGGTTGGAGCTCCAACACAATGTCCCCACTGGGGCACCACCTAGTAGAGTTGGAAGAAGACCCCAAAATGGTAGATCCACCAACAGCTTGTACCATGTTCCTGGAAAAGCTGTAGACACTCAATGCCAGCCCATGAAATTTGCTGAGAGGGGGCTGTGCCCTGCAAAGCCACAGAGGCAAAACTGCCTAACACCATGAAAAGCCATTTCTTGCATCGACATGGCCTGGATGTGAGACATGGCGACATGGCCTGGATGTGAGACATGGAGTCAAAAGAGATAATTTTGGCACCTTAGGATTTGATTGTCCCACTGGATTTCGGACTGCACAGGGCTTGTAGCCCCTTTGTTTTGGCCAATTTCTCCCATTTGGAATGGCTGCATTTACCCAATGTCTTCACCCCCATTGTACCTAGAAAGTAACTAACTTGCTTCTTATTTTACAGGCTTATAGGCAGAAGGGACTTGCCTTTTCTCAGATAAGATGTTGAACTGTGGACTTCTGAGTTAATGATGAAATAAGATTTTGGGGGACTGTTGGGAAGGCATGATTGGTTTTGAAATGTGAGGACATGAGATTTGGGAGAGGCCAGGGGTGGAATAATATGGTTTATATGTGTCCCCACCCAAATCTCATCTTGAACTGTAACTCCCACAATTCGCACGTGTTGTAGGAGGAACCCAGTGGGAGGTGATTGAATTATGGGTTGGGTCTTTCCCATACTGTTTTTGTGATAGTGAATGAATCTCACGAGATGTGATGGTTTAAAAACGGTAGTTTCTCTCCACAAGTTCTCTCTTTGCCTGCTACCATTCATATAAGATGTGGGTTCTTCCTCCTTGCCTTTCAACTTCTGTGATGATTGTGAGGCCTCCCCAGCCATGTAAAACTGTAAGTCCAATAAACCTATTTATTTTGTAAATTGCCCAGTACCAAAGTATGTCTTTATTAACAATGTGAAAATAAACTAATACCAGGATGTCCACTGCTAATTTGTTGCTAAACTGAAAAAGTCTTTCAGATGCTATGCTAAGGAGCTTGCACAATATTCTTCAGTAAAGGGGAAGCCATTCACACTTGTGTTTTGAATGAGGTGTTCCTTACCATGGTTAAGAACAGCCATGTGGCATTAAGGTCACAGATCAAAGTACCAGCCCTGATTGGTTGGCAACTTTGGAAATAATTTTTTTTCAAAGGTATACAAATAATTATAAACAGTATATGTTCTTTGAAAATTTGCAATGCAGAACACTCATATGTAACAGGAACACACATATAACAATAGGAGAACATAAATCTACATCAATAGCAAAGTCACAAACTCATGTCAGTACCTTTCTTGAAATGGTTTTGCGGTTAAAAAAGAAAACAAAACAACTTAATTTCATGACATTGATAAAGATTTTACTTTCAATCACAACAATTTTTAGTATTGCTCAGTATGTCTTATTAAGGATGAAAATGTTTAATTTTATGATTTTTAAGTACACAGATAACAGATATAATAATAATTAGAAGAATACAAAATAAGCATAGGTAACACTTATGTGCTGATCATGTACCAGGCACTATTTAATTTTTTTCTTCCTTTTTGAAATGAGGGTTCACTATGTTGGTGAGGCTGGAGTGCAGTGCCTATTCACAGGCACAATCCTGTCAACTACAGCCTCAAAATCCTGGTCTCAAGTGATTCTCCTGCCACAATCTCCCCAGTAGTTGAGACTAAAGGCATGCATCACTGTGCCTGGCTTGAAATTTTTTATTTTTTTATTTTTTTACATAGTCTCACCCTGTTGCTCAGGCTGGAGTGCAGTGGTGTGGTCTCGGTTCACTGCAAATTCCATCTCCTAGGTTCAAGCAATTCTCCTGCCTCAGTCTCCTGAGTAGCTGGAATTAGAGGTACCCACCACCATGCCCAACTAATTTTTGTATTTTTAGTTGAGCCTGGGCTTCAGCATGTTAGCTGAACTCCTGATCTCAAGTAATCTGCCTGTCTTGGCCTCCCATGAAATGATTTGTCTTTAAAATACCATTATAAGCAGTATCATTACTATTATACATAATGTTTATGGATTATCAAACTAAAACTGTGGGGTCTAGTCCTTTGCTCAAAGTGATGGTTTTCTGGTTACAGGCCAAGTTGCCATAACAGACACACAAGTGCAGTGGCTTCAATAAGGTAGAATTTTCTCTTAACGCAAGGCAGCCGAAAGTTACAGGCAAGTTAGCAGGGCACCTTTGTTTGACAAGATTGATCATCAAGGATTCACATACCTTCTGTGGGTTGGTTCTATCATCCTCCAGGTATTGCTTTCAAGGGTATGGCTGAAGCCAGCTTTCCATGACTACGTCTACATTCAAGCCCACTGGAAGTATCTAAGAGCAGTGGAGGGTAATGATGTGCTTTAAAAGGATGAGATTCAGAACGTGCTACATCACTTCCTTTCATATCCCACTGACCATAATTTAGTCATATGACTTTGCAAAGTTCCAAGGGAAGCTGGATTATTACCAAAAGTGAGTAAAAGGGAATGAATATTAGAGACGATTAGTATTAAGACTTAAAGAGTCCTAGTAAATCAGCTGGGGTCCCTTCTACTAATTCACAGAGCTGAGATGCAAATCCAGTTCTTATTTAACGCCTAGCTGATATTCTACATCTAAAATCAATCTGTGAAACAGGTAGTAACCCCACTGATAAATGTATACTTATGAATACAGAGACAAAGTTATTTCTCTAAGGTCAGCAACTTCTCAGAAGCATTGAAAAATATGAAACTGCATATTCAATATGCAACAGTTTTGTTCAGAATCACATTATATGTATTTTTCTATGATTAGCAATCCATTATTCTTTTATGTATATGACTTTTAGACACTCTTATACTCTACAAATATATCATTCATTCAATTTATTCATTCATACAGTCCCACTCCTTAGTGAAAATGTCTTCTTATCTACAAAAGGCTGACTACCAGGTCTTCAAAAAGAATACTCTCTTGTGACTTATTCTGGCTGAAAATTTGACTACTGTTATTTTAACTTACAGTAGCTTTGCCAGAAAAATGTACCCCTGAAAATCAGAAGATTATCGGTATTGACTGTAGGCTATGAAATCTATCTCCTAGAGCTCAGTAGTCAAATATGGCTCAAGGTTTCAGTGAGAGAGAATCAGTATGCAAATCGGATAACTTATACATAATAAGTCAGTCTATTTCTAGGTCAGTCTCTACAGAAGTGTGTATCAAAATAAAAGCTCTCTCCTGAATTCCACTAACTTTAAATCTCAGCAGAGAGGCAAAGATCAAACAGAGAGGGCCAAGAGCAAATTGAGAATAAAGTAATCTTGCACATGCCTTGAGTTTCCACTACAAGTGATACCAGCAATCAGGGGATGCCTCTCTGTGCTGGGAGCTGAGGTGGATAAAGTGAGGGCACCACCAGTCTATAGTGCTCTCTGTCTGCATACTTTCATAACTACTAAAATGCGCTTTAAAAATTTCAGGTACATTAGCAGTGCCGTAGGGAGTTGAAATCTCTTTTCATACCATTTTAGCAGTCATTTGGCTGTATCACAGGTCACTGTTTCTTGTATGCTACAGTAAACCTCTACCTAAAAATGTCAGTCTGGCTGTGAGAAGCTATCAACTATCTGCATGGTCCACAGGACTCAAAAAAAAAAAAAAAAAAAAAATTAGCTTGTCTCACATGCCAGACAAGCTCTCTGCTTCATTAAATAGCAGCAACAGTCCTTCTTGGAGATCAATGACAGCTTCCAAATGCATTTTCATTATCCTTACCCATAAAATATATGTATAACAATGCATATAATGATGAGTTTGGACGTTGATTTTTAATGAAAAATAGTTCTCAGATTTGTCCAAGTAATTTGCTTTTATGTTTCTGACCTTCCTCTGAAATTAGTCCCGTGTGTTCTATAACATTCTTCAGATTTTTAAATTTCTAAAGAAATAAAAATGTTATATTAATGATTTATACATCTATTTTTATCTAAGTTTATTAAAGAAACATAATATCAAAAAATAGTATAAGATTGAAAGTGTGAGCAGGTGTTTTTCCTCAAAAGACATTCCATGTATTGCCCAATAGCATAAAAACTATCATTTAGACCCGAAAAATAATATGTTTTGATATTTAAATTGTAGCTTTCCAAACTCCTGAATTTTTTAAAAGTGTTATAAAGAGGTAATGAGTTATTTTGATGCTCATTATACATACATGAGCAACACATGAGTACATATTATGAAAAAACATAACATGAGTACATATTATGAACAAAATTTAATAGATTTGATGTGCTTATTAAGTTTCCAGGAAATTTCTAGTCTCCTAGAGTTTAGCACTAAGACCTTTACACTCAACCTCATGTCTTGCTTTCTACTACATGATACTAAGTGAATTCCTTATTCAGATGTTTATTTACTCAATAGATATTTCCAGTCAACAACTATGTATCAGGCATTGTGTTAGCACTGAAAATGAAATGATGGGAAAAGAAGACATGGATCCTGCTCGTGTCTTTTAAAGTCTTAGAGATAAATATTAATAAAATAATTATACATGCATGAATTACAAATTGTGTTAAGTTCTATCAAAAAGGGGTATAGATGTTAGTCACAGGGTAATACAGAGTGGGATAATTTAATCCGTGATTTGAGAGGGCTCCTGTGAAGAACTGCCTGAGGCTACAAAGTTTACAAAAACAATGTGTGTGGGCAGGTAGGGCAAGCAGCCAACTCTGAGCTGACAGGAGAGAATGAGAGAGGATTGGGTACCCTGAAACAGGGAGCAATGGATTGTCCACAAGCTTACTTTCAAAAGACCCAGTCGTAAGTCCTTGGGATTGAGCGTCAGTTGTTTAAATATAGTTCCTCAATTTACATGCCTCCTTCTTTGTACTATTTTGGGATGTTTCCCTAAATGTTCAGTAAGAGGACTACTTCAAAAACTTTGACTTTTTTTTTCTTTTTGACCAGGCAAACAAATGGCTAGGTTAAATAATGTATTTCCCAGCCTCCCTCCTACTATGCAACGTCACTGAACTGAATTCTCACCAGTGGTGTGCTGCTGAAGAGTCACACATTCCGGAAGGTCTTTAAAGAAAAGGTTAGATGATGGATGGAATGACTAGAGCACAGACAACCATCTTGGACCACCAGGTGGAGAATAAAGAGGGAACCAGATGGAAGTAGGCTGGTTCCTGATGAGTCTACCCTACTGTGCTGGACTTCCTGAATTTAACTTTTTTTAAACAAAAATAAATGTTTCTTTAGCAGTTATAATCCATTCTCCACGCAGCAACCAAAGTGATGCTTTCAAAATTTAAATGAGATTATATCTGTTCTTTGTTTAGACCCCTAAATGATTTCTAATCTCATTCAGAGTAAAATACAAAGTCTTCCGGCCCTTCAAGGCCCTTTGTGATTTAGCCTCATCTGCTAGCTCTCTCCCTTTTTCACTGCGTTGCAATGCTACTATGCCCTTTTCTAGACCTTAAAAGAGTGACTATGCTTCTGCCTCAGGGTCTTTGCATTTGTTATTTCATCTCTTGAAATACTATTAACCTCAATAGCCCTATAGTTAACTCTGTCACTTAATTCATATCTTTACTCATTTAAAGCATAAAATGCATTCTATGATCATCCTAAATAAAATTATTCTCTACATATTACTCTGTCCAACAGTGCTCAAGTCACTTGTACCTATGTAAAATATCATAGTATTTGTATATAACCTATGCACATCTGGCTGTTCACTTTAAATCATCTTTAGATTACTTGTAATATCTAATGTTGTGTATTAGTCGCCAAACTATATTTTAAAATTTATATTCTTTTAAATTGGTTTATTGTTATGTTTTATTGTTTTTCAAAAATATGTTTGAGTCACAAATGGTTGAATCCTGGGATGCAGAACCTGGGGATATGGAGGACAGACTGTATAAATATTATGTATATTTATGGGAAAATACAAATATGTGCATTTTTCCCTTGTCCTATCATTCAATTGTAAGCTCCATCAGGATGAGGGCTTTGTGCATAGTTTTTCAATGCATCTCCAGCACTTAGGACAAAAGTGACTAAAGCCTAGAATTTATAAATATTTGTTGAACGCAGAAATAAAAGATCTTTATGAAGTTCACTATAGCTCATTATAGATTGTTACAATAGCAAAAATAAAAGCTGATGTTTCCCTGTAGCCTACCTAGCTGAGGGGGTAAAAAAAAGTCTTGGCAGTTTGTATACTCCCAAAGTCTGCTGATACTCTTTTTAAGCTACTTACCACTTCCTAGTCCCCAGACTTATATAACACAACCCCTCAATAACTATGTAGTAAACTCAGTAACACTGGTTAGGCGAGGAAGAAACACCGTGTCCAAAGAAGACATGGAAAACATCAGAATAAAGTACAGGTGAGAAAAGGGAGAAAACAGAGAAGAGTAGCATCCTGGAGACTGGAAAGAATCCCCTATATCAGTGTTGCTGGGAAAGATGCCACAACATCACAGGATGAAAAGTAATGCAGATCTAAATGCACCACAATTTAAATATCCTCTATCCTGTGTATTCCTCTGGAAAGTCTTTATTCACTCAACAAATATGACTTGAACTTAAGGCATTAGGAGTACAACGAGCAAAAACAGCCACAGGCTCTGCATACAACATTTTGAGGGAAAAATCTAACAAGTGGGGCATCACTACATCCAAGGTTTATGATGTCACATTTCATTCTTTCTGAAGCTGAGTTATAGAAATATATACTCTGACTAGGTTAAGAGGTTTATGTAAAATATTAATGAGGTAAATTTTGATAAACTGAATTTCTCAGATAAAAAGATACAATAATTTTTTTTTTAATTTTAGCAAGGAAATTGAATTAGGATAAAATGCGAGATTAGAGAGTCTATTTCATTTAAAGGAGTATTCATTTGAATCTACACTAACACTTAGTCTACTTGGAAGAAATGTATTACATTCATACACATTCACTATTACATGATTTTAATATATTTTAATATATTTAATCAGTAAGAAATTGCTCTTAATCTCAGCCTGGACAGTATCATAAAAGTACAGTTAAAACTTAGCATACGCTGGACGCGGTGGCTCACGCCTATAATCTCAGCACTTTGGGAGGCTGAAGGGGGTGGATCATGAGGTCAGGAGATGGAGACCATCCTGGCCAAAATGGTGAGACCCCGTCTCTACTAAAAATACAAAAATTGGCCGGGCGCGGTGGTTCACGCCTGTAATCCCAGCACTTTGGGAGGCCGAGGCGGGCAGATCACCTGAGGTAGGGAGTTTGAGGCCATCCTGGCCAAAATGGTGAGGCCCTGTGTCTACTAAAAACACAAAAATTAGCTGGGCATGGTGGTGCATGCCCTCAGGAGACTGAGGCAGGAGAATCACTTGAACCAGGGAGTTGGAGGTTGCAGTGAGCCAAGATTGTGCCACTGCACTCCAGCCTGGCAACAGAGCGAGACTCTGTCTGCCTCAAAAAAAAAAAAAAAGAAAGAAGGAAGAAAATCCCACAACAAACAAACAAACCAAAAACAACTTAACACATATTATATAGAAGTATTATATTTTATATTTTCAAACTGAAGTCAGGAACTTGGCATTTTCGTCATTTCTAACATAACTTTGCTTAGAACCCTTGACTGAGGAAGTCGCTGATTTGAGTTGTATTTGATCGCTCCTCACCAGCTGCGCATTGTTAATAGAAAGAGGAAAGGGAGGGCCAGGTGGAGGGAGTGGAGTTTGTCTATTCATATTTTATAAGCCCTTCCTTGTGAGCCCTGCAGTTGCCATCAGAGCACAGGCCCACATGCAGTGTCCCTCACAGCCACTGACACAGAACCAGGGTCAGGATATGCAGCATGACAGATTCTTTGAAGTCTGCATTTTGGTGGCACTTAGACACAAAATATTTGGTCACTTTTGACCTCAAATAACCTATGAGGCCATGGGCTAAACCACATATGAATTGTCTAACATCACCATGAATCTTGTCTTCTGAAAATCTCAGTTACAATTTCTTATATCTGACTAAATAGAGCTGTAAAGAAATCAGAGCACAGAACCGAAATTTGATAACACAGTGAAAGAGTACAAATAGCTGGTCATTGCTTTCCTATACTAACTTAATCAATAGTTCCTTGTAGTAACAACCTATGCAAAAGGACTTAATCACAATTTATAAAACAAACTAGAGAAATATTTGTAATATATAATACAGAACTAGAAAAAAGCAGGAATTTGAATAATGTGATTTTTTTTTTTTTTTTTTTTTTTAGCATGGATATGCTCTAGTGCAAAGCAGACAGAAAGTCAATCCCAGGAAACCTTTTTCTTACTAAGGTTTGCAATGATCAAAGTTTGGATAAAAAACAACTGATCCAGGATACAATGTAGTTAAAATAGGTACTAAATCAAATACATGAAATAGAGGTTTATGAAGAATTGCCATATATGGATTTAACTAATAAAGATATTAGTTAATAATTTACTAGCAGGGTAAGTACTTAAAGGCTATTGCATCATGTTAGTGTGGTAACCTGTCTTTTTAATGAATATTAGTCACAACAAAATGTGATTATCCAGAGCCTCAAGATGAAGTGTATTCATAGCTATCTGCATATTTTTAAAGAACAAATAAAGCCCAACATGCCATTGCCAATAGCAGATGTGATTCAAACAGCTTGAAAAATAGCATATCATAAAAATGTGCTTTTTAGTTTGCAGCATTTTTTCCTGAATGCCATAGATTGAGGTCTCCCGGGAAACAGACCCTGTATAGAGATGTGAATGCAGGAGATTTGTTAGGCCTTAGTCTCTCAAGGTCAACACCAATTTGGCAGTGTGTGAGGGGAAGGAGTAGGAATTGGAAGAGCTATAGACTAGGCTGTAGTATAGTCACACCAAGACCTTGGGCAACCCTGAAGCTGGATTGGCCATGGAGAGTTGTTCTGGGTATGGTGAGGGTGCTGTGCCTTCAGGCTCCCATGTCACAAGCACTGGCTGTGACCTGCTCCGTGAAAGGGAGATAGTCTTGGTATCTTTAGCCAAAGCATTTCCCCAAAAGGATTGAGAGCCTTCTGCTTACAATCTTCCCAGCAGCCAGAGGAAGGAATCCTTTAGTACTAAAAGGATATCTGGGTAGTGCAGCACAGCATCCCTGACACTGACTGACTTCTTCAAATACTTCTTTTCTTTTTTTTTCTTTTTTGAGACAGTGTCTCACTCTGTCACCCCGGCTGGAGTGCAGTGGCCCAATCTCAGTCACTGCAGCCTCCCCTCTCCGGGTTCAAGTGATTCTCCTGCCTCAACCTCCTGAGTAGCTGGGATTACAGGTACGTGCCACCACACCTGGCTAATTTTTGTGTTTTTAGTAGAGACGAGGTTTCACCATATTGGTCAGGCTGGTCTCGAACTCTTGACCTCATGGTCCACCCGTTTCACCTATGTGCCATATAAACTACTATTACCAAAGGCATTCAAAGCTTATATGACCAATTCCTTCCTCCAAGAGCATGTAAGCAGGCCGGGCACTGTGGCACACACCTGTAATTCCAACACTTTGGGAGGCCAAGGCAGGTGGAACACCTGAGGCCAGGAGTTCGCAACCAACCTAACATTGTGAAACCCCATCTCTACTAAATACAAAGAAAAAAAAAATGCTGAGCATGGTGATGCATGCCTGTAATCCAAGCTACTTGGGAGACTGAGACAGGAGAATCCTTCTACTTGGGAGGTGGAGGTTGCAGTGAACCAAGATCACTCCATTACACTCCAGCCTGGGCAAAAAAAGTGAAATTCCATCTTAAAAAAAAAAAAAGAGCTTGAGAGAATAGATAATGCATGTATACATATATAACATATATTTGATATTACTCTAAGTTAACAAATATTTAGAGACACGTAAGAGGTAACAGTCAAGCACAAGATATTTACAAAGTGGAGCACTCATCAATGGATGAAAAGTATTGGGGAAAGTTCCCTTTCATTTGAATTAGGCCTTAAATGTGAATGGGATTTTAACATGGGGATATAAAGTAAAAAAAATCTGAAAATATGTGAGTCAATATAAAATAGGACCCAGGCAACAAGGCCAATTTGACAGAAATATAGGTTATATTTTAAAAGTTTATGGTGATATTGTCAAAGTGGAAGTTGGTGCACATTTGAAAACCCAGACTTTATTGGAGATATTACTGATCTCTACCAAAAGATCACTACCTGTTTGTTTATGAATAGATGGAAGGAATGACATTTCGAGATGTGACCTTCTCTCTACTAGTATAGTCAACTGACCTTTCCCAAAAGTTCTTTGGTTTTTCTAGAATCCTGTGCCTAGAGT
Source organism: Mandrillus leucophaeus (assembly GCF_000951045.1). Lineage (NCBI taxonomy): Eukaryota > Metazoa > Chordata > Mammalia > Primates > Cercopithecidae > Mandrillus > Mandrillus leucophaeus. The sequence goes on along the minus strand of NW_012106664.1, from coordinate 1,041,537 downwards.
AGACAATCAAAATGTTTACTTTTATTTGTGGACCTCTTGACTATTTTTCAAATGAACTAAGTTTTAAAAGTTAAACTTTTAATTGATTCTCCTAGAAGAGTAATTTAGCCTAAATATTCCATATTTCTTTGCAGAATGAAGTTCCAAAATTTTCCCAAACCTTTGCTTCTCTCCATGCATAATTTTGAAATAATTTCCTAAACTTTATACTTTAGCTAAGTATAGGACCAATCTTTACATCTATACAGGATAGGTTAAGTCCATCCTGTATGGACTTAACTGATACTGAAATAAGAGGAAATACTTTAATTAAAATGTAAGACAAACAAACAAATAAACCTCCATGGCCATGAAGATGCTATTTATCAAGCACCAAATTCTGAGCGGTATAATTACTGCTAACATTATTATTGTTAGAAGTATTTTTATTCTAATTTTCCTGATAAGTGAATTACCTGAATCCTCACAGCTAATCAAATAGACACTACTCAACTAATCAGCAGTGGAGTTCAGATTCAAATTCAAGCTGTTTACCCCAAATATATTATCCCCATTGAGTACTTAAAGTTGAGGCATATACAATTAAGGAATTTAACCTGTTGTAGTCAGGCCTATTTGACTCAAAATTTCATACTTTTAACCCCTAGGCTATAAGGACCCACATAAAAATATATTAAACAAGACTTAAAATATAGTTGTTATAACAAGAAAAGGGTTCTTGTTGGTTTCCAAGTAGCCATGGAACAAAATCCTGAGTGAAAGTAAAACAAAAAAAATTTACTGATGAATTTTGCATCTCACCAATTCATTATTATTCATTTTTATTCCTTGAGACAATTTTATCACATTTTGATCCTCGAACCTCCAATACCACTTTCTCCTATTCTCAGCTGAAAATTGTGACTAATATACCACTTTGAAAGAAAAAAAAGGGGAAACAAACAAAAGAGAACAGACTCTTTTTTTCCAACAGCAGATCTGCCAATCTACTTGCATGTTTAAATTTTTAAACCTGTCCTCCTTCTTATTGAAATTAATAAGTGTCCACATGCACTTTTTCTCTGCTTCCTTTCATTAAAAAAAAATCTCCAAAGGAATTGTTACTACCTGTGAATTCTATTTGACTCCTCCCCATCTCACACCCATTTTCTTTTTGATCTCCTCCTTGTTGGGAATTTGCCCCACTACTCTGTTTAAAACCTTTCTTAGGAAAATCATTACTGATGTGCATCTTACTAAATCTAATGGTTAAATATTTTTTTTAAACATCATTTTTCTCAACTTCTTGGCAGCATTACGTAGACTGCTCCCTGCTTCTAAAAATACAACGTTTTTAGCCTGTAGAAAACATCTGCTTTTCATCCTACTTCAATGGCCACTCCTCACTAGTGGTATTTCCTTACTCCTCCTCCTCAAATTAACTCTGTATGTTAGTGGCTCTTGAGCTGAATCTATGGCCCTTTATTCTTCTCTATCATACTCTTTTCATAGATGGTCTTATCTGTTCTCATGACTTGAAACATAATCTGTATGTGGAAGACATCTGTTTTTATATATTCAGAAATAAAATCTCCCTGAGCTCCAAATTTGTACATACATATAATTTCTTGTCAACTTCCCTTTGATAAGACAAAGAGAAAAGCAGCCCCTGATATCTGAGATGTTGTAAATAAATGTTTGTGAGTAAACATTGTGTCAACATTCACAATCAGTCCATCAAGATGTCTACTTCCAAAGGAAATTTTGAATCCTTTTTCACCATCATCGCAGATAGCCTCGTTTTCACCCCATAATTATCTGTGGACTAGGTATACAATCCCCATTGAGTACATAGATCCTGTTTATTAATCTGTGTGTAAACAAGCAGCCTCCACAATGCATTCTCCATGCAAAAACTTAGTAATTTTAAAAATGTAATAAATGGTTCTGGGAAAACTGGATATCCATATACAGAAGAATAAAACTAGATGCTTATCTCTCACCACATAAAATAATCCACTAAAAGTTATTTAAAAACGTATGCATACGACCTGAAACTATAAAACTACTAGAAGAAAGCACAAGAAAAACACTCCAGGACATTGGTCTAGGCCAAGATTTTATAGATAACAATTCAAAAGCACAGGAAACAAAACAAAGACAGACAAATGGGACTATATTAAACTAAAAACCTTCTGCACAGCAAGGAAACAATCAACAGAATAAAGAGAGAAAGTGTTGAATGGAATAAACTATTTGCAAAATCTTTATCTGACAAGAAACTAACACACAGAATATATAAAGAACTTAAACAACTCAACATAAAAAAACCAAAACATTAAAAAGTGGGCAAAAGATCTAAATAGACGCTACTCAAAAGAAGGCATACAAACCGCCAGCAGGTATATGAAAAGATGTTCAACACTAAGAGTCAGGGAAATGCAAATCAGTCCCAAACAAAATGTCATCAAAACCCAAATAAAATATTATCTTACCCCACTTAGAATGACTTTTATCAAAAAGACATTAATACTGGCAAGGATGCAGAGAAAAAGGAATTGTTACACATTGTTGTTGGGAATATAAATTAGTAGAAGCCATTACGGAAAACAATATAGTTATTTCTCAAAAGACTAAAACTAGAACTACTCTTTGATTGAACAATCTCACTATTACATATTTATCTTAAAATCAAACAGAAAATCAATGTATCAAAGGCATACATGCACCCCTATGTTTATTGCAGCACTATACAACAGCAAAGATGTGAAATCATAAGTGTCCTTCAAGAAATGAAAATATAAGGAAAATGTGGTACGTATACACAATGAAATACTATTTAGCCATTAAAAAAGAACAAAATTATACCATTTACAGCAACTTGGATGGAAATGGAGGTAATTATGTCAAGTGAAATAAGCCAGATACAGAAAGACAAACATCCCATGTGCTCACTCATATATGGGAGCTAAAAATTTGATCTCATGGAGGTAGAGAGTAGAATAATAGTTACCAGAGCCTGGGAAGGATGTAGGGGTGGTGACGCATGTGAAGAGAGTTTGGAAGGAATAAGGAATAAGTTTTAATGTTTGATCATAGAGTAGGGTGACTATAGTTAACAACAATGTCCTGTACATTTCAAATAGCTAGAAACATGGACTTGAAATATACTCAACACATGGAAATGATAAATGCTTGTGGTGATGAACATCTTAAGTACCCTGACTTGATCATTACACAGTGCATGCATGTAACAGAATGCATCTCATAGATATGAAAAAATCTTATGTATCAATAAAAACATGTAAATAAAGCAATGCCATTTCACTGCTTAAATTCTTGCAATGATATAAACTCAGAATAAAATTAAATGCAAGATTCTTACACAAATAGCTCTAGGGTACTTACTTCTATGATAGTATCTTGAAAGGCTTTTCCCTTTAACACCTTTGTTTTATCCATACTGCCTCCTTTTTGTTTCATTAATACATTGTGTTCTTTCCTGACTCAAGCTTTTTGCATTTTCTTAACATTGCCTGTAACATTCATCACTCACCAACAAGGTCTTCACATGTTGGGCTCCCTCGCTTAACTCACTTTTTGGTCTTAATTCAGTTATTCAAAGAGACATTTCCTTACAATTCCACTTAAAATATGACACTTCATCCTGTTACTCTGTATTGCTTTACTGTTTATCTAATTTATTATTTTGTAATAGTACTTGAAGATATGAAATTACCTTCATGAATTGCTTATTTACTTATCTATACAATGGTAGGTTCTTACAAGCAGAAACCTCTGTCTGATTCCTCACTGTATCCCCAGTGTTAAGAGCAGTACCTACCAAAAAAAGTTATTTTTTTAGAAGATTGACAATAGGTATAAATATCTCAAAAATGGCAGAAACAAAGTTTAACATTCATTTTCATATTATGTCTACTGGAGCTCAGTTGAAAGCCAGAAAGCCAGTCTGATGCTCATATTTGAGGTTTAGACACCTGGGAAAAGGCCAGCACAAATGGTTGCTGACCATCACCAGCTCTGAGTGCAGTTCATGGCCTGTCTTTAGACACAGCTTCCTGTCGCATCATGTTTCCCTCTTTATGGGGGACGTATCCATTGCAGTTGCAATACGAAGCACACACCAGTCATGTAAAGAATATCACACATGTACGCACACACACAGAAAAGGAAATATACAAGTGATGCCAACAGGAATATTAAATCTGTTATTTGTTTTACAATAGATATAAATGAAAATGAGATAGAAAATACACATAGCAGTAAAAATAGCTACAATTGGAAAATAATAATAGACAAGAAAATTCTCTTTTCAATCCCCAATTCAAAAAATTTTGTTCATCTGAATATGTCCAGAAAGTTGGACCCTTTCCCAAATGGTCATTTTAAGTCTGGATATTGAAATACTATTTCAAAATACACTGGTTCAAGAAAGGTATTTAAACACACGAAACCTATATAAATCATTCTCAATAATGCTTAGTAACCCTATAAGTGTTTTATACTGTGTCAGGTGCTGATTTCAGTGCTTTAATTGCAATAATTCACTTAATCCCCACCACAGTGAGATCGTTATCATCATCATCACTGCCATTTTACAAATCAAGAAATTAAGGCATAAAGCATGTAAGTAATTTACTGAAAGATTTGGGTTTGACCCTAGGTAGTTTTGATCCTATAGGTTATAGGTTCCTCACACTCTCTGTTGGATAGCCCCTATTAGCTGGGATTGTCTATCTCCTACTACTATCATTCTGTTTCTTGGTATCATGCTTCTCATGGGGCATATTTCACAAGCTGTTTAGTGCTATGGAAAAATCTTAATCTTCCCTCTACTCATAAGCATACTGACTCCTGAACTGCTCCTCCACAGATAGTGCAACAATCGCCTAAGCCCTCAGTATTCACAGGACTGTGAAATGTCTGGGCCCTGTAGTTTACATGAGTCTTTAGAAACACACATTACATTCCCTTCCTAAGGCAAATAATGAAGGGATCTGCATTAATGCATTAAGTGGTTTGCATGTTAACTTTCCTATGATTATCAGTGACAGGTTATGCATTAGAAAATATGCAAACAATGTGTTTATGTTTTTGTTGTTGTTGTTTTGGAAATGATGGAGAACAAGTACTGAAGGAGTTTCTATACTGTCATATATAGCTATTACCAGCATCTATACAGCTAAGAGACTTTCTAATTCTAATTTGATAATTATTTAACAATGGAAAACCCTCCTTGTAAAAACTATAGTGTCATGAAATTCTTATAGTCATATTGTTACTTAATCCTATGTATTTTGGTTTTTACACATTTGTTCAGTGAGGAGTCATTTTTACCACAGTCTTTCATGTATTTGAGTTGCCTTCTTTCCTCAAACTAAGTGACGGTAACTCCATGAACCCTTCTTCAGATATCCTGGTTTCCAGCCCGTTAATCACTTTAGTTGCCATCACCGAGTCTTACACATGTTCATCCCATCAGTTTTGAAATGTAGAAATTAAACTACACACTTGTTCTGACTCACACTAAGAATTGTTTTCTAATACTTGCAGTCATCCTGCTCCGAGGGCATTCTAGTTTCTTGTTTGTTATTATGCTTTGTTTTTAACTGAACAAACACCACTCTATGAAAACAGGATGCATAGGGATGCTTTTAGTAAGATCACATTGCTTATGCACATTAACTGTTTTCAGACAACCTGGTTTGTGCCTAGCCAGCTATTTTCTATTACACTCATCCCCTTTGAATACAATGTCGTTTATTACGCATCATTCCTCCAGTGTTTCAAAGTCAAAAGAAATCCTAGCTCTCTCTCTAGATCTTGGCAATCACATCCAAAGTGGTATCATTCTATAGATCACTAAAAATATTCTGATAACATAATCTAATAAAACCAGGCCAAGGACTTATCTTTAAAGGGCAATACCTGATATGTCCACAGATGATGATATTTATTGGTTTTGAGCAGTTACCTAACTAATCATTGTCTAAAAATGTGTGTATTAATTACATTTGTAATAAAACAGATTTATATAACAATCAGGAACAGTAAAACATAGAAATCTGAGTGCTATGAATATTCATTTGTCTCTCTTCACTTAATTAATATGTACCTTCTCCTATGCTGATTACTAGAAAGATTAAAATGCAATTTTAAATGTATTTGTTCAAAAGAGAATTGGTATGAATGAAACACATACTGTTGCCTTTTAAAGTCATTAAGTTTGCTTTCTCTCCTTTTTAAGCACACTTGTTGCAATTTCTGCAACAATATATGTACACACACAAAGTTACAGACATTGACATTTACCTACTGGACCCCTATTAATAGTCATTTACATATTCACTTGTCACTATATGTATATTTGGTGTATGTTTCAGTAAAAGTTTTTCAAATCACAAGTATCCTATTAGCTACTAGCAGTTTAAAAAGTCTAGTCTGTATCATATTATGATCTGTGCTATTTATCAGAGGAATATCAAAATGAACTAAATGAAAAATCCACTGAAATCAAAATATATTAAATTTATTGCTTTTTTCACAGATATACTAAAATATTCCTTCATAATATCTCTCTACTCCCATGAACGTTTCAAACACTAAAGAAATTATTATATCGCTACCTAATAATTTGACTTTTGTATGCTCTAACATTTATTTTGCTAAGAATCCATTCATACATTTGTTTAGTATTCCACTCAAAGGTGTTATTCTTGTCACAGACTAAGAAATGTGGGCTCTTCTTAGAGAAATACGTGAACAAATTCATTTGTTTACTGTGTTCAACTCCTGTATTTTTTTCTCTATAATTAAGAGAGAATGTTGTTTAAAGGAAGAAATACTACAGAAAAGTGAAAGAATTATATCTTGCTTCAAAGTATTGGAAAGCTATAAGGCTTGCCTTTCTCATTATTGAATTTAAGTTGCATAAATCCACTCCTGCATTGCTTACACTTGAGGTACAGAATATTGCTCTGTAAATCTGGCTCCATATTCACCACTTCTCTCAAAATCCTTTAGAGAATGGATATGGTTTACAGCCAACATGTGTTTACCAAGCACTGTAGCTTCGTGGGTGTGTTTAATCAATCATACAACTGGCTGAGACAGAGAAATTTGCGCTTTTGCAAAATTCACTCCAAGGTCACCGACAGCCCTTAGAACATTGGCTCACCTGGCCATCATCCAAACTGTCTAGGTGGCTATTGAAGTCTTACTTTGCCCTTGTCTACATAGGTTATTATGAAGGATATTTCAGATTAGACTCCTTGATTAAAACATCAAAACATACTTACTAATCAAAGGGTTGTGCATATTTTTTGCCAACTAGCTTTAGATCACTTAGTTACTAGAATGTTGAAATGCCTTTGAATGTCAAAAATCATTATAGTATAGTATAAGTTTGTATTTAAAAGTCTAGAAACTGTTAGTGTCTATGTAACTTGTCTGACATTGAAGGCAAAGAAAGGTCAGAACAAGTGTCAAAAAAGCCACAAAACTGAGTTATAACACATATATACTTTACTTAACAACATTGAAAAGAAAGCTCTGTGGAAAAGAACATTGATTTAAGCTTGTCTATTTCTAAGAACTATCTCTTTGCAGTTACTCAACTTGGAAGTTTTATATTTTGTAAATAAAATAGCTCTTTTTTGGATTAATTTCCTTAACTATATTAAAAGTCAATAAATTATTTTGGTATATATTTAGAATAGGTAAACAAATACTTTCATTTTAAATGTGTGTTTGATTATTGCCTTTTAACTGCCAAATAATTGAAAGATGGCTATTTTTATTTACTAGTATTCTCTTAGCTGCATTTTCATATTTTAAATGCTTCAAACTATTTAATCTACATGTGTCTTTTTGCATTTTCTTAAAGATAGTTTAAAAATTGTTACCACCTAACTTATTTTAAAGTCTGATAAAATGTCAACAATATTTTATTATCTTAATATATTTTCTACTGCACTTATTTATGCTTTTTTCTTAATCAGATGTATGTGTAAATAAAATATTCTCATGGTCTATATGTTTGCTTTGCCCGTTCTTATAAAAAGGTGTGTTTGCCAAGAATTAACAAATACCATTCCAATTTTTCTAGTGAAACATGATTTTCTTGTAATTAATATTTTGTGAACATACAACAATTAGATATCAGATTATTTATATTTGATTTGATACAACATGAAGCTCAGTTTGACAAAGTAAAAAATTACTTATCTCTAAAATTATTGTTACCAATAAATATGTATGTATATATTTTCAAGTATATATTTGAATATCTGTGTAAATTATTGCTGCTATTCAAAAATGAAGCATGCTCTTCTGCAACATTATTGAAGTACTGAGAGTCAAAATCAACTAATAGTTAATATGGGAAATAACGCAACATTCCTTCAAACACTTTTTGTAATGTAGAAGAGACTAAGGCTACAGAACAAGCATAGAACTTTCCAAAATATATTATACAGGCTGGAGGCTACTGATGTAAGAAATGTTCAGGAGTTACTCCCCACAGGGTCACCTCCACAGCCAGGGTCTAGAATCACAAATACTTGCTAAGGGCAAGTGTATCATTTCTAGCACCATTCTAGCACAAATTCTCTTAAATTCTTTCTTGATCCATGTGAATAGCCATGTTCTTTAACTAGATAACCTTATTATTTTGAATTGAACTAATATTTTCGTTCACAAATGTTGAATTTTCGTATTGATTACTGATCCTAAGGGCTTAGTGAAAGTAGACTAAGGTAGGAGGCAAAAGAGGGTAAGAAGCTGGTAAAGATTTTCCCTCTATAGCAGGACCTGTTTGGAGGAAGTATTTCTAGCTGAATGAGATAGTAACAGATAATTGGGGTCAGTGGGTAAGCCAGAGTTCCCAAGGGGAAGTGATGACTTCATCACATTCTATCGTTGGTTGGTATAAAGTGTTAGAATGTGCCTGGGCCGGGCGCGGTGACTCATGCCTGTAATCCCAGCACTCTGGGAGGCCGAGGCGGGCAGATCAGCTGAGGTCGGGAGCTCAAGGCCAGTCTGAGCAATATGGAGAAATCCTGCCTCTACTAAAAATACAAAATTAGTAGGGCGTGGTGGTGTGTGCCTGTAATCCCAGCTACTCGGGAGGCTGAGGCAGAATTGCTTGAATCAGGAAGGCAGAGGTTGCGGTGAGTCAAGATCGCACCATTGCACTCCAGCCTGGACAGCAAGAGTGAAATTTCAAAATTTCATCAAAAAAAAAAACAAAAAAAACAGAGGTGCCTGGAGATGTCTGTAAGGAATACGTGTCTATAAGGAATACACACTGCTCTACTGTTGATCATAAAGAATATATTCCTTCCATCTACCTGTATGTTTGTACCCATTAAACAACCCCTCTTCAGCATTATCCATCTTCTCTCCCCTGGTTTTGCTTAAAAGGAAACCTTGCCATTTACATGGAACTGATCTTACCCCAGTTTCAGCAGAGAATTTCAAATGGCTTAAAATACCAGTGCATATACTGCCTTGAAAACAAAAAGTCATTTATGAATGGTACAAATATTGGGAGGCCGAGGTGGGCGGATCCTGAGGTCAAGAGATCCAGACCATCTTGATCAACATGGTGAAACCCCATCTCTACTAAAAATATAAAAATTAGGCGGGCGTGGTGGCGGGCGCCTATAGTCTCAGCTACTCCGGAGGCTGAGGCAAGAGAATTGCTTGAGCCCGGGAGGCAGAAGTTTCAGTGAGCTGAGATCGCGCCACTGCACTCCAGCCTGGGCGACAGAGCGAGACTCCCTCTCAAAAAGAGAAGAGAAGAGAAGAGAAAGAAGAAAAATAAAGAAGAAGAAGAGGAGGAGGAGGAGGAGGAGGAAGAGGAGGAAGAGGAAGAGGAGGAAGAGGAGGAAGAGGAGGAAGGAGAAGGAGAAGGAGAAGAACAAATCAGGACCGGGCGCGGTGTCTCACGCCTGTAATTCCAGCACTTTGGGAGGCCGAGGCGGGCAGATCATGAGGTCAAGAGATCGAGACCATACTGGCCAACATGGTGAAACCTCGTCTCTACTAAAAATACAAAAATTAACTGGGCATGCTGGTGTGCTGTGGTGTGCGCCTATAGTCCCAGCTACTCAGGAAGCTTTGGCAGGAGAATTGCTTACACCCAGGAGGTGGAGGTTGCAGTGAGCCAAGATCACACCACTGCACTCCAGCCTGGTGACAGAGCAAGACTCCACCTCCAAAAAAAAAAAAAAAAAAAAAAAGAAAGAAAGAAACAGAAATGGTACAAATCAGAATCTGCTGGGTGAGGTGGCTGGTGGTTCGCTGGGTGAGGTGGCTGGTGGCTCATGTCTGTAATCCCAGCACTGTGGGAGGCCGCAGTGGGCAGATCACCTGAGGTCAGGAGTTCAAGACCAGCCTGGCCAACATGGCAAAACTTTCCCTTCAATACTAAAAATTCAAAAAATTAGCAGGGTGTGGCGGTGTGTGCCTGTAATCCCAGCTACTCAGGAGACTGAGGCAGGAGAATCATTTGAACCCAGGAAGTGGAGGTTACAGTGAGGTGAGATCACACCACTGCACTCTAGCCTGGGCGACAGAGTGAGACTCCATCTCTAATAATAATAATAATAATAATAAATAAAAATTAATTAAATGGTACAAATCAGTTGAGACCAGAGAGAATGCGAACCTCCAGACTTGTGCAGAGCCTACCAAACAAGATTTTTTCTACTCTTGGATAATACTCTGTGAAAGTATGAGGGCTAGAATACTCCTTGGCTACAGAATATTTACTACCACATAGGAAGATTGTAGAGTTACTGGTGGGACGGAGATCATCATGTAGTTTTTCAAGATGAAGTCAACACCCTGGGAAAGTAGCGGGAAACTAGAGAAACCAGAGATGGTGGTGTCATTGGTCTTCCATGCCAAATTTGAATCTGGATTTTCTTTTTTTAAGTCAACACATTCCTTGCTTGTTTTTCATTTATTTGTGTTAGTCAGTTTGAGTTGATTTTTTTTGGCACTTCCCAAACAAATTACCTTAGCTGTTCTATTTTTCTAATATATGCCTTAAATATTGAGATGGGAAACCTAGAAAAAATGTATTCAGAAATCTAAGCAGGTCAGTAGTTGTCACCAAGATTTGACTACTGGTATCAGGGTCCCATTCCTCAGGCTGAGCAGGACCAGAAAAGATGAAAGCAAGTAAAGGAGTCAGGCAAAAACATAACTTTGTCTTAGACCTAGAAAGAAACAGAGAAACAAGACTACCCATTACTACACAAGGAAATAACGCAGTCCTAGTAATACTTAAGTTGGAAACTTCTAGTATAGGGACTTCATTAACAAGAAATTGCATCAGTAAAGTTTGGAAAACAACTATGTCTCAGGAATTCATGTATGATCAGAGGAGAGGGGAATTATGACAGATAAGGGTTGACGTAGTTGCATCTGAAGACTTAACATGAAGGTCTTACCTGGAAGGATGGTGTAATAATATATATTATTGAATGTTTATTAGTAAATGCTTTTGGTCCTTAATAGGATCAGTGTAGGATTAAGCTGGCATTTCTTGAAGAAAAAGGAAAGGTCAGGAAGCTTGTAATAGTCCCTTTTCTTGCATAATATAAAAAAATACCATATTTAGAAAGTGTAATTGAAAAAGTAAAGATAGTTGGATGAGAAAGAAGATAATGGCAACAGCTATGGATAAGAGTTGTAGCAGGATATCATTTCCCTCCCCCAGACAACATACTTATTATATTCTCCTTAAGAACAAAAACTTTACATTGAGCATAGGAGAGTCCTAAGAAAAACACACTGAATAATGCATCTTTTACATTTACTTCTGAAACTTAAGGCAAATGCCATACAGCTTTTAGGGGAATTTATTATTTCTGGTATATTCAACATTCCCTGAATAAAACCAATTTCTAAAAGAACCACAACTCATTCTTACAAAGCTTTCAAGCATATATAAAAAAATTAGATATGAGAATTTTATTAAATATCAGAAAACACTCAAATCTATATTTTTAAATAAATAATTACAATAAAAGTAACCTGTTTTATTGTTTTGCCATTATAAAATGTCAATAGATATCATTTTAGGGTATTTTACCTCTAATTCTATGTTTGGATTTATCTATAGATAACTTAAGATTTTCATAATAAACTAAATTAATATTTATCCAACTCCTGTGTGATAAACTTTCAAGGATTTGGGGATTTTTATTCCATCAATTCTCTATATGTTTAGTAAATTCTTAATGAAAAGGCAGTATACGTTCCAACATTGATGTGCTAGAAATAATGCATCTGCTCTATAAATAACTTGCCTAATTGGTGAAGACTTCTGGGAAGAAGTGTGTGCATAGGAAGGATTGGATGGGTTAAGGGAAAAAGTTACCTTTCTACAGAGAGAGTGACATGTAATTTCAGGCCCTTAGTAGTATCCAAGAAAAGTATACCTTAAGGGAATATAAAGATTCTCAATGTAAGTAATTTTTTTTTTTTTTTTTTTTTTTTTTGAGACGGAGTCTTGCTCTGTCGCCCGGGCTGGAGTGCAGTAGTCGGATCTCAGCTCACTGCAAGCTCCGCCTCCCGGGTTTAGGCCATTCTCCTGCCTCAGCCTCCCGTGTAGCTGGGACTACAGGCGCCCGCCAAATCCTGGCTAACACGGTGAAACCCTGTCTCTACTAAAAAAAATGTAAGTAATTTTTTAAAGACATACCTTAAAAGCAGAAATAAAAAGTATCAGTTAACTTTGTCATTTCTGATCTTAGAAATGTTTACCAAAACAATGATTATAAATAATTTAATGTAGCTGTGTTGTCAGACTAGGACATTTGGACACTACCAGTTTCCACTCATGTTATGTTTCTGTTTTATTCTCCTCTGTGGAGTTTAGATTAATCCTTCATTGTCACACTTCAGAGAAAGGAACAAGACGATTGAGTGCTAGAATCTTCTCATTTACTGTATAAATATGTGTTGATCCTGCAAACTACAAATTTGCACTCCCCTTTGCTACAAAGCACTGTATCCAGACAGAATGCCAGAAATTTTAAATAATTCATAATCCAGTTGGGGAAATGGAGCATAATTACATAAAAGATAAATAACAATTCACAAAACATTATAGAGTAGAACATGATGAGTTGGTAAATATTTGCTTTGTATTCAGAAAAGGTTTCATGGTAATGGAATATTTGCCTTGAGCCTCACGTAATAAGTTTTCAAAATAAGGAAAAAGAACTAAAGGATGAGAAACACTATAAAAGCGCAAGGCACTTTCTAGGACTTTCAGGTAAACACATTTAATAACTGGTAAATTCATAATCCAGTTGGGGAAATGAAGCATGATTACATAAGAGATAAATAACTATTTAGGGCAGTGAATAGACCAGATTCGCTGGGAACGACATAATGTAGGTAAGAAGTAACGGAGGAGGTTGAAGAGAGTTGGAGTAAGGTTTATGATGGAGTTGCACATTTTCATGTACTAAACCTCTGATTATTTATTTTTATTTTTTTTTCCTGAGGTGGAGTCTTGCTCTGTCGCCCAGGCTGGAGTGCAGTAGCATGATCTCAGCTCACTGCAACCTCCGCCTCCCAGGTTCAAGGAATTCTCCTGCCTCAGTCTCTTGAGTAGGTAGGATTACAGGTGTGTGCCACCGCACCCGGCTAATTTTTGTATTTTTAGTAGAGACTGGGTTTCACCATGTTGGCCAGGCTGGTCTCAAACTCCTGACCTCATGATCTACCCACCTCAGCCTCCCAAAGTGCTGGGATTACAGGCGTGAGCCACTGTGCCCGTCCCCTCTGAATATCTTAAAAGCATTTTTTTATCTCCTTTTCATCTTCTTCTCTGCTTATTCTGCTTTGCAGACTCTAAATATACAGGATAAACATGCATTTAAAATATCGGTGATAACCACATTTACCTCTTTCATAACATAACAAATGTGATGTTAGGTTGAGTTATGGGAAAAAGAAAAACAAGCATGAGATAAGGAAAACAAAGAAAAAAATAAGTGAAGGACAATTTGAATAGAGAACTAAGGAGCATCATATCAAGTGGTCAAATAGACTTAATAAACCTGAATTCCCCAGTTTTATAACAACATATATGTCAAACATAAAAATTCAACTTCTATTTACAAATCTTCTGTCTACACTCAATTTCGTTGAGACTTTTTTTGAAAGAGAAGGTTTAATTTCCAGTAACAAAGTAAACTAGCAGGAGAATAGCAGATGAGATACCAGTAGCTCCTGAATCATCAGATATAATTCTCAAATAGGACCTACAAACTTATGTAAAATGCAGCCCTCTATTTGTACAACGTGGACACTAATTTATTTCAGTCTATTTCTTTGAGAGAGGAAGATCTAATAATTTGATGAGCAGTTTCTGTAGTATTGAGCTATAATACAACATGCCCCCAAAAATTTTACATAAAATGAAGTTAAAACAATAAAAATAAACATAAATAAAATACACAGTAAAGAAAAACTATTTATTGTCCTCATCCTCATGTGTTTACATAGCATTGGGTGTCAACTCTTTCTAAATTTAATAGAATCTATTTTCTAGTTACCATTATTCAAAGTGAGAGTTTCTACAAATCAGGCATCTATATGACTGCTCATATACAACAGAAATGAAAGAAAAATGCACCAAAATATATAATGGCCTATAATAACAGAGAAATGATCATTCTATCTTTTAGATAATGCTGATGATTATTATTATTGTTGAGACAGGGTCTCATTCTGTTGCCCAGGCTGCAGTGCAGTGGCAGGATCACAGTTCACTGCAGCCTTGACCTCCTGGGTTGCAGCGATCCTCCTATCTGAGCTTCCCTAACAGCTGGGACTACAGGAAAACACCATCATACCAGGGTAATTTTTGTATTTTTTGTAGGAATAGGGTTTCACCACATTGCCCAAGCTGGTCTTAAACTCTGGACTCAAGTGATCCTCCTGCCTCAGCCTCGCAAGTTGTTGGAATTACAGGCGTGAGCCACTGCTTCTAGCCGTTATTTTTTAGATTATTAAATACGTACAAGAATAGTCTATAATGGAATAATTGTCAGTAAAGAACTACTGGAATAAAAGATAAAACAGGATCTCACTACACATAGCCCTTTGCTCTGTGGCACAACTAGGGTCTTAATTCTCCTTTTTCTTTTCTTCTTTTTATTTCCTAGAGAGAGGTTCCTGGTGCTTGTAGTACTGTTGCATATTTTCATAATGAAAAAAGGTTTCTGTGAGGATGAAATTTCCGCAGGTGGCTGAGTATTCAAAGTTACATCCAGAAACAAAGATGAGCCCTCTTTTCTGTTTGAAGTGTTGGTCTTGTATAGAAGTCAAAGCTTATTCACGGTTCAGAAAAGTCCAAAAATCAAACATAATGGACTTTCTACTGTACACAGAAATGCATGCAGGACCAAAATGCTTATCCTTGAACTGAAAGAACGGCATTTCTGTCCCCCGAGAAACCTCTGAAAGAATTAAAGAAAAATGCATAGCAATTAAGAGAATGTGTCAAGGGGGAAAGGGAAAATCCTAAAAATATAATACAGAAATGTAGGAGAAAAATCCTGGGGTAGGCTGGAGGGGTGCCGATATCAGGAGAGGCAGGACAGAAGGGAGAAAGGGGGAAAAAGGAAAAAATAAAATAAAAAGTTAACTATAGTCCTGAAAAATGAGCATTATGTAGCATATAATGTTTTAATGGGTTTCAACAGACTGAATAATAATGAAACATTATAAATGCTTTAATTTACTAACAGGTGAGTTTCCAATTAATTTTAAAATTCTCACTTACAGAAACTGTACTTTCTGCTGACATTAAGAAATAAGTCACTACAAATAAATACTGCCAGCTTTTCAATGTTTTGAAAAGATATTTTTAAACCAAATAGTTTAGACAATTTTCCTATATTATATCAGAGTATAATTCATTATTTCCTTAAAAAAGAATGACATTTCCTGAATTACTTTCATAATACATTATGAAACACTCTAAAGTGACATCAGTGAAATATTATCTGTATACACAAACATTTTAAGCCAGAGTTGATACTGGTTTTTAATTGTAAAATAACATTTTTTCTCATTTAATAGGTAAAACTACTTATAAAAGTGTAAGGTCTGGTAGTGGACAAAATGACAGAAAAATAAGTTACTAAGGACACCTTTTCTGAATTAAATGTTCATATTCTTTGATTATAATGAATCTTTAAACAAAAATAAGTCAAGTAACTCAAAACCTTCTATTCTGAGGGGAAAAAAGATTTCAAAAATTTTTGTTTGAAAGGATTTGAATGGACAGATAAGAGTTGAAGTGCTTGTAAGGCTGGAGTCAGGGGACGTAGACAGCTGAGCAAAGGTTTGCAGGCATGAAAGTAGGTGAAATCCCACATGAGAAGCAGAGTGATTTTAGAGGGATAAAATAAAAGTATGAATCTGGGAAAATAGAGTAGATTGAGGAAGGCTTTCAATGATGTAGTAAATATGGACTTAATTTGGATGGTGTGTAGGATTTCATATACAAGTAAGAATTCCATAGTATGAAAATTTAGTATGAAAATTATATGACCTACCAGTGATTTAGGAATATTGATCTAAAATAGGGACCTTAAAGGAATTGATTACAGTAGTTTAGGGGGACTAGATTTATGGCAATTGTAGTGAGAATGGAAATTACTATGATTATCTAAATCTTATATGGTGCAATATGACTGACAGTGTTTCCTGTGCCTTATAAATACTAGTTCATTAAATCCACACAACTATCTATGAGATAGGAATAATCACTTTCCCCATTTTACAGTGAAAGGAACTGAGGCACAGGAAATTCATAGGACTTGGGATATTTACCACATCCAATGTAAGAGATATAATTTGAACTTAGGTATCCTAGCCAGAATCTTCATTTTTAACTTCTGTGTAGTACTGAAAATTTGCAGATGACATATGAAAAGAACTATAGGCTGGGCGTGGTGACTCATGCCTGTAATCCCAGTATTTTGGGAGGTGGATCACCTGAGGTGAGAAGTTCAATACCAGCCTGCCCAACATGGTGAAACCCCTTCTCTACTAATACAACTACAAGAATAAGCCAGGCATGGTAGCAGGCACCTGTAGTTCCAGGTACTCAGAAGGCTGAGGCATGAGAATGGCTTGAACCCAGGAGGTGGAGGCTGCAGTGAGCTGGGATTGCCCCGCTGCACTCTAGCCAGGGTGACAGAGTGAAACTCCCTCCCTCCCTCTCTCTCTCTCTCTCTCTCTCTATATATATATATATACACACACACACACACACACAAATGCAGAATAAACATGATATGGTATCATTATGAGTCATAAAATTAAGTAGAAAATAAAGAGAAATCTGAGATTAATTATAAGATTGTCAACTTGAGATTGGAAACTCAAGAGCAAAAGCCAGTTTATAGTGATTGGAGGGATAAGGAATTTCATTCTTATATAGATTGAGTTGTACTCAATTATGCAAGTGGCATAATCTCTCTCTGTTTTGAAACTTTGATTTACAGATTCAGACATTTCAGTGATGTGACAGCCCTCAAATTGAAATGTAGGATGTGCTTGAAGATAGAGTTGGACATGGACATGCATGAAGAAACAGAGATTAGCACTCATGTTGACCCATAAAGAAAAATGCAGAAGGGCATGGCTGTGTAATTAACAAATTTCTATTTTTCATCTTCAGTCGTTGTGACACACAGTACAATTTCCTTTCCTTGAGTTACACACAGTTGACCAGCGTCTTTTCTACAAACTTCTTTTTACTTGAGCTGGTCTTACTAGGTATCTGTCCTTTGCTTTTAAATGGGCATTGACTAAAACATGATCCAAAGCAGAAAAAAGAAAATCTGAAAGGAAGAAAAGGCCTTTTAGAAAAATGCTATAAAAACTGAGTTGTAAGAAGATTGATTTGATATATTATTCTATATTGAAATTTCCTTCAACCTTTAAAATAATATAAGGATAGTAATATCCTTCTGTAATGAGAATATGGATTCCCTTTCAAGATCAGAAAAAAATATTATGGAAGGTAATTTTCTACTTAATTAGATTGATTATTCTTATACTGGAAGTATCAATTTCAGCTTACTGGTTGAAATACTTATAAATATAGTACCAATGAAGAAGACTTAGTAATGCCATAATGTTACACGATAGAAAGAATCAGAAACACTTTTTCCTTCCTTCCTCTTCTCCTATAACTTTTTTTCTCTTTTGTGATTATCTTATTTTCAATGTTATTATACATACCATTAAACTATTTCTTCCTTTTCCTGACCTAGAGTGGGGTAAAAGGAAAACATGGTAAATTGGAATTCATAGATTTTATAAGAATTTCATATAATTGCTCTTCCACCAAAACATCACTGAAATCACAGGATGAACTGGTTTGAGAATCAAACACCCATTTATTTATTTTGTCCACTTTCAAATATAGGTGTTAATGAATGGTAAAAGTTTTCAAAGACAGTCAAGTAAAAAAGATTTAAAGAAGAGATCTGTAAATTGTTCACATGTATGTTTAAAGTATGTTTAAAGATATCACTTTTGCTGATGTAAAACTCAAATTGTTCATAATTGTATTTGTCAAAACGCTAAACATGAAAAACATTTTAAAAGTCTGATGTAATTTGAAGAATCCTTAGAATAATTCAAGTTTGTTAATTAAGTTAAATTATTTAAATGATACAAAAGTAGTGAGCTAATATTTCCATTACACTCTGTAATGATCTAAAGTTGTCACGTTCTAGGGTAACTTGACTTCTCAAGGCTAGTGTAGATAAAGAATTTAGAAATGTATTATGACAGAGATAACAACATGATGCTGACTATAAATAGTCTGGAGAGAGACAATTAGATAAGAGAGAGTATTTGCTACTGTTTTGCTCTTCAAATATCTGTTTTCCCATTTTTCCTCAAAATATCATCTTCTGGTTAGCAATGGATGATGTTGAATTATTAAAGAAAATCATATTGTGTGTTACGACTCATGCCTGTAATCCCAGCACTTTGGGAGGCCAACGTGGGAGAACTGCTTGGAGCCAGGGGTTCTAGACCAACCTGGGCAACATAGAGATGTTAAAAAAAATAAAAATAGGGATATTAAAAATTAATTTTTAAGAAATTAGCTGGCATGGTGGTGCATGCTGTTAGTCTTAGCTACTGAGGAGACTGAGGTAGGAGAATCACTTAAGCCTAGGAGTTTAATGCTGCAGTGAGCTATGATCATGCTACTGTACTCCAGCATGGGCAACAGAGTGAGATCCTGTCTCTAAAAATAAAAAATTAAAAGGGAAAATCAGAGGGTTATGTCAACAAGTTCTACTTTTTATAAGCAAAATAATTCTGTTCAAGTGAACAGAAATCAAAGTTTAAAAATGTTATATTTTTATTTTTCAAAATTAAAATGTAACTTAGAAAATATATTCAGACTACATCCATTTTTAGATTAAATATGCATTCATTACCTAGCCAATACATAATAGATGAGATATTAAAACAAATAGAAGGACTGCAACAACCAAGGAAATAGCCTACATTTTTGTGAGTTCTGAATATCTAAAAGTTTTAATATCTAAAAGCTAACTTTTAGCTTATTCGCCTCAGAAACAAGTACTATCAAGTGATCTAAGGAACAGACATTCAATCTATCTGAAAGAGAGCTTATGATATAAAAGTTAACTTTTAATTAACTTTTAAGTATATTAAAAGTTAATTTACCTTTTAAGTATATTAAAAGTTAACTTAACTTTTAAAATGTGCAAAATGTGCAAAAAACTTGGCCAAAAATGTGCAAAAACCTTTCCTCAAATCATGTCATCAGAGTAAAAATGAAACAATGAGAGAAACATCGTAGAGATTAGAGAGGGAAACAATTACCAGGAAATTAACAGTTGTAGTTGGTATTTGGGAGGTAATACACTGAAAGAGAAGAAACTTTCTACATTCCAGCACTGTATAGATTTCTATAGTATTAGTTTAGAAACAAAAGCACAAAAAATCTTGAAATGCATTAAATGAAGAAAAATACTCATTTCTCTGCATTTTGCATAAACACAACATTAAGAATACCCTATTTTGTTAAAGATCTAATAGATCTTTAAGAGGTATCTGTTTATTCTATAAATTTTACCATATGTAATTCAACATTTGTCATTTTACTCCAATAGATAGCTGTTATTGCAATGACTGTAATTGAATATGCAACAGAGGAAGGTTGGTAAATAGAAGGTGATATAAACCGTAGTATTCCTGTTAGACGTAGCTTAGCCATAGCTGAATAAGGACTTATGAAGGAGAACTGAATGGCAACATATAACTATATAAAGTCACAGAATTATACTTAAGTAAGTTGTTAGTTGTTGTTCACTCTATAAATGAGTATTCTTAGTAGCTTGTTTCGGTATTTAGATCTGAGCTTAGGAACCACTTAAAAAACTTGAAATGGATAGACTCTTGTATCTGACAAAATCACATACATATAATCATAAGATTCCTTTCTTCTATGATTGTATTGAGATGTACTTTAAAAATGTTAGTAGTTATTCACTTCAGTATTCCTGAGCATACTTAAAAAATAGCTTTTACCTAAGATATTGAATTATTTTAATCTTGAGACCCTTTTACAATGAGAACTTGTATCAAAAAATTACTTTTAGCTTTATGATTCTCTAGGGCAAACTGTACATGCCAATATTCACATAGAAGCTGCATTTATCATTATTGAAGAGCTAGATGTCCTGAATGTTTGCTTTTTGCCAACTAAGACACAGGATTCTTAGTACAAAAATGTTTTAATTAAAAAATGTGAGTATATGAGTATCTCAACCAAACATATTATGCTGTGTCTGTCTGGACTGTTCTCTCCCCACATCCTCTCTGTCCCTCTCCAAGCAACCATGTCTCAGCATATACCTTGTTTTGCTAAGGCTGATGTACTTTAGAATTCTTTCTGAGCATTCCTGTCCATAGTGGCCTCTTTATTCTATAAATTTTACCATATATAATTTAACACTTGTCACTTTACTGTCTTTGTAAGAGGTGGCCCACTTGGGACAGTTAGAAGAAAATAATTGAAATGTTTAGGGCCTACAAACTGGGGCAGTGTTCAGGTTAATAATAAATTATAATTACATTCCCCAGAATTTGTTGTCTAAGATAGAGAGAAGAGTAAATATTTAGTATTCCTAAATGGACAAAAGGCTAAGTGCGTGTTTGTTGCTAATAAGGCATGTTGTTGTATTTGGTAATGGCGTATTTTTGTATTTGGTTAGGACATTCAATAGGTTAAAGGAACAAATAGGTAAGAATTCGTGAGTATATCCTTTTGGGAATTGCTGCTCTTTATCTTTTTTAGAACTGTGCTATTTTCCTACTGCTACTGTGCTATAACAAATTTTATAAAGTTAGCAGCTTAAAACAATACAAATTTATTATGGTATATCTCAGATCAGAATTCCAAAATCATTTTATGCAGCTAAAATCAAGGTGTCTTTAGGGTCGCATTTCTTCTGGAGGTTCTAGGATCAAATTTGCTACTTGTCTTTTCCAACTTTTAAATGCTTCTTCTGTCATTCACAGGCCTCCTCCACCTCCAACATCAACAGTCAAATCACTCCAACATCTGCTCTCATTGTTACACCTCCTTCTATGATTCTAATGCTCTTACCTTTCTATTTTCCTTGTAAAGATCCCTGTGACTACAATGAACCCTCTCAGATAATCTGGGGTAATATCTCTACTTTGATATCCTTAATTTGATTATATTTGCGAAATCCTTTTGTCATGTATGTTAACATATTTGTAGGTTCCAGAGATTAGAAAGTGAGTAACTTTGGGGGGCTTTTTCTGTCTACCATGGGAACCTTCCTTCAGTCATTTGGAACTGGTCTTAATCTAGAGCTTTTAAGAAATATTTCTAATTTTGAAATTTATAAATACTGTTATGTTTTCATGTGACCTCAAGATCCAAACTTACATGGCTTCATTGATTACTAGTTGAGAACAAGTACTATCAAGTAACCTAAGGAACAGACATTCAATCAATCTGAATGAGAGCTTATGATATAAAATAAGAAAAAGAAGCTAGTGAGTGTCATGCAAATAAAATTTTCTAGGCAACATTCATACAATTGAAAAATAAGTTCAAGAGAGTCTGAGCAGCACTTACATCAACTGGAAACAATATAAATTTTAAGTTCAAAGAGTGTAGTTAATTAAAGTTCCTAACTAAAATTTAAATTTTTACGTACAGGAAATTATAATTTTATTTCCTTTTGTTAGACAACAAATACAGTAGTCCCCACCTTATCTGCAGTTTTTTTTTTTCACAGTTTCAGTCACCTGCTGTAAACCATGGTTCCAAAATAGATGGTTACAGTACAATAAGATACCTTGAGAAACCACATTCACATACCTTTTATTACAGTATATTGTTATAATTGTTTTATCTTATTAGTTGTATGGTTATCTTTTACTGTGCTTAATTTATAAATTAAACTTTATCTTAGGCTTCTATGTGTAAGAAAAATATAATTCATGTAGGATTTGGTAGCATCCGTGGCTTCAGGCATCCACTAGAGGCCTCAGAACTTATTCCTGGCATATAAGAAAGGGACAACTGTATTATTCTAAGGAACATTAATATGAGATTAATATTAAAATGGATTATTAAACTAGATAATTATATGTTAAAATGTTCTACATTAACATTCTAAATAGGTAAATGAAATACAATCATCAGATTAGGTGTGATGAGTCATGCCTGTAATCCCAGCATTTTGGGAGGTCAAGGAAGGTGGATTGCTTGAACCCAAGAGTCCAAGACCAGCCTGGCCAACATGGCAAACCTCCTTTTCTACAAAAAGTACAAAAATTAATTGGGTGTGATGGGACATGCCTGTGCTGTACTCCCAGCTACTTGGAGGCTGAGGTGAGAGGGTCATATGAGCCCTGGGAGGGCAAGGCTGCAGTGAGCCATGATTGCATCATGGCACTCCAGTCGGAGTGACAGAAGAACAAGACCATGTCTCAAAAAAATAAAAACTAAAAAAACAAACAAACAAAAAAACCCCATCAATGTATAATAATAATCCATAGTTAAAATACATACATTGTAAAAGATGAAGAGAAAAAATGTTCTAAATTTAATCACACATATATTACTCATGCTCTTAATTCCAATATTCATGAATGTCAAATTTCCTCTTTAGAAATTTCACCAAGTAAAAAATAGTAAGGCTGGGCAAGGTGGTTCATGCCTGTAATCCCAGATCTTTGGAAGGCTGTGCCTGGAGGGTCAGTTGAGGCTGAGAGTTCAAGACCAACCTAGGCAATATAGCAAGAACTCGTCTTTATAAAAAAGGAAAATAAAATAGTGAGGTGTGGTGGCATGCGCCTGAAGTCTCTGATTCTCAGGAGGCTGAGGTGGAAGGATCACTTGAATCCAGGAGTTTGAAGTCACAGTGAGCAATGATCATGCCATTGCACTTCAGCCTGGGTGATAGAGCAAGACCCTGTCTTAAAAAAAAGTAAAGCAAAGAAAATAAAAAGAAAAAAAAATAAAGCGACATACATTTAAATTTATAAATATTATCTTAAGAAAGTAATTTAAATTCAGTTCATTTATTTTTAAGTGTAAAATTAACATAATTTAAAATTTCTAATACTTTGAGCTTCTAAGGGCTGATAGAAACATGTAAAAATAAATTACAAATAAATTGTTTATTTCATGTTCCTTTAAAAAAATAAAAAACAACACTGCAACAAGATTGGCTCAGAAATAAGAGCTACAAGTTCAGGATGGAGCTTCTCTTTGGGGCGGATAGATCTTCCCTTTCACAAGTAATTGGAAGTGAGGAAAAGTTGGAGAAACTTTGCTCCTCCTCTGGGCTCCCTGATACTCTGAAGAATTTTTGCCTGGAGAATCACTGCTGTTTCCCCATCAACATTCAGATTTGGCATTCTCAGGTTTGGCAGTAACTACACTAGTAATCACACCAGTTTTAAGGGGACAGAGCCAGGATCACAGCCCCCAGGATTTTACACTTGCTTGACTCAGTGATCGCAATGTCATTTTCAACACCTTGATTGGATAAGTGCTATTGAATTATTCTTGGTCTCTTAGAAATTGTTTAGGAAGCAAGAGGAACGGATGCCAAACAGATTCTACCTGAGTCCCTGTAGCCTTGCCAGTAAGATGTCTAGTTTACAGCAATTTGCATGAATCTCCAAGAAAACCAGAGGAAAACAGAGGCTTCCTAAAATGACTACCTACTTATTCACCTCCACACTTCTTTTCAGTCCTGCCCCCTGACTACCTCTCCAACCCCATCATTAACACCAACTAGCTCTGACTCCTCAGGAGTCAGAATAGAGTAGACAGCATTTCCTGGAATCAGCTTGGGCAGAGACAGTGTCACGTGAGACTCTTCTAGATCAAAGCAAGTATAAAGGTAACAGAAAAGGCTTTAAAGCTCCAGTTAATCAGTTATAGGTTAGAATCAGATAATTAGTATGGCCCAAAGATTAGCAGAATGGGAAGGTTTGCAGGGTTTTCCATTTGGATAGCAATCAGAAACCATAATTGAATTTAAAATGAATGTGCTGTGATATGGTAGCAATGTTTTCTCTTGTCTCCTTACACCTATCAGGAATCTTACTTGTCTGACTAAAATACACACGAGAGAGAGAGAGAGAGAGAGAGAGAGAGAGAGAGAAAAGGAGAGAGGAAGGGACGAAGAGAGAGCAGAGAGTGGGTTTCCTGATTTAAAAGCAAATCTTTCAAGTCTTTTTGTGGGTATCTGTTTCTGTTTTAAAACCAATCTCATACATATAATTCATCATAGACTTTCTTAGTGTTTCACATTAAAAATTAGCTCCTGATATATGTCAGTCACTGTACTAGGCCTTACAGCCACAAAATTCTGAGAAAAATGTACAACAACAAATGCAAAAGCACACAAAACAACATCAACTCCATAATAAAGGCTTAATCTACAAATTTATAATTTTGGGAAAGACAAGTATACATATATGAAAAAGCTGTGTGTTCTTCTGTTTCTGTTAGATAGAAGGATAGATAGATAAATGAAAGGAGTATTACTATGTCTATGTTAATTCTAAGAAGGAATGATAACTCAAGAACCATTTGAAATCTTGGTTAAAACACTGAAGACTGAGCAGTCATATGTACCTTTGTAATAATAGCTGGAATAAACATATAGGGAACTAGAGTCACTTATCACAGTAAGTGGAGCCTAACCATGTCCAAGCTAAGACAATATAGCCCTACTCTATTGACATTTATCACTCTGTAATTAAACTTTGTTTTCATGACAATTGCTTATTTACTTGGGAGTTCTTTGAACCCAGGTGCTTGTCATATATTATCATTTTAACTCTAGCACATACTATGTTCACATATAGTATACATTCAATAAGAGTGTATACTATACATTCTTTATATGTATAAATTAATGTAGACATTTCTCAATGTAGATAAATTAATACATATATTTTACATGATACTGAATCGATATAGAATTTAAAGTCTGTTCATATATGCAATTAAAATTGTTCTTTAAAATTAAATATATACAAACATACACACAATGACAGAACACTAAAAAAATTCTACTCACAGTTCTCTAGGTCGATTTTCACATTTACTGCTGATGAATTTTTTTGCAAAATTTAAATGAATGGGATGGGGTGTTGACTACAATATACTAAACATTGCTCATTTCATGTATGTTACTGTAAAGTGGATTCTGTTGGTCCTTCCAAAAAAGCATTTCAACTTCTTTTATCTTTCCAATTTTTAAATACTTTTTCTTTTCTTATTAATGGTGATAAGACTACATATCCTAAGAATTTCTAAGGAAGTGACATTTTAAAATGTTATAGGTAATTTAAAAAATGAAATTCCACTACTACCCATCCCCTATGATTTCAAACACTCCTTTCAATTTATAAAATTGTGATGGTCAAATAATCAAGTTGAAACATGACTATTAGTTTCTTTATAAAACTCATTCTGAAAATGATTGCCTTATTGATAATAAAATCATTCATCTATTATCTCCTAGGTATTGACATGCTTTATACAAAAGAACAAATGTGAATAAGAAAATATAACTTTCCTAAAGTTACCCCATTTAATTAATATTAGTAAATCAGTTTACCCAAATTCACCCTCTTTAATTATTCACATGTAATAGATAAAATAGTATAGATTACTGCTTAACACCAACCAATACTAGAACAAATTACAAAATCAGTTTGGAGATAAGTGCAAGTATACATTGTGTAGAAATGTACTTTAAAATAAAGGTATTGTTCATCTTTTTTATCAAACGTATATGCTTCTTTTGAATACACTATATTTCAGAATTTTCTTAGATTGCAAAGGTTCAGAGTAGTCGGAATTCTGCTAGTTTATTAGGTTGTTGCAAAAGTAACTGGTAATTGGTATTAGGTATTGGTGTTATGTTGCCTTGGTACAAAAGTAATCGTGGTTTCTGCCATATGGCAATTACCTGATAATAGGTTTTTCCAAAGTTGCTGGTCTTGCTTTTGGGGGAGAAAAAAAAAAAAAAAGCAAGCATTTATTGTCTAAAATTAGCTAGAGTCTAAGTGCATTATTTAGTCTCTAAATTCTATAATGATAAAGAGCTTTTATACCCTCAAAGTTGTATTAAATATAAACAAAACAATACATGCTTTTCTTTTAATTGGAATTTTTTCTCAGAGTAAAGCTAGGACATCCAATTACACATCATCTGAAAGCTTAAACCACCACATAAATTATAATTCCTAAAGTTGGAAATTAGTATTTTATTTACTTGCATGCCACATCTCATCCAATTTTCACTGCATTCAATGATTTAAATGCTATAATTCTATTTTTGTATAATATGTTAGTATTCAAACCAACCTTTTTACTCAGTTCAATTTTTGATAGATAGATGAGTTAGGTTTCTGAATAATTTACTATCTTCTGCAAAGATCTGAATTAACAGCTTTGTGCTCTGATTTAACTGATTGTTTATTCGCTTGCACCAGCCAAAACCAAGGCTCATCCCTGTTGGCACCTCAGTATTATACAAACATCAATAATGAATAGGGGAACATTTTCTTCTGTTCTGGTGAAACATGCCATGTTATTATTACTTTGAGCTTGTTTTACTCTAATCACTAAAATATCCTGACATCTCTTCTGGATAAAAACCTTTACTCACTTAGCATGGACTGAGTAAAAAATGATTTTAAATATATTTCAAAGCAAATTATTTATAAAAGTTTGAGAACACATTGTAAAGACATAAAGAAAATGGCTATAAAATGAAGCTGAATTTAGCTCTGTTAAAATTCATTAATTTTTGTGTGCCTAATCTAAGTTGAAGATGAATCCAGTAAAGTGCCATTCCTGGTGGGGAAAAAAATCAATGCAGCTTTATTTTACTGTTCAGTGGGTGGGTGTCAAAACAACTTTTCCTGTGGAGAGAAAAAAATTGTTTCCTTTAAAAATAGCTGAGATCACAATTGATGTGACAGTTTTGCTTTCTACCTTTTCTATGTAGTGGTTTATGCTTATAATCAATAGACAATATGGAGTATTACAGAATGCAAACATTGTTAAGAAGTATATTATCCCAAGTGCTATGGAAAGATAGGAAAATAAAAAGAAAAATATTTAATAAGAAATATAAACTGGAGTTCTATGTGATATGTACTTTTTTTTGTCTTAAAAGACTCAAAGAGAGTTTATCAACTAATAGAAGAGCTAAGAAATATCTTTTTATGCTTATCTTCATGGAGCATAAATGATAACCCAGATTACCATTCCCCATTATATTTATATGTTTCAACAGTATGATAAGCTCTAAAGAATAAGAGGCTTTCTCTCTGCTTGCTTTGTTTTCTTGTTGTTGCTGTTACTGTTTTGAGGTTTTAGTACATGGGAAACCCAAAATAATAGCATGAAATTCCATTATAAAGAGGACCTTTTTTTTTTTTTTTTCACTGTTTTGTTAAAGTTTTTGCAATACTCCAAGGACTCTCTGGCTACAAAAAACTAAGATCACATTTGAAGGTGAATCACTGATTTGGTCTAATACTGATTAGCAGTTAAACTAGCTTACATTTTCCCCACAATATATGAAGTCAGCTAACATTTTCCCAAAGGGTCTGCTGGTCAAATGAGTTTAAAAAATGTAAAAATTACATAGAATTTCTGAAAATTCTGAACTTTTAAAATCCTATACGCTTTAGCACATTGAACAGTACAAGAAATGCTTCAGGAAATGCCCAAACAAAGCAAAACATGCTTCTTATCCCATAGAAGTGACTTTGAAATGCTATTTGAGCCACTCAATTCGTATTCAAAAAATTATCAATCAAAATCTAGAATCGAAACTCAAAGTAAGGGTGAACATACACACGTAATACTCCAAAAATGATTTCAATTAATTTTATATTGTCAATATAGTTATATTGGGCATATTTAGCACTTTGCTAAGTGTTCTGAGGATACAAGTGGAGTAGATGTCCTAGATCTTACCAAAGAAACAAAATGATGTGTCCAAGTGCATGGTGAAGCCAGTGGTTTGTTGTTTTTCTTTTTGCTTTTCTTTCTGGAGCTCAAAGATAGTTTAACATGTCAGAGAATGGACCATTGAGAAAGGTAGTCATTGAAATATTTTTACTGAATTTGGGAAACTCTAGGTGAATAATGGAAGCAAGGCCAGAGGTAGCATGGTAGGCAGCTCCTAAGGAAACTCCCCAACAATCACTGCTTGTTGCATTATAGAATGAATACCTAATTGAGATGTATATTATCCAAAGTGCTATGGAATGAAAAGAAAAATAAATAAAAAGAATAACCTTTAATAGGAAATATAAACTGGAGTTCTATGTGATATAATTATTTTTTGTCTCAAAGGACGTAAGGTGAGTTTAGCAACTAACAGTGGAGCTAACAAGTATCTTTTTATGCTCATCTTCGTGTGGCATAAATGATAACCCATATTAGCATTCCTCATATTTCTATGTTTCAACATTATAATAAGCTCCAAAGAGTAAGAGGCTATCTCTCTGCTTGCTTTGTTTTCTTGGACTTGGAATCATATAGCTATGGGTGTTCACAAGTCTGTGCAATGCCTTCCACTTGAGTTTGATCTGGACTTACTGATTCACTTCTTACAAACAGAATACAGCAAAGAGATGGAGTGTCACTTCCAAGAGTAGTTTACTGAAAGGCTGTGGATTTTACCGTCACATGCTCTCTTACTTGTTCTCATTCTCTTTCATATTCCTTATCTTAAGGTAAGTCTGGGTCTGAGACAGCCCCATGGAAGACCCATATGGTGAGGGACTGAGGCTTGCTAACAATCACTTGAGTGAGCTTAGAAGTAGATCTCCAACTTCCCACACTCCCTGTGAAACCTTCCGATGAAACCACCTGACTGCACCTTCTTAAAAGACTTTGAATCAGGCTTACCCAGATAAGTTGCTTCTGGGTTTCTGACCCACAACAATTGTGAGATAATTAATATTTGTTGTTTTCAGCTGTGACATTTGGGGTAATTTGTTACTAGCAACAGAAGAGTAAAAGAGGTGGAAATGAGTTATGTAGGGAAGTTATAAGAGGTTCAATCACATTATACCCTCAAGCAAAATATTCAATGACTCTCACTACCAGTAAAATAGATTCCTTTCTCAGTTTTCCATCTAAGGATTTACATGATCTGTTCCATGTTGTCTTCCTAGTCTCACCACTCCATTCCCTCCCCCGTCTCTTAATCACAAATTAAACCAAGAAAATTCTATTCTTTGAACATGTTCTACATTTTCCTACTTCTGCATCTTTGCTCATAAGCTGCATGCTTTGCTCATAAGCTTAATCACTAATCCCCAAATTTGCAAAGTCGTATATTGGAAGGGGACTTAGAATCATATGGCTCTGGGTTCATATGGATCAGTGAGTCTCAGTTTTTATCATCTGTGAAATGGAGATACTAATAATCATAAATTGCTTTGTAAAATCAATAGAAGAATGAATGCAAAAATCTACACTGTGCTTGGTACATTTTATAAATGATATTTCTCTCCTCTCCTCCATCAATTACCTGCTCCAGTCCAAGTTGTAATCCATATTGTGTTTTCATCTATGTTCACATAGCAATTTGTATAAATTATTATAATTGTCAAGCACACATATCACAATATCATTAATGTGTCACTACTGTAACATATACAACACAAATATATGTACATCAATAATGTATATATGCCATATAAGTATATCACACGTACTTACTAGAGGATAACCAATCCAAAGGATATCAGCAAACTGGGATGAAGAAAATCCTGGCAGACCCTTAACCAAAACAGTAATATACTTAGGATTTGAGGGTCAAAATTTGGTTGACTTAAAGTGAGTGTTGCAACTTGCATAAAGTAGTAGGCTTTCTATTCTTAATTTTTTTGGTTTGGTTTTCTTAACAGAAAATGTTTTTGCATAAATTTATAAATTTATATTGAGATTTATTCTGTTAGCAAAGAAACCCACAAACACTTCAAAACACCATTTTGTAAATTAAGTCTTTTTACTGTATACAATTTTTTTTTTTACTTTTGTTTAAAAGGACTATGACTTCACATTTAGTAAGTATATGTTAAACATTAGTTGATTGAATGTCTGTATATACAAATACATAGGGAATAAGCTTTAATTGGAGAGAAGTTCAGATAAATATTTGGTAACTAAGATATGTTATCAGATAACTAGATAACTGAGAATGTTATTTAAGATTTGAAGCCTATATTTTCCTGCAGAAAGGAAAGAAACCCTTAGTTACCAAAGGTGATGCTAATTTCTTTCATTTTTCCCTCAATGCATCAGAATAACTCTCAAGTTTAATTTATGATCACCTTTTTTTTTTTTTTCCCCCTGTAAAATCTCTGGGGAATCAAAGTTGCAACTTCATAGTCTGATTCTACAGAATCAATACTCAGTGATTCTAGACAGGAGCACCAAATTATTTCGCTGGAGCCGAACCAATTTTCTGGTAGATAGAACTGATTTTTAACCTGAGTCCTTTTCAGCATAATCAATACGGATTAACTGCTTTAGTAACTTTATCAAAAGACGGGCTATCTGACTCAATCTGCTTGTTTTCACAAACTGCTTTGTGATTACAAAAATTAATTTTGTTTAACTGCAACCAGCATATATATTTTTTTCACGAATTGTTGCTGAGCAAAGATTCTACCCTAACCCCAGCATGGTGTACATCTTCTGAATGAACAAACTCAAACCCAAGACCCTGAGGAGAGGGAACATGGTCAGCCAGAACTATTCAATCTGAAAGCAGTAAAAAAGACTTCCATATATTGTGCTTTTGAGCTTCTGGTTAATTTAATTGTTTGCACAACTACTTTTTCATCTGTCACTGCATTCTCCTTTAAACTTATGCCTGCCAATCTCATGATGTCACCAGGCTGTGGCTGGAAGTGTCCCTCAGGTCCACAACATCAAAGCCACTATGTTCCTTTCATGCCCTCATTTACAGAGCTCATCCCAAGATGGATCCATTTTTTTGTGATGTGATTTTTCATTAATAGATTCATATTGCTCATTGCTCTAGGGTCCAGGCACTCTGAGAGTGCCCTTAGGCTGCCCTGGTTGCTGAATGAGAACTTGCTAATCAGTCACTATTGGCACCATTTAGCTGGCTGCTTGCTTGCCAGGAAGTGTCCGAGGTCTTCATCTCCTCTCCTTTCAGGTGGAATGGGGACCCTCTGCACTTCTGGGAAATCTCACATCTTTCATGGAGTCAAATGGAAGACAAAAGAGAAGGTGACATTGGGGAAGGTGGGCAGGAGCACAGAGGCGCCATCAATGGCTCTTCTGGCTCCTAGTAAGAGAAGAATATGCCGAACGTGTTATGTAGGATCTAAGAGATCAACTGAGGATGAGAGATGCAAAAAGGTTCATGTTTATTCTAGACCCTCATTATGGACCGAATTATATCCTCCCCCAAATTCATATGTTGAAGCCTTAACCCCCAGTGTGACTGACTGCATTTTGACAGAGGGCTTATAAAGAGATAATAAAGGTTAAGTGAGATAAAAAAATATATATATATATTTTATGGTAAGATAATTTTCAAATATTTCATCACTATTTTCTGTATATTACAATGCATAACGAAATAATTTTTTAACGTTGCATTTCTTTTATACCAATTAAAAAACAGCTACTTTCATGTATAGTGGTGCACCACATAACAAAGTTTCAGTTAACACAAGACTACATATATGACAGAAGTCCCAAAAGGTTATAATGAAGCTGAAAAATTCCTATAGTCTGAGTTATGTGGCAGCTGCTGTAACACACTATAGCACAAGGCATTACTTATGTGTTTGTGGTAAGGTTAGTGTAATAAACGTAATGCCTGTGCATAGGTTTTTATAATCTGTGGAAGAGAATATATTTGAGAGAGGAAACTAAAGGTTGTTTAATGTAAATTCTATTCATCCCTCTCCTATCTTAAATTTTAATTTCAATTCTTATCCATATTTATTCCATTTCTTAGCTCTTGGTAAACAGGCAAAATGGAAGTAAAATACAAGTTGAATAGATCTCTTTTCTCTCTTGTCAGTGACTCAAGCAATACACTTAACTTTGTCTTGTTTTTCTAGAGTCTGCATAATATAAAACACAATTTTTGTTGTACTCAATATTTTCACCTAGGCCTTTTTCCATGTTTTAGAGTTTCTCTCGGTTTTCTTACAATTTATTCTTCATTTTGTGCTTACTTCCACTTTTTATATGTTCTGCTATAAAAGCTAAGCCCAACAGAAAGCTTTATCTCTATATAACTGCATTAGTTTATTAGATGTATATTCACTTTCTCATTAGGAGATCTGTGTGGCTATAATAAAACTTTCATTTTTTAAAGCTTTCAGCATTTGGGTACACCTATCTTTGTCACGAACTCACTTTGTTCAGAAGATTTTCTTAAAATCTAGGGAAGATATTAGACTCTACAAACCATTCATTTCCTTGGCTTTCTGGCACTTTAGATGATATGAACATCTCCCAAGATTCCTGTCAATTCCATTTTACAAACTGATGATTCCTTGACAAAATAAGATCTAAAATGAAGCCCTTACTCAACTTTCTGAAAAGCAGAGCTTTCAGTAAGGTAAAAATTATCAGATGTTCTGCTTTTAACTGAATGAGACTTCAAGTAGATAGATACCTAGATATAGTAGTTTATATTTACAGTTTCATCCAACTTGGTCCATTGTAAATTTAGAATTATGTGCAACTATTCTCCATAGCCCCATTATGAAAACTGAAATAATACGGATGTTAGACTCTCCTATTCAATTTATCCAACTTACTTAGACTTCTAACTCCTTATTCCCTTATTCTGAGACAGTGTTGCTCTGTCACCAAGGCTGGAGTACAGTGGCACAATCTCAGTTCATTGCAACCTCCCTTCACCTCCCAGTTCAAGTGATTCTTGTGCCTCAGTCTCCCAAGTAGCTGGGATTACAGGCATGTGCAATCACACTGGGCTAATTTTTGTATTTTTAGTAGAGACGGAGTTTCACCATGTTGCCCAGACTGGTCTGGAACTCCTGGCCTCAAGTGATCCACCCATCTTGGCCTCCCAAAATGCTGGGATTACAGGCACGAACCACCGTGCCCGGACCCCTAACTCCTTATTCTTCATAAGCATTGGTAATAGTTGTGGTTCACTCTTGGCTACTGTCAATCATGTCTACCTAGGATATATAGAGTTATGTGCAATTTTAACAAAGCAAATTGGAATTTAAAACTTTGTTCTTCAAATTCTATAATTTATTTTAAAATTTCATTCTAGAATCAAGAGAGCTAATATTTCCATGGTACTTATTATTTTAATTATTCTAAATACTTTGGGCATATAAGTTTATGTATTCTTCACAGCATTCCTTGATTTCAGGTATCATTATTACCGCTATTTTAGAAATAAGAAAATTGATGCACATGAGGTTAAGTAACTTGTTCAAGGTGTTATAGTTAATAGTGGTAGAAGTAGACACCACATTTGTGTTTTTGTCTATTACAATACATTACTATAGTCAAAGAAATACTTGTACAGAAAAAGTACGATAGTCATACAATTTTACATTTGGTTAAGTTCACATGGTGGATGCCATAAATCTAGTTCCCCTGTACATTTAAGGAGCATAGATTTTGATTTCAGGCTCCAAGTACAACTTTTTTTTTTTTTAATCGAGTTTTAAAATGTTACTCAGTCCTAGAACAAGAGTGAGATGAACATGACAGAGCCACAGTATGCCAACCTAGGAGTATTCAGGATCTGCAAAGTTGTAACAGTGATGCTTCTAATTATGGTGGTGAGTGGGGATTGAGAAGTGGGGACTGGAGGCTGAAGGATGGGAATGTGGTGTGAAAGAAATTTGTGGCATGGAAATATTTTATTCTTAGACCAGGCTGCTCATAACACATAGACACTGTATGACTGCATGAATTTATCTTATATTGGCAGCAGAATGTACCACCTTTTTGAATATCATTTGAGGCCATCTTCTCATGATTTGTAACACTACTTTAAAAAGAATGTCTTATAGTACTATGCACCATTATGGTGTCAAATTAATTTTAATTGATAAACTTTCCTGTACATTGATAAAGATTTTTGCTATCTGACTAAAATGGGGTGAGCTTAGCTTGGAATAATACATCTAACTCACAGTGGAAAAAAGAAAATCCCCATGAACATTTAATATGAAAAAAAAATCATTTTGAATATTATGATTTTAATAGGTATTTTGAATATGCTTATTTAATCAAATTTACAAACAAGAGGTAATAGGAAGAGAAGTAGTCTACCTTGTTTTAGTGTGAGAAGCATGAGGTCATAATGATTTTTAAGGTACTAGTCCTAAATCAAAGTCTGTAGAAGGCTTTGAATCATCTCTCCTATTTCTTACATTAGCAGCACCAGGGAAAGTGGCTACATCCTGACCATTCTT
This sequence comes from Mandrillus leucophaeus, assembly GCF_000951045.1. Taxonomy (NCBI): domain Eukaryota; kingdom Metazoa; phylum Chordata; class Mammalia; order Primates; family Cercopithecidae; genus Mandrillus; species Mandrillus leucophaeus. The sequence goes on along the minus strand of NW_012106664.1, from coordinate 1,006,437 downwards.
CATTATGTGAACAATTTTATCATAATAGACTGTAATTCTGCAAGAAACAGCAATTCTGAAAGGCTAATGATTCTTTTTAAAATAAAGAAGTAACTACCAAATGCCTCAAAGTACAGATTGATTAGATATTAAAGACAGGAATGGTGATTTTAAGTTTCATGAAAAAAGACATATTTCTGTCAAGTTTCTGAGCTGTAGGCACAAGATAGATATTTAAGTAATGATTCAAAGAAAACTACCTTTTTTGTTGTTCTTCATTATTCTTGTTCAAATGCTGATACATCACACAACTCTTACAACATACGCTGTCATCAAACAGTTTGACAGATGGACAGATTTTAGCTATTCATTACCAACGTCTTAAAGTGTGGCTGGTACAAACTACACAAAGTAATTTATTGAATGTTTTCTGAAAATAAAAGCACTTCAAATCAGCACTACTTTAATATAACATCTTACATTCCAATTTTATCAATAACCATGTAATACTCTGACCGTGCAAAAGCCATGTTTCTAAAATAATTACAACAATGTGGGTGTCCACTAAGCTTTTCTTTTATTTCACGTTTTAGAAAGTGGAAGATATTTGGGGGTCAATCACTAAGGCCCTCTCCATTCTTCATATTACAAAATCAACCTGAAAAAAAAAGTACATATGCAGAGCTAGGAGTTGACATATTTCTGAAACTCTTTCCCATTGGGGCAACAAACATCTTTATCTTTAATGATTGTAATAGTTACTTTAATAATTCACAAAAGATTTAGGATTTGAATATATAGTCTGAAGTTTGAGATCCTTTTCTATTCTTATATTTTGATTATAAGTGTTCAATAAGAACTAATCATAATCATCAACAGGTCATTATGTTATAATTGGGACAGGGCATTGAATCTGGAAGGTAGGGACTTTTCTCTATGTCATCTTATCATGTATCTTTGAGCAAATCATTCCACTTCTCTAACCCCAACAGACACTAAATTCTAGGGTGTTATTCTTCCAAATTAATAGAGTCACTTGGCATCATCCAAAGGAATGGTTCCCAGATGGGTATAGCAGATTTAATATGTAAACAGTCATAAGTCTCTGGTATACTAAATTGAAACTTTCCTTATTTCTTGTTCACTGGTCCACACTTAGTTAATATTCCTCTTTTTCTCTTTCCTCTTGTCATGTTTCTTTAATTACCTCCAGTACACAGTAGTTTCTTTTCATTAAATGTTCAGTTATATTCTGGATTGCCATCCCACCCCTGTTCCCCTTTTCCTCATTCTCAGGAGTAAGATAAATTCTAGGGCATTTTCATATTTTCTTGGTTCAGAGAAAGAACATGAGGTAAGACTCCTATTCTGCTTTTCTCTGGGCTCTGCTGAAATGATTGGTGCTGCCTCATGTTCCAGTATGAGCTTCTCTCCTTGCCTCATACTCTTCTAAAGTGTTTGTAGCATACACTCCATGATGGCTGGCCATCAGTGTCCATGCTTTCAGTGACATTCTTCCCAAATCCAGAGATGCCTTCTTCATTCACTACCAGCTTCTACTCATCCACCAAAGTCCCCCTCTGATCTCACAGACTACACTACATCAGATTTAGCCACTGCCAGTCTACTGTCCAGAAACCATATTGGTTGCTGAGCATCTCTGTGAATCTTTTGATCCCTCAGGCTACCATCTTTCATTCTGGGAGTCCTCTCAGGTTTAAATAATTTTCTTAGGTTCTGACCTGCAGATGATAGAGATACAAGGATGCAACTCAGTTTGTATCAGACCTTCAAATTCTTGACTCTGTTCTGCTGATCAATCATATGTTTATTTCCTTTTAGGAAGAAACATGACTTGTGACATCACATATGTTTACCATATAGTTCAGGGCATAAATGTCATCCGGTTCTTCAGTCTTTCTGCTCTTAATGCTAAAGCTTAATTTTTCTACTTCCACAAAGATGTTCCTTTTGAAAATTTCCAAGAGTTTATTTTAGGAAAAGAAGATGCAGGAATAAAATGTTTACAGAAAAAGGTATTACACAGGACATAGTGTAATTTTCAATCGGACAAGATCTTTTTATTGGCGTTTTACAATGCTATAATTCTGTATATTCCTTATATAATTGATTTAGATGGTTTGAAAAAGTGCTTTCTTTTTAGTACTTTTCTCTTGCTATCTTATGATACTTTCTAGATAGTATTTGCTAAATTTCATTCAGTTATTGCTTATTTAAAATATTATTTCTCTATTGTTTCACTATGCTTTTTATTTATATATTACAACAAATTTAGAGAATAAATTCAGAAAACTGAAATTTCATGTAGTTAATACCACTAATGATTTACTTGGATTCATGTACTAATCACATTGATGTTTTCACCAAATTTTGTCTTATTGTGGTAAAATAAAATATACATAAAATTTTCCATTTTAACCACTTTAGTTGTACAGCTTAGTGACATTAAGTATATTCACATTTTTACACAACCATTACCAGCATCTTTCTCCAGAGCTTATTCCTTCATCTTTCCAAACTGAAATTCTCTGTCGATTGAACACTAACTTCCCATTTGTCCTGCCCTGAACCCTTGGCAACCACCATTTTACCTTGTGTTTCTATAAATTTGACTACTCTGGGTGTTTCATATAATAGACTCATACGTATTTGTCCTTTTGTCACTGGCTTATTTCACTTAGCATAACAACTTTAAGGTTCATTTATACTGTAGTATGATGTGTCAGAATGTTCTTCCTTTTTAAGGCTCAAGAATATTTCATTGTATTTATACCACACTTTGTTCATTTTTGTGTCAATTAACATTTGGGCTATTTCCATGTTTCGCCTATTGTAAATAATGCTGCTATGAACACAAGTGTACAAATATCTGTTCAAGTCCCTGCAGCCAATGTTTATGGGTATATACCCAGAGCGGAGTTGCCATCATCAATTTTTGAATAGTGATGGCTTGTACTCAGAAGATGGTTCTGAAAAAAACAGTACATATTACATATTTTCCATATGTATTCTTTGTTAATAATCACATGGTATAGACAAATCAATACATTTAATTACAGAAAAAGAGTTTTATTATTTATTTATTTATTTGAAATAGAGCTTTTTAAATTAGTGTACAATACCAGGATTCTGAAATCCCTCAGCTTTATTCCCAAAGGTAGTATTTGGTTGAATTTCTGAATCCATTTAACCCACCTGAGTATGAATTTCTTAATTTTTCAAACAAATAATCTATCAAACTTATTTCAAAGAATTACTGTATGAATCACATATTTTAAAAGAAAACTGTAAACCACCTCATCAATTTAGGCTAAGGATAAATTACACACATAGTGAAGTGAAAATTCAAATGATTTTTCTCAATTTTACTTGTGTAATTTTCTTTTATCCTATTAGGATGCTTGGAAAGGTGTCCATAACATTTTTCATTCTTAAAAAAAAAAAGGTGAAAATTAATGTACAGTAAAATGCAATTTTATGTAGAAAAAGAAAGATGAACATACTATGAAATGTTCTGGAGACAGTACATGCAAAACCTTAGTAATATGAATTTGAAAGATGAAGAATCAATTCTTAATTTATGTATTTCTGTTATCGCTTAATTCATCATAACACACGCCGTTTTTTGTAGCTAAGAAAATTATTCTAAGGTGGAAAAATCTTAAATAATAAAATCGTACTATCTTACTAGGAGAACAGACAGAACACCTATCTATTGCTAGTATCCTTGACCTAAAACATCCTTAGAGGAAACTATACTACTTCAAGAATTGGCTCATTCTCTGATCAAAAGACTGAAAGTTCTCTACAAACTTACGTTAAGAGCCTTCACTTCTTGAATTACATGTCCTATTTTACTTCATCTTTTTTCTTCCCCTTTCTCCCCCCTGTAGTTCTCATTTGTACCATTTCTCTAGATCAACATCTTTGACACCCTCTCTGTTTAGAAACCTTATCTGCATTACTCCTCTGGTTCATGCAAGTTCTTAGATCTAACCACATTTTTCTACCTTTCAGTAGCATTTCTCTACCTTTTAGTAGCATTTGTCAACTTTCTATACTTTTGAAATTTTGAAATAGTTGCTATTTATCAATGTTATTTTTAATGTTTTGATCTAAACATAATAATATGCCTTCAAATAAAGATAAGGATGAAAGAGTAACGATCATTATTTAAACCATTGTAGCATTTAATATTTACAAGAAAATCACCGTACAAGGAACCATTAGAGATAAATGGACAAATATGGTTTTTATGAATATATGGTTGTAGTATTTGACAAAAGTGTTTTATAACTTCATAAGAAGTCCTGCTAAGAACCTATCTTTTGACCGGGCACAGTGGCTCACGCCTGTAATCCCAGCACTTTGGGAGACTGAGGCAAGTAGATCACCTGAGTTCAGGAGTTTGAGATCAACCTAGCCAACATGATGAAATCCCATCTCTACTAAAATACAAAAATTTGCCAGGCATGGTGGTGGACAACTGCAATCCCAGCTACCTGCGAGATTGAGACAGGAGAATAGCTTGAACCCTGAAGGCAGAGGTTGCAGTGAGCTTAGATTGCGCCTCTGCACTGCAACCTGGGTGACAGAGTGAGACTCTATCTTAAAAAAAAAAAAAAAAAAGAATCTGTCTTTTGATAATATTTCCATCAAGAAACTGGGTCACAAAATTTATCATAAGTGAAAAAGATTTAAAAAGCAAGATTACAATAAACTGTTTATGTTTTATAGATTTTAATCTTTAATAAAAATTCTTTTAAGTTCAGAAGATAATAAATAATACAGATAGTAAAAGATTATTCCTGCTTCCACTATTTAATATCATCACTTAAGAGCACTTTGGATTTATTTTTTATTTTTTATATTTTTGGACAGGGTCTTACTCTGTTGCCTAGGCTAGAGGGCAGGGGTGCCATCATGGCTTAGTGCAGTCTCACACCTGGGTTCAAGCAATCTTCCTGCCTGAGCCTCCTGATCAGCTATGGCTACAGGCATGCAACATCATGTCTAGCTGTCTTTTAAAAAAAATGCAGAGATGGGGTCTCACTATGTTGCCCAAGCTGGTCTTGAGCTCCTGGTCTCAAATAATCCTCCTACCTCAGCCTCCCAAATTGGGATTACAGGCATTAGCCACCATTCCTGGCCTGAAAATTTTTTAAAAATATATATTTTTATAATAAATGTGTGTATCTATAAATAAACTATATTTAACATTTTGTATCTTTTTAAATTTACAGCTGAAACAAAAGGAATTTTCTGTATTTCCACAATTATCCTTTTACTGGGAGAATACCATGTAAACAAGTACACAGTTCACAATTTCTTCACATTTTCCAATATTTTTGGATATTTATGTCATTTCTCAGTTTCTTCGTAAGTTTCTTCACATTTGCTACTATAGAGTTATCTAAACTATGTATTTTTTTCTGATTTGGGAAATATTTTCTTGCAAAATAACCTCAAAATTTTCCTTACGAGGCTTTATTTGTGGGCAAATTTAAGGTTGGTTACACGTATGATTAAAATCTTTTCAATTTATACTGCCATGCATACTGTAACAAATTTTCTCATAGGTTTTCTACAAATGAATAATATATATTTTTAAACAAGTATATAAATTTAGTAAATATACTATTACTAATTTGGTAGGAGAAATGGGATCCTCTTATATGTTATTCTTCAAAAATTTTAATATTAAAACAATCATTCATTGTATTTAATATTTTGTAAATTGTCATTTGTCACACAGAAACATTGGGATATTTTGCTTTTTGGAAAACGTGTAATTCTGGAGCATGGCAGCAACATTCTGGAAGTATGTGAATGAATGAATTGTGCAATATTAGAAGTCAATTTGTTTTAGTTAGTGGTTATTCAATAAAACACTTGTTCAATCTTGTAGTTCAATTCATTGAACAAGCAAATATATTTTGTTCTTATGACAACTGCATACTCATTTTAATGCAGTTACATCTATGACTTTAAATGAACACATTTGACCCAAATACATTTATTATATTACTCAAAAATGTGTGCTTCATTTATTTTATATATAGACATGCTGTGTTGACTTTAACATATATTAACTGAACAAAGTTAAACAAATCATCAGCATCTATATGGTGCTTTAATTAAATGGGCTAGCATATTAAATATGCTTTATAGCTCATCAAACATTTTCTTGACAGGCATCTGTCAGCCTGTTATACTCTACAAACCTACCTGTAGAATGTAAGATAATTTATTTTCTGTCATTATTGCTTAACATTTCTTTGGCTGCACTGCCAAGAATTTCTGGCTATTTAGGCTTATTCTTGCCTTTGAAATACAAGTGACCCTTGGGAGCATGAAGAGGCTGTTTTCCTGCTGGCTTTACACATACCTTGGAAGTGCTGCCTTATGACAGTCTCAGGACAGAAAAGTATGTAAGATTTTCTTAGGGCATTTTCAAATGTCCATAAAGAAGACGGGAGATAGGTTGTTGTTCTGCCTCTGCTTCTCTTTACCCTCCCCCTCATTTACATTGTCATGCATTCAACAACTGTTAAGTGGTCACTGCACTCCAGACATTGTGCTGGCTACTAATGCCACAACGGGGCAGTATCCCTCGAGGAGTTTGGAATTTAGGAACTAAGTCATGGAGCTATTTACCATAGAAATAGTAAAATATTTATGATTCTTGTCATCTCTTCACTGTCACTTTTGCTCTGGAGATATTTAGATTACTTTGCTGATATCAGGTCAGAACTGAAAATCAAAATATAACACAAGATGTAAAATTATTTTTCCTCAATGAAAAATCTCCAGGACTCCCAGACTTTAAACATTTAAGTGAATACATTTCAACAACACAAATGATTTTCTCCCAGGCAATCATGGATGAACTGACTGAAAGTGTATAATAGGATGTTCTCATGGGAGCAAACCACTAAGGCAGCTCCCTATGTGATGCTGTAATGTCAGATAACATGGAAGGGTTCCAGTGCTGTGGGAAGCAGTACATAAAACACAGACAGCTGAACAAGCCCTCATTTATATTAGATTGTAGAAATAAAAGACCATCAAAATGATCATTCTTCATTGAATAACAAGAGATTAGGGGAAGTGAGGGTCTTATATTACCAAAGCCTTCACTTTTCCTTTACAACATGCTATTCAAATTTACTATTCAATGCCTTAATTCATAATTACAACATCTCAAAGTCTTTTAAGGCAAGGGACATGACCACTACAGGGCCAGGAAACTTTGCATTAATGCACAGTATTCCTGCTAATGATATCACGAGCATGTCAAAGCTCAAAACTTCCTCTGTCTTGTTCTTTTTACTGAGGAAATTGGCTAAAAGAATGAAAGTCTTTGTAGAAAGTCAAAGGGCAAGATAGAAGAAAGCAATGGAAGGCTCTAATTTTCATGAAACAATCTTAAAATCTATTACTGGAATTTTGACTCGTGAAAGAAAATGTGTTGTATTCATTTAGTGAATTCAAATGTGACTCAGCCCACTAATGTGAAAATGCAGAGTTATGACCTACTCATCCATGCTAATGACTATGTCATTTACATGTGTTTGCCACATTAATAGGGAATAAATGGTTAGAGATTTTTATAAAGGATTCATTTGATTTTGCTAAGATGTCTAATGACAGAAAACATCTCAAGTAGAAAACCATTAATTTTTTTCATTCTATAGCAGTTTCCTTATAAATGCATTTCTTTCTCAATATCCACTCCCTATATTAATACAGGCTGATAAAAGTCAACTGTTTGATTATAGTTAAATTTCAACTTACTGATGTTTTAGTAGCTATCTAATATGGTTTGACTGTGTCCCCACACAAACCTCATCTTACTCCCACAATTCTCACATGTTGTGGGAGGGACCTGGTGATATGTACGTGAAACATTGGACCAGTTCTTTTCCATGCTATTCTTGTGATAGTGAGTAAGTCTCAGGCGATCTGATGGTTTCATAAAAGGGGAGTTTCCCTACACAAGCTCTCTTCACCCGTCTGCCACCATGTGAGATGTACCTTTCATCTTCCACTATGATCGTAAGGCCTCCTCAGCCATGTGGAACTGTTAGTCCATTAAACCTCTTTCTTTTGTAAATTGCCCAGTCTTGGGTATGTCTTCATCAGCAGTGTAAAAAGGAATCATACAGTAAATTGATAGCAGGGATGGGGTGCTGCTGAAAAGATACCTGAAAACGTGGAAACGACTTTGGAACTGGGCGACAGGCAGAAGTTGGAACAGTTTGGAGGGCTCAGAAGAAGACAGGAAAATGTAGGAGTGTTTGGAATTCCCTAAAGACATGTTGAATGGCTTTGACCAAAATGCTGATAATGATATGGACAATGAAATCCAGGTTAAGGTGGTCTGAAATAGACATGAGGAACTTGTTAGAAACTGGAGAAAAGATGGCTTTTGTTATGTTTTAGCAAAAAGACTGGTGGCATTTTGCCCCTGTCTTAGAAATGTGCAGAACTTTGAGAGAGATGATTTAGGGTGTCTGGTAGAAGAAATTTCTAAGCAGCAAAGCATTAAAGAGGTGTCTTGGGTGCTGTTAAAGGCTTTCAATGTCATAAGGGAAACAGCATAAAAGTTTGGAAAATTTGCAACCTGACAATATGATAGAAAAGAAAATCTCATTTTCTGAGGAGAAATTCAAGTTGGCTACAGAAATGCACATAAGTAACTAGAAGCCAACTGTTACTCACCAAGACAATGGAGAAAATGTATCCAGGGCATGTCAGAGACCTTTGCAGCAGCTCCTCCCATGACAGGCAGGGAGAGCTAGGAGAAAAAAATGGTTTCTCGGGCCCGGCCCAGGATCCCTCTGCTGTGTGCACTCTAGGGACTTGGTGCTCTGCGTCCTAACTGCTCCAGCTGTGACTAAAAGAGACCAAGGTCCACCTCAAGCTGTGGCTTTAGAGGGTGTAAGCACCAAGCCTTGGCAGCTTCCATGTGGCATTGAGCCTGCAGGTGCATAGAAGTCAAAAACAGAGGTTTGGGAACCTTTGCCTAGATTTCAGAGGATGTATGGAAATGCCTGATGTCCACATAGAATTTTGCAGCAGGCGTGAGGCTCTCATGGAAAACCTCTACTAGGGCAGTGGGGAAGGGAAATGTGGGGTTGAAGCCCCGACACAGAGTCCCCACTGGGGCACTGCCTAATGGAGCTGTGAGAAGAGGGCTACCATTCTCCAGACCCCAGAATGGTAGATCCACTGACAGCTTGCACAATGTGCCTGGAAAAGCCACAGACACTAAATGCCAGCCCATGAAAGCACCTGAGAGGAAGGCTGTACCCTGTGAAGGCACAGAGGTGGAGGTCCCCAAAACCGTGGGACCCCACTTCTTGCATCAGGGTGACCTGGATGTGAGACATGGAGTCAAAGGAGATAATTTGAGAGTTTTAGAAGTTGACTGCCCCTCTGAATTTTGGACTTACATGAGGCCTGTGGCTGCTTTGTTTTAGCCCATTTCTCCCATTTGGAATGGTTGTATTTACCCAATGCCTGTACCTCCATTGTATGTAAGAAGTAACTAATTTGCTTTTGATATTACAGGCTCATAGGTGGAAGGGACTTGCTTTGTCTCAGATGAGATATTGGACTGTGGAGTTTTCAGTTAATACTATAATGATTTAAGATTTTGGGGGACTGTTGGGAAGGCATCGTTGGTTTTGAAATGTGACGACATGAGATTTGGGAGGGGCAAGGGGTAAAATGATAGGATTTGGCTGTGTCCCCACCCAAATCTCAACTTGAATTGTAACTGCCATAAGTCCTATGTGTTGTGGGAGGGACCTGGTGGGAGGTAATTGAATTATGGGGGCAGGTGTTTCCTGTGCTAATTTCGTGATAGTGAATAGGTCTCACGAGATCTGATGGTTTTACAAAAGGGGAGTTTTTCACACAAACTCTCTTCACTTGTCTGCCTTCATGTGAAATGTGCCTTTTACCTTCTGCTATAATTGTGAGGCCTCCCCTAGCCACCTGGAACTGTAGGTCCATTAAAACTCTTTCTTTTGCAAATTGCCCAGTCTCAAGTATGTTTTTATCAGCAGCATGAAAACAGACTAATACACTATCCAGGACCTAATTTTGGTAATCTCTCTCTCTCTCTCTCTCTCTCTCTCTGTGTGTGTGTGTGTGTGTGTGTGTGTGTGTGTGTGTGTATATATATGTCTATGTTAATTTTTAAAACATTTTATTCTTGGTTATATAGCCTACTCAGAGAGAGAACAAGTCTATATAAGTACTGAAATATTTGCCATTCTCTTGTTATTTTTTCCTATGACTAACGTAAGTTTACTATATTCTGGTAAGTTAGAATATTTTAGCTCTTATTTTGTCATTGTATGTGTTAAAAAATACACAAAAGAAAGATGTGAAAATGCTAACCAATCTTGTTAGAAAAAGTCAAGTCAAATGCAAATCCAAAATATCATCAATAATTTGACTCTGGGTTTGAACTTTCAACATTCCTCTATCCCTGAGTTACCCCTGAGTTACATACAGCAGCTAGATCTCAAACATTAAAATTTATTTTTAATATTCAAAGGGAATCATTGATGATCATTCATGTGAAATAAAATATTTGTATGCATTTACCTAAATAAATGTATAACAAACACAGAAATATTAATGATTACCTAAATTCAATCCATTATGACATTTGCATATTTCCTTTAACATATTAACATGTTAAATAAGAGAATCCTGAACTATGGCAATATTAGCAAGTTCTGTAATGTATTATTTGAAAGATTTATTGGTAAATAAACACCCATTCTTCCTAATATAGCCATAAGTATATTTCAAGATTTAATATTCTATATACTATATATGGAAGTAGGGGAATGCTAATCTACTGGAATTTGGCTATAATTACAAAATCATAATTGTTAATATACAGGATAATAAATATCAACTTGGAGTGTTGCTATGGCATCAACTGGTAAAAGTGCAAACTCTTAGAAATAATAATACCAACACAGCATCCCAGTTTAATTCATTCACTGGAAAAATAAAACTAATTTTTAAAAAAAGTGTTCGCTAAAGTATAAATACCTTAATATTGAAAATAATAATTCAGAACACAGCTAAATGCAAGAAATACCTTCAAAGATGAACATAAAAAATAACTGATTCTAAATACAGAATACATATACCAATTAGCAATATAAATAACTCATTTTTAACATATTCAAAAGAAAGGAATTTTTAAAAATACAATTTGCTTAGAGAAATTCTTTTATATAGTTTATGAATTTTTCATATTGATCAGATTAGTATTGTAGGCTAAATTCTAATATGGCCACCATGACCACTGTCCTCCCAATGTTACTTCTATAACTATGTTACTTTATAAGACAAAAGAGTGTTTACAGATGGACTTCGAATCAGTCGAACTTAAGATAAAGAGATCATCTGGATTGACGTAACAAAACCACATGAACTCTTTATTTCATTTTTATTTTTTCAGGGACAGGGTTTCTCTCTGTCACCCAAACTGGAGTGCAGTTGCAGGATCATAGTTTACTGCAGCCTCAACTGCCTGGGTTCAAGTGATCCTCCTGCCTAAGCCTCCTGAGTAGCTGAGACTACAGGTGTCTGCCACTAGGCTTGGCTAATTTTTATATTTTTTGTAAAGACAGAGTTTTACTATGCTGCTCAGGCTGTTCTCAAACTCCGACCTGTCTTGACTTCCCAAAGCGCTTGGATTACAGGAATGAGTCACCACACCAAGCTTACATGAACTCTTTAAAAGCAGAGTTGTCTAGCTGGTAGCAGAATACAGATATTTGAAATGTTGGAAGGATTTGAGGAAAGAGAGTTACTCTACTGCAGAAATGGATGGGACCACAAGGCAAAGCCTGAGAGTGGCCTTAAGAAGAAGATAGTAGCTCTTGGCTGACAACCAACAAAAAATTGGTGACTTCAGTCCTACTATCACAAAGAAATGGATTCTGCTAATGTCCTAAAGGAGCTTAGTAGTAAATATTTTCTTAGTCAAGCCCCCAGGTCAGACTGCGGTGAGATGAGATGTTGATTTCAGCCTATGAAACTCTGTGGAGAGGAACCAGTTAAAACACATTCAACTAATAAGGTAGGTTTGCTTAGCAGGCTTACTTTAATAAGCAGTAATGAATGAATTGCCATTAGCATGTATCTAAAGGGCCTGAATACATTCTTCATTGTAAAATTTTACTTTTGGAATAATTCGTATCTATGAAATCAATGTCAAATAGCATTTTAAAAAATAGTACAAAGTATAAATTATATTAACTTAGAAATAGTTAAATACTTTAATAGTGGGATTACCACTAAATAGTATTCTGATTTTTTAACCTCCAGGGAAAATTAAAATGTATAGATAAGATTTATAAATAATAAATAATAATCAGTCCTATAAGGTTTATTCTTTATCCTTAATACTTTAGATTAATGATTTAAAAAAACACTGAATCTGAATGCTAGTTTTTTCATCATAGTTATTTAAGTTACACACAATTTCTTATTCATAGTAATATAAGTTTATTATGGAAGTTTACAAATTATTGTGTTTGGGTGTGAGAGTAAATATGCCCATAATAATGTTACTCTTATTTACTTATAGTCTGTATGCTTTCTGTCTTCTCAGATGAATATCATATTGAAAACCTAGAGGTACCCTTGGAATGTGACTCTAGAAGAACAAAAGATATCAAGGGTGTATCAAGAAAATAAAGAGTAATAAAACATTGGCTTCAAACATACAAACGCCACTCTCTCAATAAGGACAGCACAGAAGTACAGTAGCCCAGAGGTTTCAAGTGTGGTCATCATGAGGACATGGCACAAAAGCTAAGAGAGGGCCTGGCAAAAGTAGAGAGCATTCTTCTTATGTTTGCTTTTAGTTTATATGATAGAAGAAAAATAACATACATAGTACATTGGAAAATGTACCCGATGGAGCCACTGCTTTTAACTCAAGCTGCTAAATGAATGATAAGATTTTGGTTATCTTTGAATGCACCCACAAGCTATGAATAGTCAAAATAAGATTCAAGATTTTAATTAATTTCATTTATCTAAAAATTGTTTATTTAGTACTTACTATTTTCTTATAACTGTTTTAGCAACTACAAATAAAATATTAAATAACATACACAAAAATTTTTGCCCACATCTGTTGCACATTCAAGTGGATGGAAATATATCAAAACAATAAACACTTGGAAATTGGTATGGCATCAAGAAAAGAACTTTGTTTTCCTATCAAAGGCAAATTTTAATGAAAGTAATGATGCTCATTTAAAACTAATAATAAGTAATATAAACCCTATGTCAAACATATAAAAATATTAGTGCAATTTAAATTGAAATTAATTTACTTTCAAATTTTAGATAATCAAATTTGTATTTTTCCAAACTGCAGTTGGAAAAAGACAGCCTGTTACGTATACTGAAAATTCTTTTAGAATAATAGTACTTTCTGGAGACCTTAAATTTTGCTCAGATGTTTGAGAATAGGAGTCAAGAAATCTACCAGGTACATTTCTAGTCTTGATCCAACTCTGAATCCCCTGAGAAAGGAAATATATTTGACCTTTGTAACATTAGATCAGGTTCACTCTAACCTGATTATCGCTCTACAGTCAGACAAAATGGCATCTTGCTAAGCTTATGTATTAAGGAAAAGCTTTAATACAATTTCCATAAAATTTAACTCTTATATTTTGCAATTCCCCTTCTAATTCAGAAGCCAATGTATGGAGATTGATCAAATTATACATATATAAATATATATATAAATATATAAAAATATATTTATTTATATTTATATACATATATATATATACACACACATATATATATTTTTTTCCCCTGCACTATTTTGTGAAACCTCACAATGGCAAATTTCAGTAAGGACATTACTTACCAGACACAAACTTTCCTAGTTTTCCTCTTAACTCTCCACTTCCTAGATCATCTAGAACATTTGAAAAATTGCAACAGACCCGGCGTGGTGGCTCATGCCTGTAATCCCAGCACTTTGGGAGGCCAAGGCGGGCGGATCACAAGGTCAGAATATTGAGACCACGGTGAAACCCTGTCTTTACTAAAAATACAAAAAATTAGCTGGGCGAGGTGGCGGGCGCCTGTAGTCCCAGCTACTCAGGAGGCTGAGGCGGGAGAAAGGTGTGAACCTGGGAGGCGGAGCTTGCAGTGAGCTGAGATCCGGCCACTGCACTCCAGCCTGGGGGACAGAGCGAGACTCTGTCTCAAAAAAATAAATAAATAAATAAAATTGCAACAAACTGGGAATAATGTATCATTACACTATAACTTCGAGACAAGACCTTTTTATATGAAGATGATTTATCTTAATCATCTTCGTATCACCAGTACAAAGTACAGTGGCATGCAGGTTGTTATTATTTACTTAACAAATAGATGACTTTTTAAACGTACTTATTTAATAATTACTACGAAATTTTAGTGAATGGCTTCTATGAGTCAAGTATTGGTTTACACATTTTTTCTAATTTATTCATTGATAAGTTGGGCCTTGATTATTCTGTATGTGAGAGAAAATCCAAAATAATATAAATAAGATATAAGTTGGTTTTTCTCTAGCTTATAAGGAATGTAAAGGTAGACACCCCAAGGCTGGTATAATGGCCCATGAGGTACAGGACTCAAGCTCCTTCTGTTTTGCTGATCCACCAACCCTCAGCGTGTGAGTTCTATCTCCTGGCCCAAGAAGCACCAAATATCACATTCTATCTTGGAGGGCACAATTCAGATACATAAAATATTTCCTCCCTATTTATATTTATTTACTTAGAGATGGAGTTTCACTCTTGTTGCCGAGGCTAGAGTGCAATGGTGTGATCTCAGCTCACTGCAACCTCCGCCTTCTGGATTCAAGCAATTCTCCTGTGTCAGCCTACCAAGTAGCTGTGATTACAGGCATGCACCACCACGCCTGGCTACTTTTTTGTGTTTAGTAGAAATGGGATTTCACCATGTTAGTCAGGCTGGTCCACTTAAAAGACATTCACTACAAACATGTCTGAGAAAAGTAGAGTTCATTCCAAGTATTCAACTGAAAATCAGAAATTTTTTTACTAAATAAAAACGAAGAACCAATATGGTGATAATCTGTCAAATTTCCAAAAAAAAAAAAAAAAAGATACAATTTTTATTGCAAATGAGATAAATGAGTGACAGAGAGGTTAAGTATCTTTCACAGGTCCACAATAATGTGTGGGAGTTAAGATACAAACCCATAGTGCCCAATTCCAGAGCAGTGCTACCAAAACCTTAACTCATGAATCAGTACTGGTCTGTACCTACAGCACTACCATCCCACAGGAGATAACTACAGAAATTGATGCAGTTGCATTGCTGTGACACCGAGGTACATGATTTTTTATTTTTAGAAAGCATTAGACTGTGACTGATTGATGGGAGAAACTTGAATTGGTTTGCAGTTTGCAAGGTAATAACTATTCTGACTTGCTGGATATTTTTAATTCTCCACCTTTGCAATTATTCTTTCCTTTAAAATGTAAGTAAAACTGCCTTCCTTCCCTTCGCTTAAACTGTGGGAAGTCCAGTGCTTCCCTGGACTATGTGGACTCCTAGAATATTACATTTCCATGGGCACATTTCTTCCCAATTCCATAATCTCTTAAATGTCCTCTGTTTTACTTCCATAGCCTTCTCTCTCACCATTGCCAAAACCAAGATCACATCGACCTACCTTCCCCCACTGGTTCTCATTCCCTCATTCCTTCTCTCTAGGAATTCTCTTGTAACTTCAAATTACATTTGCTTGTTTGTTTTTTAATTCTGCGGAATAATTCTGATTTTTCTTTCTCTCACAGAATTCACTCTATTCTTCCAAGAAACCCATCAGGGACCATCAGATGTTTTCTGTTACAACACAGTCAAACATCCTTCAAGCACAGAACCATCTGAGAAAAGTTTTCTTGCTGTTATTTGCTTGTTTTTAAGTAGCATTTTATTTTTGTCTCTCTCTTTGCAATGTTATTTTAGCACAATATTTTAGGCACTCTACAACATACGCCATAGCATAGCTTAAAAACTACATCTCATACCAGGCTTCCTCTCAAATGCCTCTTTCATTCTTATATAGAACTGTATAAAATAAATCTTTTCACATTAACATTGCATTAGCATTCTTTAGATATTTTTCTGTCTCTCCCACTAGAATATCAACTCTCTAGAGGAGTGAATTGTTTCATATTTGTCGTTGTCATCCAAGCATTTATCAAGGTGTCTTGCATAATGAGGCATTTAATATATTTGTATTTGAACTGCTTGAAGAGAATCTATTATGCCAACTTTAGGATTCATTTTCAGATTTTTATGTCAAAATTTTGCTATCCATTTATAGGTCTGAATTTTCCAAGAGTGTTTTCAGAATCTATATATTTCTACCAAAGAAATGTGCCCACAGTTTGGATACAGCATTTGCGCTTGACTATATAGTTAACCAGCCAGACTTCCCACATGTGTAAATCAATAATTTGAAATTTCAGAAGACTCAGATTGTTTTTATAATGTACTTTTTATTTCCCTTTTACTATTTGAGATTCAATTTATAGACATGTAACTTAGCTGATTTTTTTAAAAAACAATATAACTCGCTATCTAACATATACAGAATAATTAAGAGGAAAGTAATTTTAGCGTAAGTATTTAGATTTTCAATTATGTGTAAAATTAAGTGGTCATATGTTTGTAAATGTATAATCATCATGAATGTGATGGCTATAAAAATGATATAGTATGTTGAACTGGTGACTGAAAATGATGACTGGAATTAGTAATATGATTCTTTAAATGGTAAAATGCTGTTGGCAAACTTTCAGACAAAATAAAGCATCATTTTATTTCACTTTAGACAGTAGTTGTAATTATAGAGAATTTAATCTGTATTTAAAACACACCAAATGTATGCTGGGTTTACATGTAAGATAGAATTTGGGTCTAGGTTCTGATAATCAGACAGGTTTCCCTATTGAGCTCTGAAACAGGAATTTTTCTTGGAGGCAGAACAATTGTTTATTTTGCATGTATTCTACTATCTCTGCCCACTAAACACTAATAGCACCCTCCACATTGTGATAATCAAAATTTATCCCACATATAACCAAAATACCCCTAGAGGACAGCATCATTCCCATGGATAACCACTATTTGAGTGGTTATCCATACATATATGGATAATATATGCATGACTAATATATGTGTGACTCGTATATTTGGATATGAATATCCATATGGATTTCATATGGATTAGTACAAACTTTACTTGATACCTCTCCATACATATGACATTTATTAAAATAACAAACATCAGTATTTATTAATCACTGTTTAAATAAAAAATTTAAAAAATAAGTGAGCTTTTCTACTATCATTAAACTGTTGACAATCTTTTCTTAGAATAACCCTGATACAACTACAGCCAATAAGAAATCTCATCTTGAACTATAACATCTTTCTACATTTGAAGTGCATACGTAGCTTTGACTCTGACTGTAGAATTTCAGAGGCTTATAAGAGTTTATTATTGTCTTAAAACATAAGATGCTCCCCCGTTTTTCTTAGGTTTTGGTCTGGAATCACATGTTCAGAACCCATCAAGACCTTGATGTTTTTAGAACTGTGCCTTTACTTCAGGCTGCAAGCCAGCAGGCTGATGAGGTGTCTAGACCATCATACCTCATTTGTCACTAACGTTTCACTCTAATAATGAGAATACTGGAGTTCAGGGACCTGGAGTCACATTTTTGATAGACTTCCCAAACAACTAATTGAACTCCCCAAATCCAAGGTCCTAGCCATATAGATTTTTATTATCTGTACCTCTGCTGGGAAGGTGATACAGCAAGACAAAGACCATCCAATAAGATACTATAATAAGTTACTGACAGCATTCTAATACATACAATAGAAAAACCAACTTTGAGGCAACCTCTTCCAGACTGCTTCTGCAGGATAGAAATAAGTTGATTGAAAATGTAATAGTTGAAGGCAGTTGCAAGAAAGAGGCATTATGAAATAGGCAAATTAAATTCCCCTGAGCAACCGGAGTGTAGGTAGGACAATAAAAGTGGCATTGACCTTTCCTAGTCCAGTCTGGTTTTCTTTTTATTTCTAACATTAAATTAAACAAGCTTCTACAGAGTATAATTCTGATACTTGAAACTTCAAAAGGAAGCCAACAAACACTAATTATGGAAGGGAGCATGCCCCAGAATGTCAGAAGATAACTTTTTCTGCCTGACTATGTTTCTTGAGTGCAGGTTTCCTTTGTCAACTCATACTTCTTAAGCACTTTCAACAATGCCTGGCGTGTAGTATGTTCTCAATAAATAAATGTCAAAAGAATAATTACATGAATTTTCTTTTAGTCTGGTGGTATGCAAGTATTGATAAAATTGAATAGGATAAGTGTCAGAAATAGATTATATTAGTTGCTTCTTTTCAAGATTACTTGATGGATTTTTTTCTTTTGGTTTAGAATAAATTCAGAGTAATATTAAATATAAAAAGTTAATGTTATTAGAAAATACTCTTATTACAGGTATATTCTCTTATCTTTCACATAACTACATAGACCTTGGTGTTTTCCTGAAGAATGTAAAATGTTATTACTGTCTGGTAACATTCATCCAAAGTAAAGAGAAAAGAGGAAATATTAAATGACTATCCGCTATGTCCAAGGTACTTTGCACTTATTATCTTGAAATGCTCACAAAAACTGGATAGCATTTCATACAATAATTAAGATATAGAAATAGGTGACACTTAGAATTTATATAAAAGTGAATCTAAAAGCCACTTGTCATTTCTGCTCTTATCACATTATCAATGCAGTTGAAGAGGTAGGGAGAAAGGCAGGGAGAAAAGAGGTAAGGGGAGGGCACATGGGAATGAGGGACAGAGGAAGAGATTGATTGGGGAGAAAAGAAACCTTCTAATGTGGACTGTGCTGTGCCCAAGCAATTCTACAAGTAAAGAAAGGTCTCTATCATCTATACAATCACTGTTATCTATTCTCATTACTATAATTGTAAAGACAAATATTTTAAAAATATTTCCTTTCATCTATCTGTTATGTAAAATAATGGATAGACTGAGAATGCACTCAATGGAGATATGTGGTTCCCTTGCCTTTTTTCATGAAACATATACAGAAAAAGTGTTCTCATTTTAACAAAACAAATGACAAATGATTAATGTGGGATAATAACTCAAAACAATCCATAACAACTAGGCAGTAATGAATTAAAACTCTCAATACCAAATTCTTCCTTAAATTCATCTATCTCAGATCAGGCAAATCATATAATTCTATTATTATTATTATTTTGAGATGGAGTCTCGCTCTGTCGCCCAGGCTGGAGTGCAGTGGCGTGGTCTCAGCTCACTGCAAGCTCTGCCTCCCAGGTTCACACCATTCTCCTGTCTCAGCCTCCCGAGTAGCTGGGACTACAGGTGCCTGCCACTATGCTCGGCTAATTCTTTGTAATTTTTTTTTTTTTAGTAGGGATGGGGTTTTACCATGTTAACCAGGATGGTCTCTATCTCCTGACCTCGTGATCCGCCCGCCTCAGCCTCCCAAAGTGCTGAGATTACAGCCATGAGCCACCGCACCCAGCCAATTCTCTCCTTTTTAATTCTGCAAACATCTACAAAATATTTAATGAGAGTCAGACTCTCAATTTGAGAGTCATTGAATGGTGAATGGTCAGAGTATCATTGTCTTTTATTTTTGTTTCCATTTCTACACCAATAGAGAGACATAAAAAAGTAAAAGTGCTAGAAGCCCAGTTTGAGTCAATTAATTGTTTGAAGTAATTAGAAGAATGCAACTAGTTAATATATTCTGTAGAAATAGCTCTCAATTAATTATTGTTATTTAATACCATTAGCTATCAATTAATGGAATGCATCATGTGCTAGGCAGTACACAAAGTAATTTACATTTCTTTTTACAGGAGTCTCTCTATATATGTATATACACACACATATACACACATATATATGTATACATACACATATACACACATATATATGTATATATACACATATACACACACACATACATATATGTATATATATACACATATATCTATACATATATATATAAAAATTTTTTTCTCATTTTATTAATGAAGAGTCTTAGAGACTTGGAAATATACACAGGATCACACAGCTAATAAGTGCAGAAGTGCTATTTTAAAGAGGTTCACTGTCTCCAAAGCCCATTCTCTTCTAGGAGGTCACAAGGACATTAAAAGAGTTCTTTAAAGGCTGTTCCTTCATCATAAACTGAATCTTCTCTAAAGTCCTAATAGTTCACATATCTTAAGGTTTCTTTAAAGTCAGTATTTTTAAATAATAACTATTTTATGTTCTTTCCCTTTGAACTCTTTCCAATTTCCAAGACCTTGCCCTAAATAGTGGCCCTAAATCTGGGCTTTGCTTTGCAGTGGCAGACTCTGTGTCACTTTCACAAGCACTGTTAGGCACAAAATAGATATATGTATTTCTTGTATTCAGATTACATTTATTTATTACCATGTTTTTCTTCTATGTATCATTTATCATTGAACTTTCATATATAAAATAGTTATTTCCACCTTGATTGTACTACAAGGCAGTCTTCCTTGCTAAGCTTAATTCTATTCACATATGGTAATTTTTTCAAACTGGTGAATGCATAGCAATGGCAATTCAAACAGAGACCAAATAGTTGGGGACTACTTAAGCAAGCTTAATGGTTGTAGGTCAGTTGAAAAACCATCCACTTGAGAGTGCTAAAGAACTGGAAGATGAACTTTCACAGCCATTACTATTTTATAGATAAGCACTTACGGGAGAGTAGTTGAATTTTAGATGACTAGAAAAGATTCCTTCGTACCAATTTGTAAAAGGCACATACAAAAATACTTGGGAATTACAAGCTAGTGACCTATCTATAATACCCGAAAAGGTATTATGGTGATACATTAAAAAAAAATCCATTCATAGTATAATATGAATATTATTGTATAATATTATATGATAATATTAATATATAATATAATAATACTGTACTATATAATAGTACAGTATACTATGAATAAATAGGAGACCTACATTAAAATTAACTAAGGGATTTGGTATAGGGCATGGGGTTCATAAGAAAAGGGCAATAGAAAAGGCTAGGGTTGGAGCAATAATGTAAAGGGTAACAGTAGATGTTGAGGGTTTTAGGGCCTCTTTAGTGAAAAGTTTTATTGCATCAGCAAATGGGTTGAAATAGTCCATAGGGGCCTACAATATTGGGTCCTTTGCGTAGTTGTACGTAGCCTAGAATTTTTCATTCGATGAGCGTAAGGAATGATATGGCGGCCAGAGTGGATATAAGTACTAGGAGGTTGATTATAGGCATGTTGTTAGGAAGATGAATTGAACCTCTGATTATAAAGTTTTAAGTTTTATGCAATTACCAGGTTCTGCCACCTTAACAAACCCTACTTTTGGGTAAGATGTGAGGTGATTTGTGAGATTAAGATAATATCATCTATAGGGCGAAGGCGCTTTATGAATTGGGCCCTGTTTCTCTTGTCCTTTTGTAGTGGGAGAAAAATAAAATAGATAGAAACCGACCTGGATTGCTCCGGTCTGAACTCAGATCACGTAGGACTTTAATCATTGAACAAACGAACCCTTGATAGCGGCTACACCATTAGGATGTCCTGATGCAACATCGAGGTTGTAAACCCTATTGTTGATATGGACTATAGAATAGGATTGTGCTATTATCCCTAGGGTAACTTGTTCCGTTGATCAAATTATTGGGTCAATATATGTATAATAACCTGCTTAAGCTGGTTTAATCTTAGCATAGGTTGCTCAAAGGTTAGATTATGCTCCGAGGTCACCTTAACCAAAATTTTTAATGCAGGGTTTCCATATAGATTATCGATAATGCACTGCCACCTAGGAGGAAACATGGAATTGTCAGAAATCATATGCCACAAGTCTAATTTTTGATTTGATAGTGCTGTATAATTGAGGCAAAAAAATATGTCCTAGCTTTATTAAAGAGAGCTTTTTAAAATTCTTTATATGATATTTCCTAATATATGTATTGACAAACTTGTTTGTCAATGGAAATGTTAACATCACACATTGTAGATAGAACACCTTTAAACCAAAAGTTCTTCCTTTTCATCGTGGCTAAATATTTGAATTATTCAACTTCTTTGAGTTACTTAGATTTTCTTGTAGTCTGTAATTCATTTCTAACCATTGCCAATACAAACACAATATTGGAGAGCTTAACACTATTTATGAGTACTTTGTCTCATTTTAAAATTTTTATTATATTAGCATCATTTTGCTTAAATATATCACTTGTATACACAATAAAAGTTAACATATTTCCAGTGATTAAAATTAAAAACTTTGGAGTGAAAGTGCTTGGATAGTCATGCTAAAGGCTTAGTAGAATCCTATGAACAATTTAAGGGTTAAAAACATTAGGTTTTCATTATGCATTAGACACAAAGCTAAAAAGTTCTATGAATTATCTCATTTAATCCTCACAACAACCCTATCAGATTATCTTCATTTCACAGATGAGAAAGTCTAAGATAAGGAAGATTAATTCACTTCTCCAAGGTTAAATTTGGTAAATTTATACACAGTGAGGTTGCTCACTACTGATTTGGTTTTGTTCAATCCTTCTATCTGAAATGTATGTTTTTGTTAACTATACCATGAAATTCAAATTATGCCTCATCCGCAACCAAAAAATATCCCTTAAACCCCTGTCTTCTCCCTGGTCTAGACCTCCATATTTGTACCTAGTAAGTGCTTATTCGTTTTGAGTAAATTAATGAATAGCTGAACAAGTGGAAATAAATTAATGGAAAAGTAAGGGAAAGGAGAATTAGGTTTTAAAATGCCTACTCTGCACATTTTCCCCTAGGATTTAGGCAATGTTCTAAAGACAAATCTCTTGTGTCCATTGTACCCATAGGATAGCCTTAGAATATATGAGATATTTTAGGTCTCTCATATATTCTAGAAGGTTCAACATGGTTAAAGATGAGAATTGTGAGCAATCAATGATACCAATGTTTCTCCACCTATGACCTGGCCAAATGCCAAGGAGAGACCTATGAATGCATACATTGGGTTGCTTTGATATATTATTATCAAAGGAGAGTGTTTAAAAATAGTGGGAAAATAACAGACCAGAATATTCCCTGAGACAAATCACTTTCCCAAGACTTGTCTGTTGAGAGGAAAACTCCTAACCCAGCTCAGGTTGGATTTGTGGATGCTTCAAGTGTTTTTTTCCATGTATTATTTTTTACACTAAAAGATCTGATAGTCAGCAAAAACTTCAGGTCCTGGCTTATTACCAACAGAAAAACTATTGAAAAGTTAAATAATTTTGCTTTGATCATCCTAAAGTACACATTAAAGACATCTATAATTTAATAGATTCATTTACATTGTGCTTGATTATATTTACAAATATACTTAACAAAATCATGTGTGTACTGATGTAACATAGAAGTTTGTAAATCAGATATAAAAAGGCTTTTCTTAATCCAAAACCAACAGAATTGTATAAATCTGAGAAGATAACATGGCAATATAATAATGAGGGTTTTCCAGGACTTATGGAAGAAAGAGAACACTGAAGACAAAAGTCATTGTCTTATAAAAATATATAAAGATGAGTAGAGGTTTCTTAACCATTTGTGCTTCTATAGATAAAATATATAAAAATTGTGCTTGATTTTGTGCTTGTGTTATTCAGCTATACAACAGGAACAAAAATTATTTTCAAATATAAGAGAAGTTTACTAATGAAAGCATCCAACTCTATAGTAAAAAATTGTTGCCAGTGATAAAGCCTCCCTTTGAGAAATATCAGCCATTTAATGATCATTACCCTGTCCTATTTTTCAAATGTACCTCATTTAGTCACATCTGAGCAGTTGAGATTTAGAGAGGTTACAAGAGGCATGCCAAACATCACTCAGCTATTTAAATGGCAGATGCAAGACTAATAGGCCTATCTGTCCCCGAAACTGAGCTTTTAACTGCCCTTTTGCACCCACTAGGGAAACATACTGAGATATTTAAAATTAATATCATTATAACATTATCAGTTTATTTCCTTTCCCAGTGAGAAATGAATCCAACTGGCTAGTCCAATCCAGCAACTCACCCAGCATCCTTCAAGCTAAATAACTTAGAGCAAAGAATACACAGAAATTGGTTTCAACAGTTTGGCAGTATTAATGTTGATGATAACTATTTTTTAGATAGAATATTTTGGAATGTCTAATAATCATGAAATTACAGTCTCTAATTTTTTTTTCTTATTTATAAAGTGCTTTGAGGCTATAATAAAACAGTAATAGAAAAGAAAAATAGTAGTGACTTTCAGTTGGGCAAAATAAGAAAACAACTGGTTGATAAGAAAAAAAATCAGGGTCCAAATGAACCACAAATTACATGTGTTGTCAGTACTGAATAAGCAATTTTATGATATTAAGTTTTTCTATATTCTACATGTAGTTTTTGTTAATGCAATTTTGCATTGGGACAATATTCAATTTTTGTCTTTTAATAGATACACATGGCTTATGATGAATATAAGAAACACTTCTCTTTTTAATCATATTTTAGCAATTTCTACATTTTCACTTGCCACTTTTTCAGAGACATTTAAAAATAGGCAATTGTCTTATTTTTAAATATATTTATGAATTATTTCAAATAAGCTTTTCTGTATTTCTACTTTTTCCATTCTCCTTGTTTTTAAAGGAAAGATCAGTTTCTATATCAGAAATACTAAAATAAGATAGACATTTCTAAAAGTATGAACATTAGATTTGAAATACATAAAGAACACACATTATATGCAGTTAAGTCATAATATGACCTTCCAGCAATATTATAATTCAGTAGGTTATTAAATTTATTAATTTATTTTCTTATTTTCTAGTGGGTTATTAATAGTGACATATCAGTGACTGAAACAGGTAACATCATTACACCCATTTTAGGTAGGGCAGACAGAAATGGAGAGAGGTTATAAACACTTTTACAATAAATAATTTTTCTATTCAGATCAAGAAAGCTGCTTTGGTGGGCTTTACTTCTTTACCACTTCTGTGAAAATGTAAATAATATGTGACTATGAACAGAACCTAAACCACTGCGAAATCAGAACATTAATTTCATTTATTATGGCCCCCCTTACTCTGCTTGTCACATATGCCAAACTAAGGATCTTAGGCAGCATTTAGACAGAAAGACAACCAAACTAAGCAAAGTCACATAGTTGCTATCTCTGTCATGCACATTAGCTCCAACTTCAGGCAGCTGAGGTCTGTTACTATGCATTTCATGAGTTGATGTATTTAATTAATGTTGTACAACTCCTTATCACATATTAAAATGGCAAACAAAAAGACTCAACTACCTACTTCTATTTTAATTTCGCCAATATTTTTTCACCTTAGATTTCTCTCATGCTATCACAGTTTGTATTTTAACTTCTTCCTGATACACTCCATTGACTGTTTTGTTTCAAATGGTAAAACCTGACCTCATCATCCTTCAACCCAACCTGTCTCTGACTTCTCTGTATCAATTAAGAGTGTGCTGTTTCCCCAGATACCTACACTCATAATTCATATCATTTTACTTAGTCCCTTTTTTTTTTGGCCTTTCCAGATTGTCAGACTATCCTTACCTGTGGCTATTTTATTGCTTTTTCTGTCAAAAAAGCTCACATATATCCCTTTATCTCGTGGCCACTACCGCAATATAGGCTGATATTACTACAAAAGCCTCCCAGTTAGTATTTGGACCCTGTTGCTTTTGTCATGCTAGTCACCTCTTCTTAATTTTCCTCAGCCCCTAAAGGGTAGAATTCAAACTATACAGTTTGCTGTCCAGAGTCTCTTATAATTAAGAATCAAAACCAATTTTTGTTATAACCCGACCCAATTTTCTACTCAAACCCTCAGCTTGGATGAAAATGTTAGGTGTTTAGTGTGAACCCCTTGTACTTGTGTACACTGGACTTTTGCTTGTATGAAGGTATCATCAGGAGCAGCTTCTACTTCATTTCCTCTGTTACGTAAGGAGTTTTGCAAACTCCACCTACTCCAAAAAATCTTCCATGGTCATTAAGACAACAAGGCATTTACTCTTAGCTAAGATATAGGCAGCCAGGATCAGAAACAGGAAAAGTAAAGTTCAGTGGAAGACAAAGCTGAAAATAAACTGGCAAGGAGGATATATGTGTTATAAACAAATATTTAAAAGCTTGCTCATTTAAGGCTTATGCCACTGTGAGCATTCAAATGTAGGAGGCACACACAAACACTAAAATTCATTTCACAAGGGTCATTGAGAGAAAGGTACAAGGCTTTAGAGAAAACGAACATTCCATGTGCTGCTGAATAAGCTATATTAAGTTCCTTGTTCATGTTTGGAAGTGTGGAGTCTATTAGAAGATTGTCAAATAAAATCAAAGAACTATTTTTTATTGTTGTACCCTGCTGCGAGGTAACAAGAGGCTCAGCTTCATGGTAGTAGAATATCCTATCATCTATCATGACACACACATTAATGTCTCTTTCAATTACAGGTCTAAACTGTTACTTAATTTTGGAAATATTTTTTCACTCTTAAATCATACCCCTCTCTACAGGCTTTCTAATCTAAAGTGTCATTGCAAATGGGTAGATTAGATTTATTTTAATTAGTGTTCTGCAGTTGTTCACAGCAATGTGGATATATGATTCTGGCTCAAATTTGGGTGACTTTAGCATGAATATATAGTTTGTTTAGGATAAAAGATTTTTGTCTTTCTTCAAAAGTCAGGCAACTATATATTTACTAAGTAAATTATATGTAATTACAGTAAATGATCAAGGAGTTAACAAATAAAAGGACAATTAACACCTGTTGAAATTAAAATAGAAACATTTGCGGGCAACATTATTTGATGAAAATTTATGTATATAGCATTAAGCCTATTTAAGCAATGATATATATTCAGGTTTTACCCTCCAACATATTAACATGTGAATATCAGATTTATGTTTATTTAAAATAGTTTGAACAGATTGGAAAGCCCAAATAATACTCTGTGTCTTATTGTTCCCCATATTATGCTCCAAGGCTCTGAAATAAATTGAAACTGGGGCAGTAACTGGTGTCCTTATCTTAAACTGTAATGGGGTTTATATCAAGAGAAGAAAAGGAAAACTGATTTTTCTTGAAGAGGGAAAGAAATCCACTTTAAAATCTGTGTTAGATTTTATATACTTTTTTTTCCTGAACATATACTATAAATTAACTAACAAGTCTTAGAACTAATAACAAAAACAGTATTATTTAGTGAAGCATATGTATTTCATTTAGGCTAGGACCTGCCCCATCATGTCTGAATTTTCATCTGTGCAAGATGTAGATTTCAAATAAAAACATAAATTGTATAATATATCATACACTAAATCATCTGAAAAGTAAGGCTTATCAAACTTACAGGATATGATTTCAGATTTTTTTATTTGTATTTTTTTTTATTCACAAACTATTTGAGACATCTGTTCTTCTGGGTAAATGGTAGGATAATAGCAAGCCAGTTTTCCTAATGTAATATTTTATGCGAAAGAAAAGTAAGCTAGTGGCATTGGTCATTTCCAATGAACATAGGAAAAGAGGAGATTACAAAACAAAAAGTAATAGACACAGTATAGAAAATGGCAGTATGCTATCCAAATCTAAGATATTAGCATTTGTTCCTCAGATGCTACTTTATCTTTTATTTTTTTCACATTATCACACACTAAATCTCCCATAACTAGTTCATTGAGTTAAGTTAAATTTTGGAACTCTTTACAGTTGTTTGGTAAATTTGTAAACATTGTAAAAATTAATCAGATAAAATATGAATTTCCTTCATTTTCATTCTGGTAAGGAATGAATAATTTTCTTATGGTTTACAGTATCATTCTATTCCTTTTGTTGTGTTTTTATTTTACTGCAATAAAAAAGAATAACAAGAATTAAAAGAGGAGAAATAAAAAAACTAAAAATAAATGAATGAGTTCTCTGAATCTTATTTTTAAATTTTAAAATTTAAAATATCTGGCCAGGCATGGTGGCTTACACCCGTAATCCAAGCACTTTGGGGGGCTGAGGTGGGTGGGTCGCTTAAGCCCAGGAGTTCGAGACCAGCCAGGGCAACATAGTGAAACCCCATCTCTACAAAAATATAAAAATTAGCCAGGTGGGGAGGTGCCTATCTATAGTCCTAGCTACTAGGAAGGCTAAGCAGGGAGGATTGCTTGAGTCTGGGAAGAGGGGTTTGCAGTGAGCCGAGATTGCACCAGTGCACTCCGGCCTGGGCAACAGAGCGAGACTCCATCCCAGAAAACAAAACAAAATGAAATCTGATTAAAATGACTAGAATGCAGAGTATCAAAGGATTTAGTCAGCTATATTAAGCATTAGGTCTGATTATTTGCTAAATTATAGATTAAACATTAGGTGATTAACTGAATGTTTGACAGATGCGAGACACTTTGCTGGATATTCCAACATCACTGGAATACATCTGAAGAACCACACTTTGGAATTCAGAAAGTAGTCAATTAAAATAAGATATGCCCAAGTTTCACATATTTTGGTAACTATTTGAATTTATGAACAGGACTGTACCAGTTCCAAAGCAAGATATCAACTTGCGCTTATGTTTTCATTTATAAGAAAAGGTCAGATGAATAAAACATACACAAAGCAAAATAGAAAATAACGAAACTAATTCTCAAACCACCCTTCAAAAATTTACAAAAGTAATACTCCACTTATAATCTGAATATATGTGATCCTAACAGAAATGAAAATTACAGGGTTGAGGATACAGACTGAAGAGGCAGTCTGCCAGGGTCCAGTCTCAGTTCTACTAATTGTTTAGCCCTGTGACATTGAACACAGAGGGAAGGACAAACCTTTAGTCTTCCAGATGGTTCTGGTGAATGTGGCTCTAGGTGGTTTTCTCCCATCTTCCTTTTGGAGCTTGGTAAGGCGCAGGCTCAGGAGACTTATGTTAGCTCCCTGAAAGAGCTGCAGTGTTGGTTTGCCTTCTTTCCTAACATACCTCTTGTCACGTCCCTTTTCCAACAAGGCAATTTTCACAAGCACAAGAATTCCAACCAGGTGCTCCCTGCTCCTTTCCCAATCCGGTAATAAATGTAAAATGGCCTTTCTTCTTCATTCTAGCTTTGTCCAGCTTTAGCATTTTATGCTTTTTGAGTTTTCTACAAATATTTTAAGATGACACATTTGTATGTTTCTGTTTTGTATGCTTGTATTCTTTCATCCCCTTCAGATCTCCTCCCCACGCAAATCCTCAATGTGTCAAAAGGATAGTCCACATCTGCTGCTCCAAGGACCTTACTTCTCCCTTATTTCTCAGCCCCTAAATTGTGGTTATTATCACAACTCTCTGTTAAAAAATATTTTCACACAGGTTAGCAATGTCCTTATACCTTGTAATATCATATATTTTCTTATCTTCTCATATATTTTAATCTATTCTATATAACTGCTTTACTTAACAGAGTATTTTAATGTAGTAAGCATTTAGTAACTATAATTTAAGTTCCATTAAATTGAATTGAAAAAAACGTTAAGCACCATTTTCTCTCTTCTTGTGAGTCTGTTAGAGTTCAACAAGGCCCGGCTATAAATCCTGAGTTTTAGATGTAATTCCACTCAATTTGTGACTTCAGTCCCTAAATGTCTGTGACTCTCAGTATTTTCTAACTTAAGACGGGAATATAATCATTTCCTGCTCATCTCACAGTATGTGATAAAGATTAAATGAGTGAATGGTAAAACGTGTGACAAACTGAAAGCAATACCAAGTTACTACATGAGAAAACATTTGTGTTCAAACATTATTTTTAGTATGTAAATCATTTCCCAACAAAGTGGAAAACTGGATACACAGATGCAGAAGTGCACAAATGAAATGTATACATAGAGTGCACAAGAATATTTATGTCTGCAGGACTTTTAATTTAGAAATCACTACAGTTCTAATATTCAGCGTAACAGTTAAGAAATTGTATAAATTTTATTTTCAGGTTGATTTATAAAATCAAGAATGACAAATATAAATCAGGAAAGATCACTGGATGAAATTCTCTACACTCACATTTGAGATGACTTGAATGTTGTTTCCATTTTGAAGTCTATTAAAAATTATATAAGTATAAAGGGGAAAAGATTTAAATTTAGAAAAAGAAAGAACTGCATTACTATAGATTTTTAAATATGATATATGTTATATATTTCTATACCACATTCTGCATTTTTTTTTTTTTTTTTTTTAATTGAGACAGAGTTTCGCTCTATTGCCCAGACTGGAGTACAATGGCATGATTTCAGCTCACTGCCACCTCTGCCCTCGGGACTCAAGAAATTATCTTGCCCCAGCCTCCCGAGTAGCTGGGATTACAGGAATGCACCACCATGCCCGGCTAATTTTTGTATTTTTAGTAGAGATGAGGTTTCACCATGTTGGCCAGGCTGGTCTGGAACTCCTGACCTCAAGTGATCCATCCACCTCTGCCTCCCAAAGTGCTGAGATTACAGGTGTGAGCCACTGTGTCCGGCCACATTCTGCATTTCTATATGCTTGGCTACACATTCTAGTTCTAAATACAAAAATTCCATCTTCCAATTTCTCTCATCACTTTACCCCAAATACATTGTACACATTACAATATCAAAGCATTCCCAATACTGGCTTAAAACTGTAATAGCATATTAAAAAATCTAAGGTACAGTATTTTGACTAAGATTTTTAAAAAGCATGGAAAAAGCTATATTATTAAGTATACTTAGGTGGATCTTAAAGTGGAAAATGATTCTGATAGGTTAATAAATGATACAGAGGATATAAATATCTATTTTAAACATAAGAGCATTTAATTTCTCATAATCCTTACTTAAAAGAACATTATGGCTATTTTGTGAAATGGACTATATAAAAGGTAAATTAAAATACATTTTATAATGCCCGATTTTCTGACAACAGAGTTAGACATATATTAAAATGACAAGGTGTTAGATGTAGTATTTGTAGAAATATTCCAAAGCCCAACAAAATAGAACTTAAACAGAAGTCATTTCCTATGCTCAAATCCTTGAACTCATTTGTCTAATTCGTTTCTTACATATTGTTACTCTTTTAACTTCATTGTTTGGGAGAAAAAGGGATCTTAATTTCAATAGCTTAATTTTGCTTCAAAAATGTTGGTAGGAGGTTCCAATATATTAAAACTGGAATAGTAACCAGTATTTACAAGTTAAAAGAAATTTTGGGTGGCTTTCTGTCTCTATTTTCATTACAATGAAATGAAACAACAGTTCTTTCCCATCTCACAAAAGATTTTAAACTGTTAAAACAGAGAATCAGTATTTCCATAAAATTCTATGTAATAAATGTGTTTGTTGAGGAACAAATACCATTTGCCTCAAAATATAATATAGCGATTATAAAATCCCAATAAGTACATGAGAGTGGTAAACTCAGGAACCTTGGAAAGTGACACTTTTATAGCAATAATGACTCTTGGCATTGATATGTGTGATGATGGGAACCAAAAAGATCTTAGAATAAAAAGTTTCCCAGGATGACTGCAGTTTTCCAAACGTGGTCTTATTCTGCAAAACACATCTATGTGGATTATTAAAGTCAAGGTTTTGGGCCCCAGCCCAGAGATTTTGAGATATTACATTTACTTTAAAATGTCTGTATCCTCTTTGAAATATATTGATAGAGGGCAAAGAGAGTATCAGTGATTACTGGATACAGAACAGTGAGCACAACCACCTAGCTCTGCTCGTATAAATCTGACCAATGCCATCGCTCCTTTCTGATTCAGGTTCCAGTAACTGTTCCATCCCATGACTTCTGCTCTTCAAGTTTAGGGACAGTCAAGTCTCTGACTGTGCTGGCCCTAAGGTTCCCCTTGCTCACTAATGTGTAAACAGTCCCTTCATTCAATTCTCATTGATTATCTGCTTGTGTTACTGGTTTCCTCTGGAGTCTCTGCGTAATAAAATAGCAAAAGTCTGCAAAGTTATATACGAAAACCATATGAAAAGTTTAGGAAAAGTACATTTTTTGGATACAATATAAAATATAAAATAAAAAATATCCTTTAAGACTTTAAGTAAAATATTATTTCTTCTCAGTACTAATTAATCAGACCTTAGAAGAATAAGGAGGGGATATGGTTGATAGTTCACTTTGCTGACACCAATTATCTCCACCCTAATGGGAAGAAATAATGAAGACTAGTTCCTTCAGGCAGACGAGAATAAGGCCAGGTGACAATTTAGAATCCAATGATTTGGAAATTATTTGAAATTTTTTTGTAATGTATTTTGCTCTCTTGTCATCATTCTAAACTAACTCTCATTCCAACTATTTTTATTTCCAGACAAGGATAAAACACAATAAAAATAAAACTAAGCTATGTATTATTAGATCCATGATTTGGAAGAATATGACTAAATCAACAAACTAAGTTTTTTTGTTTTGTTTTTTTGGTTTTTTTTTAATTGAATAAACAAGTTAAGAACATGTTAAAATGAAGGTACTAAGAAATATAGATTCATTTTTATTGAATTTCTTATGGGGTATATAGCTTAATATAGTAAAGTGCATCAGTTTTCAGGATATAGGTCACTGAATTTTTATATACAGGCATAATTTGATTGTACTTTGCTTTACTGCATGTCACGGGTATTGTTTTTTTACAAACTAAATGTTGTGGCAACCCTGCATCAAGCAAATCTATTGGCACCATTTTTCCAACAGTGTGTGCTCACTTCATGACTGTGTCACATTTTGGTAACTCTTGAGATATTTCCAAATATTTACTGCTTTATATCTGTTACGGTGATCTGTGTTCAGTGATCTTGATGTCACTATTGTAATTGTTTTAGGGCACCTTGAGCAACATTCATATAAGACAGCAAGCTTAGAAAATAAATGTTGTGTGTGTCCTGACAGCTCCACTAACCAGCTGCTCCCATGTCTCTCTCCCTCTCCTCAGGCTTGCCTATTACTTAGGACACAACAACATGGAAACTCGGCCAATTAA
>NW_012106664.1:966891-967799 GCF_000951045.1 Mandrillus leucophaeus | reverse complement strand
TTTTTTTTTTTTTTTGAGAGGGAGTCTTGCTCTGTCGCCCAGGCTGGAGTGCAGTGGCACAATCTCAGCTCACAACAAGCTCCACCTCCTAGGTTCAAGTGATTCTTCTGCCTCAGCCTCCCGAGTAGCCGGGACTACAGGCACGTGCCACAACGCTCGGCTAATTTTTCGTATTTTTAGTAGACACGGGCTTTCACCATGTTAGCCAGGATGGTCTCATCTCCTGACCTCATGATCTGCCCTCCTTGGCCTTCCCAAGCGCTGGGATTACAGGCGTGAGCCACCATGCGCGGCCGCAATAAGGTATTTTTAAATAATATCTCTACATTTTATTTAGACATAATGCTATTGCACCTTAATAGACTACAGTATCATATAAACATAAGTGTTATTTTCACTTGGAAGCTTTAAAAAAGTGTGTGATTGCTTTATTGCAATAGTTACTTTATTGTGGTGGTATGGAATCAAGTCCGCAATATTTCCAATCTATATATCTATATATCTACTTATATAGATGTATACAGGTATGTCTGTGTATATATATTATATATTTCTGGTAAGAATTACAGTCAACACTATACTCATTGAGTTGCTGTGCTTCAAAAAGAACAGGTTTGCACAAGAAATGACTAAAAGAGCAATCGCAAGTACACAGGCCCATTCCCTGAAAAAAAAAAAAAAAAAAAAATCTGTATCTTATGAAAAAAACTTTTTCAAAAAAAAAAAAAAAAAAAAAAAAAGAAAAAAATCAGCAGGATAAAGCTGGGTTGGGGTGAAGGCCCGTCCCAGCTGGCCCGGCCCATTCCCTGAAAAAAAAAAAAAAAAAAAAAATCTGTATCTTATGAAAAATCAATGAATGGTTGGTTCAGTTTTGCTTAAATCTCAAAAGGCATGGTAACCCCAAAAAG
>NW_012106664.1:961303-964001 GCF_000951045.1 Mandrillus leucophaeus | reverse complement strand
AGGTCACTGAATTTTTATATACAGGCATAATTTGATTGTACTTTGCTTTACTGCATGTCACGGGTATTGTTTTTTTACAAACTAAATGTTGTGGCAACCCTGCATCAAGCAAATCTATTGGCACCATTTTTCCAACAGTGTGTGCTCACTTCATGACTGTGTCACATTTTGGTAACTCTTGAGATATTTCCAAATATTTACTGCTTTATATCTGTTACGGTGATCTGTGTTCAGTGATCTTGATGTCACTATTGTAATTGTTTTAGGGCACCTTGAGCAACATTCATATAAGACAGCAAGCTTAGAAAATAAATGTTGTGTGTGTCCTGACAGCTCCACTAACCAGCTGCTCCCATGTCTCTCTCCCTCTCCTCAGGCTTGCCTATTACTTAGGACACAACAACATGGAAACTCGGCCAATTAATAACCCGACAATGGCCTCTAAGTGTTCAATTGAAGAGTCATGTACTTTATCCTTTTCTTTTTTCTTTTTTTTTTTTTGTTTTACTTTCAGTCAAAAGCTAGAAATGATTAAGCTTAGGAAGGAAGGCATGTTGAATTCAGAGAGAAGCCAAAACTAGGCCTCAGGTGTCTATTAAGCATGTTGTGAATGCAAAGGAAAAGTTTAAAAAAAAATTTAAAGGGCGACTCCAGTAAACATATGAATAATAAGAGAGTGAAAGGGCCTTACTGCTGATGTGGAGAAAGTTTCAGTGATCTGGAACATCACTGAAGATCAAATCAGTCACAGCAGTCTCTTAAGCCAAAGCCTAATCTAGAGCAAGGCCCTAACTCTCTTCAATTATCTGAAGGCCGAGTAAGGTAAGGAAGCTACAGAAGAAAAGTTGGAAGCTAACAGAGGTTGGTTCATGAAGTTTAGCTAAAGAAGCCATCTCCGTAAAATGAAGGTGCAAGGTGAAACAGCACATGCTCTCATAGAAGCTGCAGCAAGTTATCTGTATAGAATAGCCACCCCGAATAATTTTGGCACCAGGGACTGGTTTCCTGGAAGACAATGTTCCCAAAGATTGGGGGGGGCTGGTTTTGAAATGAAACTGTTGTACCTCTGATCATCATGAATTAGTCGGATTCTCATAAGGAGTGCTTAACCTAGATCCCTTGCATGCGCAGTTCACACAATAGGATTCAAGCTTTTATGAGAATCTCATGACGCTGCTGATGTGACAGGAGGCTGGACTCAGATGGTAATGCTTGCTTGCCAATCACCTTCTGCTGTGTGGCCCAGTTCCTAACTGGCCCCATGGTTGGGGAACCCTCATTTAGAAGAGCTTGCTAAGATCATAGATGAAGGTGGCTACATTAAATAACAGATTCTAAATGTAGATGAAACAGGCTTATATTGGAAGAAGATGCCATCTAGGACTTCCATAGCTAGAGAAAAGTCAGTGCCAGGCTTCAAAGGACAGGCTGACTTCCTTTTTAGGGAGAAATATAACTTTTAGTTGGTGTCAAAGCTCATTTACCATTTCGAAAATCCTAGCTCTGAAGAATTATGCTAGATCTATTTTGCCTATAAATGGAACAACAAAGCCTGGATGACAGCACACCTATTTTCAGCAATGGTTTATTAAATATTTTAAACCTACTGTTGAGGTGTATTGCTCATACAACAAAATATTAGTGCTCATTGATACTGGTCTTGGTCACCCTAGAACTCTTACGGAGATGTACAAGGAGATTTGTCAATCTCCTTGTTTGCGTACTTTCTAACACAACACCCGTTCTGCAGCCCATGAATCAAAGAGTAATTTCAACTTTCAAGTCTTATTATTTAATAAATACACTTTGTAAGGCTATAACTAACATAAATGGTGATTTCTTTGATAGACCTTGGCAAAATACACTGAAAACCTTCTGTAAATGTTTCACCATTCTAGATACCGTTAAGAACATTCATGGTTCATGGAAAGACGTCAAAATATCAACATTAAAAGAAGTATGGAGGAAGTTTATTCCAATTCACATGGATAACTTTGGGAGGTTTAAGACTTCAGTGGAGGAAGTAATTACAGATGTGATGGAAATAGCAAGAGTACTAAAATTAGAAGTGAACCTAAAGATGTGACTGAGTAGGTACGGTTGGTGCAAAATTGTGATTTTTGCCATTACATTCAATGCCAAAAAAATGAAAGAAAGTGGTTTCTTGATGTGGAATCTAGTTTTGGTAAAGATGTTGGGAATATTGTTTAAATGACAACAAAGAATTTACAATATTCCATAAATGTAGTTGATAAAGCAGCTGCAGAGTTTAAGAGAATGGATTGTAATTTTGAAAG
Source organism: Mandrillus leucophaeus (assembly GCF_000951045.1). Taxonomy (NCBI): domain Eukaryota; kingdom Metazoa; phylum Chordata; class Mammalia; order Primates; family Cercopithecidae; genus Mandrillus; species Mandrillus leucophaeus. The sequence continues at coordinate 961,704 of NW_012106664.1, read as the reverse complement.
GTTTACTGTGGGTAAAGTTCTATCAAACAGCATTACATGCTACAGAGAAATCTTTTGTGAAACAAGAGTCGACCAGGTACAGTGGCTTATGCCTGTAATCCCAGTACTCTGGGAGGTTGAGGAGGGCAGATCACCTGAGGTCAGGAGTTTGAGACCAGTCTGGCCAACATGGTGAAACCCTGTTACTACTAAAAAAAATCAAAATTAGCTGGGCGTGGTGGCAGGCGCCTGTAATCCCAGCTACTTAGGAGGCTGAGGCAGGAGAATTGCTTGAACCCAGGAAGTGGAGGTTGTGGTGCGCTGAGATCGCACCATTGCACTCCAGGCTGGGCAACAAGAGCGAAACTCCATCAAGGAAGGTGAGGGGAAGGGGAGGGGAAGGGGAAGGGAACGGGAAGGGA
>NW_012106664.1:956910-960273 GCF_000951045.1 Mandrillus leucophaeus | reverse complement strand
AAAAAAAAAAAAAAAAAATCTGTATCTTATGAAAAATCAATGAATGGTTGGTTCAGTTTTGCTTAAATCTCAAAAGGCATGGTAACCCCAAAAAGATGGAAGATTTGCAAATGATGCCATAGTTAATTTATGATTTATTTGAAGTTTGTGAGATATCAGCCTTACATAAAATAGATAAAAATGGAACAAAATCTAACTTACAATAATGACAAGACAGAGAAGGAAATTTCAAAAAACATTCAAATAATTTAAAACCTAGCTTAACAGGTTCAAACTTTATAAAATGGCTAAAACACATCTTTTTTGAACAACTCTAGATATTAAACTTCTGATCTACTTTTTAATTTAAAGTAGTCTACTCATTTCTGCATATAAAATCCTTTGAAAGACAAGAGGACTATTCATATCGCAATTAGTATCCCTTAGAAATAACATTATTAATTTTTTATAAAGTACTGATTCTTATAAAATAATTTTAAATAATAAAAATAATACTGTCAAATTATTTTGACTTGTATCCAAACTGAGTAGGAGCACAAATATTAACAGGTACATTTATCTTAATTTGATGAATGGTTTAGTGAATGATCAGATGTTTTTACAGCTCTGGGAAAAGTCATTGATTTGAGTCAATAACAGTTTTATTAAATTCTCAGAATCCAAGAATTCGACTTAACAAGAACAACAAAACCAAGATTTGTTGTCAAGGCAACACAACCCAGGAGATTGCCTTTGATACACGATAGACCTGACCGTTGATAACATTGGAGATATATAAAAATGTCTACTAAGCAAGGATATTTAATTGTAACATCCAAAAAACTAGATAATTCCCACGTGACAAAACTGAAATATCATTTAAAATTTTATTATTATTTATATTTGTCATGACCAATTAAGATATATTCCTGAATGTTGATGCAATCTTTAAATAATACTCATGTTGATGTGCTTTCTCTACAGGGCCAATTTAATTTTAAGTAGTTTGAGGCTTTAAATGCTTGAATTTAAGCACGAATGAAATTCCCTCCAGCTAACTAAATGGGTTAGAATGTTAATCTTAGTGTTAAAACTCAATCTTTAAGCAATGAATGAAGGGACTTCATCAAGATGAAAGGAAAACTTTATAGAGAGAGTCATTTAGCTTCTTTTTTTTTCTCCAGAATGTAAATTGATTTTTTTATACCTATTTAGTTCTAATTATTATAAGATACCATTGATGCAGCAAGAAGCACTAAAAGTAACATTAAACTGAGAGTAAAGAAAACGTGATTCAAATTTTCTTAAAATTTTGTGGCATATCCTACAAAATAATACTCAGTTTAGTGAAGAGGCTGTACTGTTTTGAAAAAAAGATTAGTATTTTCAAAAATGTGTTGAATAGAGACTACAGTTCCAAGAACTGCCTAAATCAGGATGATAGGAACAGGTAGAGAATATAAAGATGAGAGATTCTAAGCTAAGGGAATTCTACATCCTCACTGCCATCATTCTTTAGGGTTGGCAACATCTTAGATATTAAAATCATATGATCATATCTTTGTATATATGCACATCATATGAGTATACTGTCATTTAATAAAATCAGTGAACTCTATGAAAATATGTGCAGATAGTTCAAAATTCATTACTATGAAAATAGTATAGCCGTTTAAATTTCTAGGCATGTTAACAGCTCACATGAGATTAAGTTTTCTAAAACTTTTGTCTATTTTTTTAACTATTAAACATCTGTAATATGCCACTTCCCTTTTCCCTGATGAGTTCTCACTCATCTTTTAGGATTCCAGCACAAATGTCACTTCATCCTTCCCTGATTCTTCCAGGAAGTAAAACCCATTTCTCTACTATATTTTTTTATTCTAGCACCTTTCACTTGTATTTGCCCGCCTCCCTCACTTGGGCACAGGCAATTCCTAAGAGCATCAAGACTATCTCATGCATCTTTCCAACTAATTTCTCACTCTCTCTCCTCTCTAGCTACTATATAGTTCAGAACAATGTTTGCACATAGTAGACACATGACAAAAGTAAGGAGAACCTTTCTATAATGATAAAATATTTAAATTTGAAAAATTAAATTTTAACAATTATTCATTAATCTATTTAATAGCTGCTTCAAGTAAGCTTTAGTAAAATAAATTTACCACTTAACAAAGGAAATAAATAAGGCTTAAATGGTTTATTATCAATATTTCAGTAACTAGATATATAAATGCGTTTAACTGCATTCACTTTGAGAGTATTAGTAGTGATTATAAAGCCAAAGACATTCATGTCAGACACTATCATTCTAAATAAACTATTGCAGGACTCAGTATAAATTAGCACAGAAGATACATCCAAGAATTTTCTTCTGACATGTATTAAAAATATAAAATGCTTGATTTGGAATATTTCATATATCTAAAAATCATCTGACAACCACAAACATTGTTATCCTTATTTTCCCAGCTTCATTATATATGTCACCTACTTTAGAGTAGATAAAAATGCTTTAGAAATACCTTCAGGGAATGTGTGGCAATATACATGTCTTGTTCACAAACACTAGTAGTTACATCCTGGCTCACAATTTTAACTCTGTTCATGAAAAAGTTTTCTCTAAATACAAATAATTGGAATTACTATCTGCCTGTTTGTAATACAATTTGATCACTGTAATTCACAAATACAGACCCATTAAATTTAGAATAATCCTAACACAATGTTCTTATTAGGAAAGACAGAGCAAGAAATGAGAGGCAGAGGAGAAAGAGAATGTCACATTCTGATTTATAGAAATTTATACTTACTGTAAATAACTGTAGGTCTATTGAAGTAAGAAAATTACATTGTGCAACCTTATTTCCATTATAGTAAAATTATATTTAACTAATAGTAAAAAATATCCAAGAAATCAAGTGTGAGTTTTACCTCTATTCTTCCCACTGGCCCCCCGTAAAACCAAGGATAACCACTCTGCACTTCAAACATAACTCAACTCTGAAATTAGATATTAAAATGTTCATTCCCACACAAAATATTATATTTTTATATATGATAGTATAAATGATATATATGATTGTTTTTCATATTTTTAAAATTTACATAATGGTATGCTACTTTATTTACTTGCTAGTACATCAAATTTTCTAAACCTTTTATATTTATTTTAAAATAATTTATTTATCCACTGATTGCATTACACTGTACAAATCTATTTATTTGAGGTAAATTTTTTGGCTAAGTTAATCACAGCCTAATTTTGTTTTAGATCGTTTTTTAAAGAGAGATATGTTAAAAAATCTTCCAATGATGCAAATTTCTTGATTTCTCCTTGTAATCATATCAGCATTTGTTCCATACGTTTTAACTATTGCT
>NW_012106664.1:954420-956328 GCF_000951045.1 Mandrillus leucophaeus | reverse complement strand
GAGTAGCTGGGACTACAGGCACCCGCCACCGCGCCCGGCTAATTTTTGGTATTTGTAGTACAGGTGGAGTTTCACCGTGTTAGCCTATCCAGATGGTCTCGATCTCCTGACCTCGTGATTCGCCCGCCTCGGCCACACAAAGTGCGGAGATTATAGGCGTGAGCGACCACACCCGGCCTATTAACTAGAATATTTTTGTAGTAAGGAAAATGCTGGAGAATGTAACAGAACCAATTTTTATTTTTCATATCTGTTTTGATGCTTATGGCTGCAAGCGTAAGATGCCACAATTAATAGTGGCTTAAACAATGAGATCATTTATTAACTTACTAGTAATTTACGAGATATAGACAATTTTAAGTTTACTAAATTTTAGTGATATAAGGATGTCATTCAGAACCCAGGTGCCTTCCAAGTTTTCATTCTATCATATGCAACATATCGGCTTTTATGTTTATGTTTCTTCCCCAAGGTGAGTTTTTTTTTTTTTTCTTTTTCCTGCAGTTTTAATATCACATCCACATACAATTAATCCAAAAGCAGAAAAGGTTGATTACCCCTGGATATCTCTTGTCAGAAAGAAATCATTCACCAAAAACAAACAGCAATCATCCCAGTTTTCTTCCTTGGCTGGGTTTGAATGGTGTACTCGTGTAATCACAATGATATGAAATAGAAGTATGCTTGTAGGCTTAGACTAGTGGTTCTCAAAGCTTACTGTAGATCAAAATCACATCAAGGGCTTTTTAAAAACACAGATCTCTGAGCTTACCAAATCCCCAGATGATGGTGCTGTTGCTGGTCTAGGGACCATACACTGAGAGCTGCTGGTTTAGACCAATCAACACTTGCACTTTGGGACTCATAAGAGGTCAGGACATTTGGGAGGTTAAGAAACCTGAATATTTGGATCTTATTAATAAGAAAGGTGCACTGAACCTGGCTGAACAAGATTTTGCCATAGTTCCATCTCAAATTCCAATGAACAGTTGAAGTGATGATCCCTTAAAATGATTCTATCTATATTCATTCTCTATTCCTTTTGCCCTCTTGTAAGTATATTAAAAAAAAAAAAAAAGACTCTTGCTATCTTTCCATTACCTCTACTGGCCTCAAAGATTTTCTTTATTAATTATTTACTATCCTTTGAATATGTATATTCTTTTTTAACTTCTATGAAATACATCTCCAAGTTTCCTCTCTTTAAATAACCTTTCTTTAATCAACTGAGGTATGTCCTGAAGCTACCTTCTTTTCTTTCTTCTTAACTGGGAAACGTTTTGAAAACAGAATTCATATGGCTTCCATTTATTTACCATATACACTTCATCTCCCACATTCTGCATATACATTTTTAAATCAACAAACCAATGACTCTATTGTTTACCTCTTTTTCTGTTAGTTAATTTTTTTTAAAAAAATTACAATTGATTCCATTGGTCTACATCTCTGTTTTGGTACCAGTACCATGCTCTTTTGGTTACTGTAGCCTTGTAGTGTAGTTTGAAGTCAGGTAGCAGGATGCTTCTTTTGTTCTTTTGGCTTAGGATTGTCTTGGCAATGAGGGCTCTTTTTTGGTTCCATATGAACTTTAAAGTAGTTTTTTTCCAATTCTGTGAAGAAAGTCATTGGTTGCTTGATGGGGATGGCATTGAATCTATAAATTACCTTGAGCAATATGGCTATTTTCACAATATTGATTCTTCCTATCCATGAGCATGGAATGTTCTCCCATTTGTTTCTGTCCTCTTTTGTTTCATTGAGCAGTGGTTTGTAGTTCTCCTTGAAGAGGTCCTTCACATCCCTTGTAAGTTGGATTCCTAGGCATTTTATTCTATTTGAAGCAATTGTGAATGGGAGTTCACTCACGATTTGCTTTCAGTTTGTCTGTTATTGGTGTATAAGAAT
>NW_012106664.1:948907-953134 GCF_000951045.1 Mandrillus leucophaeus | reverse complement strand
TGTCCTTTGCAGGGACATGGATGTAGCTGGAAACCACCATTCTCAGCAAATTATCTCAAGAACAGAAAACCAAACACTGCATGTTCTCACTCATAGCTGGGAACTGAACAATGAGAAGTCTTGGTCACAGGAAGGGTAACATCCCACACCAGGGTCTGTTGTGGGGTAGGGGGAGGAGGGAGGGATAGCATTAGGAGATACATCTAATGTAAATGACCAGTTAATGGGTGCAGCACGCCAACACAGCACATGTATACATATGTAACAAACCTGCATGTTGTGCACTTGTACCCTAGAACTTCAAGTATAATAATAAATAATTTACAATTGGTAAAATAACTCTTTCTTGTGTACATTCTATGGGTTTTGAACAATGCATAGGTTCATTGTCTACAGCCACAATCTTGATAAAGAGCAATTTCATCAATTCAAAAAATTACCTTATGCTTTCCCTTTGTCTTCAATAATTACCCTCACCCCCAGTCGCTGGCAATCACTGATATGTTCCCTGTACCTGTAGTTGTATCTTTTCTACAGCCTCATATAAATCCGTATATAGAATATAAAGCTTTTGTAAGCTGCAACCAATTTTAATGTACAGTATCAATACTCCTTTTATTTGAAATTCTTTTTAAAGGTTTCTGTGGTGCTATTCTCTCCTGGATTGTTTCCCATTTCTCTTCATTCTCTAACTTCTTTCTCTCATTCTTTAAATATAGGTATTTCTTAAGAAAATTAATCTTCTTTTTCTTTCTATATTGTTTTCTTAGCAAAATCAGTAACTCTTGACCCTTGGACAGCTACCTTCATATTTGAATTCATGCTTTACATTTCCAATCACCTAAGTAATTCTGGCACAAAAATTGCCACCTAAGTATCTCTGGGACAAAAATCTCATTTTTCTTTTGTGATTCCCTTTGTGCTGCAAATGCACACGCCTTGTATACTTGCCATTTCTGATGTCTGGGATTAAATCGTGCATTTTCATTAGTGACTTTACCTAAGGGTCTTTCCTTGTCATGTATTATTCCATGAATACAGCTCTGACCCTGTGATTATTTTTCTAAAATAACAATGAACCTGTTGTTTTCATTATTCTCTATGCTGTTCATCTACTTAGTTGCCTTTATCAAACCGTTCAAGATTCAGTTTAGTTGCTACTTCTCCCTAAAGCTTCAGCAACTGATAAAAATTACCCGCTTTCTTTTACTGCTTGTTTTTGGGGGAGACCTCTTTTAAAAATATATCATTTTCTACTTTGTGTTTAAAGATTTGTGCACACTTAACATGTGATCACAACTCAATTTTCAGAGCCCAATCCTTGACTAATTTGATTCACATTTGTATTCCTACAGTTCACTGAAGAGTACGTTTCTGAATGTATACTTATTAAATGGTAAAATTTAATAAGTATTTTACCTTATGGTAAAATTAAGTTGTTAGATTATTCAAAGCAAGTTATAGCTATATGGTTGTTTTAAAGTAAATTTTGGATTAGAATTTGTCTTGTGTCTGTTCTTTCATATCGCATCTGCCATAGTAGAAAAACTTACACTAAATAATTTCCCTAAAATGCCCTTTGTTTACATTCACAATTTGCTGGACTCATAGCTGCATCCTTCATTATTCTATAACCTTCTAAATCTCCAGTAAAGAGTTCTTCCTGACCTCTTATCATTGGGACTCACAGGTCAGGCCAAATATTAACCCTTTTCCCCTAAGCCAGGAAGGTTGAATTGAGTCACTCACAGAGCTATATAAATATCAAATACAGTGAACCCTCCACCCCTGCAACATAAATCTGCTTCTATGGTATTTTTTTTTTTTTTTTTTGCAGTCAATTTAACATCTAGGAAGTTTTAGCACATGCAATTAAGTATCAGAAGAAAGAAATCAATTATATGTCTAACCTTTGCCATTCCAATTTTCTTATTTTCTATTAGTGGCACTAATGACACTAATGACAGACATAGCTGTAAATAACTTCATTATGAGGATATTTTTCCCAAGCTGAATGATGACAGTTTTCACATACTATTCAGAGGCAATTAACAGATCTAAATAAATTGAGTATAGTATAAAATGTAAAACAAGTGCTAGTTTATAAAAATGAACCTATTCAGTTGTGAAAGATTTATATTAATGAAGATACCTTACTTCCTTAGCAATATACTTTTTAAAGAAATCAGGTATTAAAAATAAATAATCGAGGTGTTAAAAATAGGTTGAATATCAGAGAATAATTTTTTATTTTTAATACCTGATTTCTTAAAGGAAGTATAGTGGAAAAGGTCTGAAAAGTAAGATAGAATATTTCAGGGTGATAGAAGTAGACAGGGTAATGGTTCTGTATGCAGGAAGAAATGGTGACTAAGAAAAAATAATGCTGCTCTGCTATTAACAGCAACAAAGAATAGACTTCTAGGAAACAGCAGGGTGTGTCTGATATATGTTTACAAGCTAGAAAGATGTTCTATGTGAACACATTAAAACTTCAAAAAATAAAAGAACTAAAGACAAACAAAAATCCAATAAAACTTAAAAAGACCATGCTGGTTGAATCAGTACATTGATTTTAATTTTCAAGGCTTGACCAAAGACTTATGAAAAGAAGGAACTAGATCTTTCCATGGTTTAACAGAAAAGAGTTCTGAAAATAGATGTTCAGGCATTGAAGCTACATTTAAAACTGACCACACTTATTTCGGCTAATATTTAATTAATTTCCAGAGGACATATGTTCTCTAATATAAGATACTGGGAGGATTAAAAGAAAGCTTTTTATAGTCGGAAATATGGCAAAAGGTATGTCAACTCTACAAGTTACTCATTTAATGGGATCTGACAGATGATTTTTATTCTATAATCCTTAAGTTTCACATTTGAAAATATGCCAATAGAAAAAGACACTTTATAGTGCTCTGATTAGAACTGAATAAAATATCATGTGAAAATGATGTCTAAAGGGCCTAGGATAGTATCTGATACATAGTAAATGCTTCATACATGCTTACACTGCCTGAGAATTCATTTGTTTTTAATACTGTCATCAAAACATACACTGTCAGTATTAGTCCCTGAATCTAAGTTGTGTCTGTTTGTATGTTTTAAGGTGCTCATCAATTTGTTTTTTAAAAAGTAACACTAACTACATGGGATCTTGCAGAGCTAATTCCAAATGGAATAGACTATGCTAAATGACCCACACTAATCTTTTTTCCATACCCAAGTAGCAGACACCAATGACTAATGAATTACTTCAGACTTTGAGTGAGATTTCTTGCTTCTTCTACAATAGTAATTTTACCCATCAGGCCATTAACATACCCTTCATCATAAAGTAAAGATATGCTACTATTCATTTAACTTAAAAAATATTGGATGGTTTACTACATGCTATGAATTGTTTTGGACATCAAACAGAGAAAAAAATCCTGCCCTTATTGAATTTATAATTGAGTATGAGAGTACCAATAAATAAAACACAGAAGTAGCATAGTATGTGAGATGCTGATAAATATTACCAAGAAAAGTACAGCAGAGAAGGATGATAGATATGCAGGGGGAGGAAAATGCAATAAAAATATTCAGTGAGGACCTCATTAAAAAGGTAAAATTTGAATAAAGATCTAAAGAAAGTAAGCAAATTAGTCATGAAACTCATATTCGAGGGCAAACAGTTATAGGACAGGAAACAGTGAGTACAAAGCTCCTAAGGTGGTACTTGGTTTATTTGAATAAAATGAGGTCAATGTGGCATGGGTGTAGTGACTAAGGAGAAGAGTGTCAGCAAATACAGAAGAGTGAGAATAATATAAGGACATGTGGAGCATTAGAATGACTGGATTTTATTAAAAGTAGAAAGTGAATCAACTGGATTTTCCGTAGTGAAGGAACATGATCTGATTTATGTAACATAACTTCCCTGGAAGATGTAATGAAAATAGCCTTTCACCAAGGAAGAAAATAATGAAATCAGGTATAAAGCTATTAGACAAACAAACAAATAAAAGTTTACCACCTAGAAAGGAAGTCATTTTGGAACAGGGTAGAAGTGATCGAATCCTGGATAATTTAGAAAACACAACCTGTACTTTTTCTTGTATGACTGCATATATCATGAGAGAGAAAGAGGGGAAACTGAGATGCCTCCAACATTTTGGCATGATCAGTCGGAATGATGGAGTTGTCACTCACTGAGATGGAATGTAATGCAGCAAGAACAGC
>NW_012106664.1:922469-948857 GCF_000951045.1 Mandrillus leucophaeus | reverse complement strand
AAAATAAAAGAACTAAAGACAAACAAAAATCCAATAAAACTTAAAAAGACCATGCTGGTTGAATCAGTACATTGATTTTAATTTTCAAGGCTTGACCAAAGACTTATGAAAAGAAGGAACTAGATCTTTCCATGGTTTAACAGAAAAGAGTTCTGAAAATAGATGTTCAGGCATTGAAGCTACATTTAAAACTGACCACACTTATTTCGGCTAATATTTAATTAATTTCCAGGGGACATATGTTCTCTAATATAAGATACTGGGAGGATTAAAAGAAAGCTTTTTATAGTCGGAAATATGGCAAAAGGTATGTCAACTCTACAAGTTACTCATTTAATGGGATCTGACAGATGATTTTTATTCTATAATCCTTAAGTTTCACATTTGAAAATATGCCAATAGAAAAAGACACTTTATAGTGCTCTGATTAGAACTGAATAAAATATCATGTGAAAATGATGTCTAAAGGGCCTAGGATAGTATCTGATACATAGTAAATGCTTCATACATGCTTACACTGCCTGAGAATTCATTTGTTTTTAATACTGTCATCAAAACATACACTGTCAGTATTAGTCCCTGAATCTAAGTTGTGTCTGTTTGTATGTTTTAAGGTGCTCATCAATTTGTTTTTTAAAAAGTAACACTAACTACATGGGATCTTGCAGAGCTAATTCCAAATGGAATAGACTATGCTAAATGACCCACACTAATCTTTTTTCCATACCCAAGTAGCAGACACCAATGACTAATGAATTACTTCAGACTTTGAGTGAGATTTCTTGCTTCTTCTACAATAGTAATTTTACCCATCAGGCCATTAACATACCCTTCATCATAAAGTAAAGATATGCTACTATTCATTTAACTTAAAAAATATTGGATGGTTTACTACATGCTATGAATTGTTTTGGACATCAAACAGAGAAAAAAATCCTGCCCTTATTGAATTTATAATTGAGTATGAGAGTACCAATAAATAAAACACAGAAGTAGCATAGTATGTGAGATGCTGATAAATATTACCAAGAAAAGTACAGCAGAGAAGGATGATAGATATGCAGGGGGAGGAAAATGCAATAAAAATATTCAGTGAGGACCTCATTAAAAAGGTAAAATTTGAATAAAGATCTAAAGAAAGTAAGCAAATTAGTCATGAAACTCATATTCGAGGGCAAACAGTTATAGGACAGGAAACAGTGAGTACAAAGCTCCTAAGGTGGTACTTGGTTTATTTGAATAAAATGAGGTCAATGTGGCATGGGTGTAGTGACTAAGGAGAAGAGTGTCAGCAAATACAGAAGAGTGAGAATAATATAAGGACATGTGGAGCATTAGAATGACTGGATTTTATTAAAAGTAGAAAGTGAATCAACTGGATTTTCCGTAGTGAAGGAACATGATCTGATTTATGTAACATAACTTCCCTGGAAGATGTAATGAAAATAGCCTTTCACCAAGGAAGAAAATAATGAAATCAGGTATAAAGCTATTAGACAAACAAACAAATAAAAGTTTACCACCTAGAAAGGAAGTCATTTTGGAACAGGGTAGAAGTGATCGAATCCTGGATAATTTAGAAAACACAACCTGTACTTTTTCTTGTATGACTGCATATATCATGAGAGAGAAAGAGGGGAAACTGAGATGCCTCCAACATTTTGGCATGATCAGTCGGAATGATGGAGTTGTCACTCACTGAGATGGAATGTAATGCAGCAAGAACAGCTTTTTTTGCGGTGTTTTATAAATGAGATCAAGAGTTCAATTTGGGGCATGAATTAGAAAGACTTTTTTCACATGCAAGGAGAAATGAGAAAGAGGCCAGTGGATATACTAGTAATAAGAATTAATACATAAATAGACACAGAGTCATTTTCTTACACCTAAGAGTTACTAAATTTAACTGTTTCAGTAGCAGAATCATTTTCATAATGTTCCTGCCAAGTTGCCTTATTCTTCTGATCTTTTTTCTAACTTATTAACTAAGAACCTACTGAATTGTATTATTTTTAAAATCTATTTTTATGTGGTAAATACATATAACTTAAAATTTACTCTTTAATCCATTTCTAAGTGTACCCTATTGTGGAATTAAGTACATTCACACTGGGTGTAGTCATCACCACCATCCCTCTTCAGAACTATTCCATCATCTTCCCGTACTGAAACTGTATCCATTAAACAGTACTCCATAACCTCCTCTCTTCCCAACCCCTGGCAGCCACCATTCTGTTTTGTCTCTATGAATTTGTACACATTAGCTACCTCATATAAGTAGAAACATATATTTACACCTTTCTGTGATTGTTTTTTTATTTAGCATATTGTCTTCAAGATTAACTCGTATTTTAGCATGTGTCAGAATGTCCTCAGTTTTGAAGCTGGATAATATTGTATCATATGCATGTACCACATTTTGTCTGTCCAGTCATCTGTGGACTGACATTGGGGTTGCTTCCACCTTTTGGTTATTGAGAATAGCGCTGCTCTGAACACAGGTGTATAAGCATCTATTTGAGGCCATGATTTCACTTATTTTGACTGTATAGCCAGAAGTGAAATTGCTGAATCCCATGGTACTTTTTTTTTTTTTTTTGAGGAATTGCTTTACTGTTAAGAAAATGTAACATCTCATTATACATGAATGTATAATGAAAATTTTATGAAAAATATGTAGGAAATATGGGGATCTAACTTATCTTACAGAGGATATTGCAATGTCTTGGAGCTTAAATTAAGTCCATGCTCCATATGAACTAGCAATGAACTTCAAGAACATACAGAGAAACAAATAAAACCAACAAACAAAAAAGTCAAGAAACATACAGAATTTATAGGTTAAAAGAGGCTCGACACAACAATGCATCATAACCTATGAACTGATTTAAATCCTGATTCAAACAAAAAAAAACTATTTTAAAAAGTACTAGTTATATTTATGACAAAATATTGAGTATCAAACTCACCTTTTTTCCATGAATAATTAGGAAAATGGACAATCAATAAAATAAAACTCTTCTCAGGCATTAAATAACATATAGTGTAGGGCTGTATTTTCTTTTTCAATAAAATACACTTCAGCTTGGCTTTCTACCTGGGGACACTTCCAAACCACCACTTAAAAAATCGTAGCTCAGGCCAGGCGCGGTGGCTCACACCTGTAATCCCAGCACTTTGGGAGGCTGAGGCAGGCAGATCACAATGTGAGGAGATGGAGACCATCCTAGCTAACATGGTGAAACCCTGTCTTTACTAAAAATACAAAAACAAAATTAGCCAGGTGTGGCGGCGGACCCCCGTAGTCTCAGCTGCTCGGGAGGCTGAGGCAGGAGAATGGCGTGAATCCGGGAGGTGCAGCTTGCAGTGAGCCGAGATCGCGCCACTGCACTCCAGCCAAAGGAGCCCAGAGACCTGTGGTTCTCAGTAGGCAAAGAGAATAGTGATTGGAGTTTGAATTCCCTGTGGCGGCTGAAATTTAATGTACAGGGTATTAGAGAGGACGGAATTAGTCACAGACAAAGCTCCAAAATTCTGAAGAGAAATTTCTGGATAGTGATTATTTTTGAATTTTGAATCATTGGCCAATTTCAATCAGAAACCATAGGCATGGCAGACAACAGCTACTGGAGGCTGTGAGCCAGATAACTATTCCAAATGCCAAAGTGCTGAGAATCAGTGGAGTTCTTGATTAACCTGAGTCAGGAATCTTTGTTGAATACCCCAGGCATTCAGAGCCTAGAAATGCCACACTTAGAAGCAGAGTTACATAGTAATAGTGCTCTAACAAAGTAAAAACCAAGCCTCAAAAGATCAAGTTGTTGGACCAATAAGTTAACTACTTGTCAGAACAAAACCCAACCATTTTAAAAGGGGGAAATAAGTGGCTGGTCACCAACATGGCCCCAACAATGTGCAACATAAAGTATAAAGAAAAAATACTAGACATATGAAGAAGCAAAAATATGACCATAAGAAAGAGAAAATAGTCAACAAAGACAGATATAGAGAGGACCAGACGTTTTGAAATTAAATAGGGAAAAAAAAATCAGTAAAACAGCTATTACATGTATGTTTGAGAATTTGCAATAAAAAATAAACACAGGCTGGGAGCAGTGGCTCATGCCTGTAATCCTAGTACTTTGGGACTTTGGGAGGCTGAGGCGGGTGGATCACGAGGTCAAGAGTTCAAGAACAGCCTGGCCAACATGGTGAAACCCACCTCTACTAAAAATACAAAAAATTAGCTGGGCATGGTGGTGGGTGCCTGTAATCTCAGCTACTCAGGAGACTGAAGCAGAGAATTGTTTGAACCCGGGAGGCAGAGGTGGCAGTGAGCTAAGATCGTGCCGCTGCACTCCAGGCTGGGCGACAGAGCAAGACTCCATCTAAAATAAAAAAATAGTGATATTAAATAAACATAGTAGGTAAAGAGATAGAAAATTTCATCAGATAAAATAAAAACCATATAATTTGGAAATTGTAAAAATGAATTATCTGAAATTAAGAAAGTTATAGGGTGGACTTAACAGCTATTGAATACTAGAGAATGAAGAATGACTGAACCTGAAGACAGACCAATCTATTGAACTGAAGCATAGAAAGGAAATAAATAAATAAATAAATAAACATAAACTTGGAGATCCGTGGGACAATAAAGCAGTCATACATACTTGTAATGAAGTCCTAGAGAAAGGAGAGAGAAAATAAAGTTCAAAAACATTTGAAGAGTTAATGCTAAAATGTTATTTTATTTTATTTTACTTAATTTGATGGAAAACATCAACTGAAGACCCAAGAAACTCAACTCATTTTAAATGGGATAAATCCAGTGAAAAAGCATTCAATTCAACACAATAAGATTGCTAAAAATCACATATAAAGTAGCAAGTAATAAACAATGCATTATATACAGAAGAAAAATAAAAGGAATGTCAACTGCCTTCTTTATTTTCTTTTTTATTTTTATTGTATTTGAAGTTCTAGGGTACATGTGCACAACGTGCAGGTTTGTTACAAATGTATACAGGTGCCATGTTGGTGTGTGCTGCACCGTTAACTCATCATTTACATTAGGTATACCTCCTAATGCTATCCCTCCCCCCCGTCACTCTACGACAGGCCCTTGTGTATGATGTTCCCCACTCTGTATCCAAGTGTTCTCCTTGTTCAATTCCCAAACTATCACAAGGACAGATAAGTCATCTGCCTTCTTATCAGAAACAATGCCAGCCAGAATTCAATAGATTGAAATTTTAAGATGCTGGAAGAACACAGAAATAAAGTAAATCTGTCTTAGAATTTCATACGCAGGGAAAACATCTTTAAAAAAAAAAATCAATGAAAATAAAAGCAGTTTCACCCCAAAAAAAACCCAGAATATTTCATTAGTGGACACGCAGTGCAGGAAATATTTAAAAAACTTCTTTAGCGTAGAGGGAAATAACAAAAGAAACAGATCTTCATAAAGGATCAAGGTTGATATGTTAAATATTTTATTAAATTTTAAAAGTGCTATTTCCTCATTTGTTTAAACAACAACTCAATGTTTAAAACACACGATGTATTTAAAAAATAGCATATGTAGAAATGTAGTGGATGTCCACAATAGCACAACAGCACATAAGGGCATAAATGGGAATACACTGCTACAGTAGTCTTACAGTATAGGTGACGTGTTATATTTATCCAAAAGACTGAATATAGTAAGTGATAGATACATTTTGTGAACACTAGAGTAACCATCAAAAATATACGTAAAATAAAGATACACACATCTTTCTATCTATCTAGATGTCATTAAAAATCAAATAGTAAAATAAAATAAAATAAAATAAAAATAAAAGACTTGATTAATTTAAATAAGCCAATCCCACAAAGACACGTATTGCACGTTCTCACTTATTTGTGGGAGCTAAAATGCAAATCTTATGAAGATTGAGAGTAAACTGGTGGTTCCAGAAACTCGGAAGAGTAAGGGAATTGGGGGATAAAGTGTGGTTGATGAATGGGCTTAAATACACACAGAAAAACTGAGAACTGGTGTTTGATAGATTGGTAGGATGACTATAGTTAATATTATTCCCTTGTACATTTCAAATAGTTAAAAGAGAGCAATTAAATGTTCCTACCACAAAGAAACAATAAATATTTAAGGTGATAGATATCCTAATTACCCTGACTGGATTATATCAACCTATCATATTATAAACATGTGCCCCCTAAATATTTACATATATTATGTATCAGTAAATAAATGAAGAAAAAATGTAATGAAGAAACGGTGGGAAAATGGAAAATGAATGGCAATATGTTAGACTAAATACATCCATACCAATAAGTATATTAAATGGAAATAGACTAAGCAAACACCGTAATTACGTCAGAAACTGTCGGACTGAGTAAAAGGCAAGATCCCATTATTTGCTATATATCAGAAATGCACTTTAAAAGTACAAATAAGTTGAAAGTAAAAGACTGTAAAAAGTTAAGCTGTAAAAATATTAATCATAAAATATTACTAGACCATTACATACATTTTAACATTGGGTATTCATGATATTAAGGAATGATTGTAAATTTAGATGTAGTAATGGTATTAGAGCTGAAAATTTAAAGTTCATGTCTGTCAGAGGTACATGTTAAATATTTGTTAAAAGCAAGAAGTCTGGAGTTTACTTCAAAATAATCTTGAGCAGAAGAAAGGAACATGTGAGAACTGAATAAGGATATAGGAGAAACAAGACCAGAAATGCAAAGATAATTTTTGAAGGTGGGTGATGGACACATGGAAATGCACTATACAATTCTCTCTCATTTGTATATGTTTGAAGTTTCCTATGACAAAAGCAAAATAAAAAATTGAACTCAATCTTTTATGACATATAATATTAAAAATGTTTAAATAATTAATAAAAATCTCACTGTGTCTCAAACTGTTGGTTAAGCTATTTTTAATAGTTAATCTAATTCTAAGCCTCAATTTAACAACCAGTTTCAAGCAATCAGTATCTAAGGGTATCCTGAAATCATATGATTTGGCAACATTTGATACATTCAAGGAAAGGTTCTGGAAAGATATTACAGCTATTAGCAAAGTTATTTTTCAAATATCTGAGAAATGACATGACTCATGGGAGGAGATCTACATTAAAAAGATCAAAGGTAAAGGGAAAAAGAATATATTATCTTCCTATCTGGACATTTTTTCTCTCTCATAACCGTCCTTGCTTCTCACTATCCAGTACATTGTACATTTGCCTCTCATCTTCCTTGCTCCAATCCCTAGACTACTTTTATGCAACACTTCCAACAACTAACTCCTCTGGTTCCACAGCTGACAAAAATTTATTCCTTACTTCTTATACTTCACTCCTGAATCCACTGTTAAAGGCCACAGGAGGAAAAACTGTCTGTTTGGAACTTGGTAGGATTTGGAGATGAAAAACCGTTTCAACTGCCAGTTCAATAACATGATTAAAAAACTGAAAGCTGAAAATGGAAACCTGAATGTAGTTTCCCATATAATATGATGTTTGATACAGTATGACTCTAACACGGCTTGAATCTAGAGTGGGTATTGGCTAGAGATATGGTTTGGCTCTGTGTCCCCACCAAAATCTCATGTTGAATTGTGATCCCGAGTGTTGGCGGTGGGGCTCGGTGGGAGGTGTTTGGATCATGGGATTTCCCCCTTGTTCTCATGACAGTGAGTGAGTTATCACCAGACCTGGTTGTTTAAGTGGATAGTACTTCCCCCTTAGCTCTTTCTCTCCTGTCTGCCATGGTAAGACATGTTGGCTTCCCTTTCACCTTTGGCCATGATTGTAAACTTCCTGAGGCCTCCAAGTCATGCTTCCTGTACAGTCTGTGGAACTAGGTGTCAATTAAACCTCTTTTCTTCATAAATTATGCAGCCTCAGGTAATTCTTTATAGCAATGTGAGAACAGACTAATACAGTTAGTATGCATTATTCCCATTTGATATATACGTTTTGGGTTCCAAACATCAGTGTCACAAACGAACATTTTATAACATCCTATTTTGTTCAATACTGCTGGCAGAGTTTCAAAGTACAGTAATTGCCAGGACAGACTGTGAAGTTGAACAGTCTCAGGTACAAACTTCAAATTGACCTTGGACCAACTACTTACCCTCCCGAAGCCCCAGTTTTCTTATTTGTAAGGTGGAATTGACGATACTACCTACTTCAAAGAATGCTTATATTATGCAAGTCAAACAGTTAAGATATGCAAAGCATTTAGAACATTTCCTACCACCTTGTAATTCTACATGTGTTACATATTAGTATTTTTAACATTTACTGAAATTTTACCCTACATTTATTGTTAGCAATAATAAAATAGCTGAGATTAATTGAAATCTTACTCTATATTTATTAATAATTTACGTAAAACCTTATAAAGTAGTATCATGAAGTCAATGTTTACCTAATGTTCGTAAGCATAAAAGTGAACTCAAAATAGTAAACACCTTACCAAGTATTCACCCACAAATAGGATTAATGAGATGAAAAACCGTGAAAGAAGATGGTGGAATCTTAACATTAAATTTGTTAAAACAAAGTTCCAAAAGCCACTGCAAGCTCCCAAAAATGATAATAAATCTGTGGCCCTCATTTGCTGCTGTAATAATCAGTTTGCTAAATGCTACATAATGACAACATAATAGTATGTGGAATGGTTAATAAATGTAAAATGAATTGTGCTTCAAATAACATTCTAATTGAAAATTCCATTAACAAAGAATATTGCAATAGTGGTAGATTATAGATTAATCAAAGGCTATTACAACACTCTCCTGTGGTGCTGATGATTTATTGTTCTTTCAGTATACAGCCTAGTGAAGTCCTTTATGTTATTCACATTATTTTACAGTAGCCAGAATGAAGAAAACACTTTTGCAAGTTTAGGTGCAACCAGTCTCATCAACTGTGAAGGTATTTCATCACCTTTGCAAATCAAGGCAGGCATAATGAGGAATAGCTCAATTACTTACAGTACAGAATATATCTGGAAGTTCTCCTTAGTTGATTAGAATGCAAGAAATCATGACAGTCAATTGAAGCTCAGATATTTAATAATTGTTATTGGAAGGTGGCTTGGCTTAGGATAAGATTTTGAATACAAAATTGAAAGGGATAATAGATTAAATAAAATTTCCAAATGCTATATGATTTCTCTATTATAAGTAAAATGATATTCCTTACTGTCTGGTAACTAGTTGATAGCTGTCTTTATTCAAGAAAATCTAAAGGAAAGGTCACTATTAGTTTCAACAGTTGGCCCCACATGGAATAGGTGTATAATGGCTTTTGATTTGCAACTCTGGCGGCTGTTCACAAGCTTCATTTGGTTTATGGTGCTATATATTCACCTCCGAAACCAATTGTTACATGTTGGTTTGCTCTGTCAGCTGCTATTTCCCAGCACATCAGAGATATGTCATGCTGTTGAAGCTTTTTATCAGCAAGTTCCTTTAAAAAGGTATCTTCTGCCTGCGGTTACTCTGTTTCAGCTCTCCATAGGATTGCTGCTCAGATACTCTACCATGCTGACAGAATTTTAGAATATACAAAGCTTTCCAGTTGATTTATTGGTTATATTCTAGGGTTGTTAGTAGTTACATACCTACCCTGTCTGGTAGTGATTATTATAAGGCATGTAGTAGCAACAGAGAAGTCCTATCAATGTCTTTAAGTTTCTATGTTTAATTAAATGTACCACTCTCCTAGCCTAATAATGTAAAAATGAATAGAACTTTAACTCTTATTTTTTTGCCCTTTAATTTCGTTCTTGGATATATTCAGAACATTTTTTCAATGAGTTTTTCAAAGACAGAAAATGTTTAGGAGAGGTAAATTTTAATTTTTTAAAACTGTATCAACATATGCAATAAATGATACCACAACAGTGAAGAAACAATCTCATGAAAGGAATTTTTAATCTCTTAATTATGCCCAAATACTATCAAGATATACTACCATGCAAAAATCTTTTCCCAAGTAACAAGGTCCAATATATTCCATTTTTGGTCACCGCCATGTCTATCTCTTTACACTTAATGTTGTCAATCTAGTAAATATGTTAATGATAAATACTGACTACTTGGCAAGAGGACTATAATATTTATGCATAAGCAAGCAGAGTGGAAGAAGCAAAAATGTGAGCTATTTAACTTTCTGGAGTAGTAAAAATGATTTTATGAAGAGAACAGCATATCCCAATGACAGAGTAGTAAGTCATGCTAAAGGTGTACTACATCTGTCTCTACTACATTTAATTAGATATATGTCATTCTGTTGACTTGCATAAACTGTTTTGTGACAGAAACAGGAATCTAGGTTGCTGAACTGAAATCTACCTAGTTGGCTCACACAAGTTTGTCAGCAGGATTACACTAAAATTTAAGGTAAGGGTATGGGTTTTAAATGAAGCATTAATAGATGCTTCAATATATGATTACTTCTCAGCTTAGAGTCTATATTATGAACTAAACTCAGTATGGATATGAGAGGTACATAAAGAGAATAAAAGAAATCCAACCACAGTGTATGACTCAAATAACCTCACAGGTCTTTTACATTTCTAACTTCTATAAATCATTATTATTTGTTAAAACTATGGATTATAAGAAAAGATTGAGGAAGATAACTTTACAAAGTATGGACATTAGTTGCACCTTAAGCCAAAAAAGCTGGAAATAACCCTACATCAATCTTATTTTTAAGAGACAGAAATACACTCAATTATTTTAATTAAATTGCTCCATTAGCTTGATTTTCCTTGACACTGTGGAATCTGACCTCGTGTATTCTACAGAGGAGTACCAAGAGCCTCCATGATAACAAACTGCTTCACTTAAGCTTTATCACTGATGACATTTAATGATCTGGAAAGGATAAGGACAGCATTTCTGCTTTTTCAGTTTGATGATACCTGTAGTACCATATGCTAAAAGCTCTCAATTTCTGGTGATATGGAGAGTATGCTTAGAAAAGGTCATAATCTTTGAAGAGGACTACATTAATTCTTGAAGTGTAGGAACTGGAACTAAATATCTTTTAACTATATCTTGTTCTCTGTTTTAGAAATGCAAACAACTAATTTAACTTGAATGTCAGTTGATCAAATGCCAATCCAAACAAGAGAATGAGATTTACTTTAATAAGGAATTAAAATTTGTATTCCAACACTGTATAAAATTTTTCACTCTAGGCAGTATTTTTTTCTGGACTTACCTTAAATGAATTCTCATACATTGGGGTGACTGTCCAGTTAACAAAACTTTATGAATATACTCTAGGCAAAAATAAGTAAGAAGTATGCATTGATTAGCACATATGGAGTACCTTTCTAGAGTCTATATTGCTATGGATGTTTATTTGTTCTTGGATTGTAAATGAACAGAAAATAGTAAATGTAGTCATCTTTAAAAACAATGTGTATCTTCTAACAAGTGATACATATATTTCAGAGAAGGGATTAAACAGTCTAAATTTTATATTATGGGACTCATGAAAGTATAATTATAAAAAAAATCTGTTGACCCACTTCTACTTTTACCCAGTGTTATATCCTTTGTAATTATTAGGAAGTCCTTGAAATTCAAATAATATTAAAAACTCAAAATCAGAGAATTCTGGGAAGACAGTGGAGTAGGAAGTACCAATAATAAGTCTTTTCACTCAGATAATAATTACACAAGCAAAAATCTTTCCCATGTAACTTCTTTAGACCTCTATAAAGGCTTGTATCTTCTAGGGGAAGGCTTTAGTGATAAACTGCAGTAGATTTTGGTCAATATCACTTATTATCTCGACAGCAGCCACCCTTCACACTAACAAACTGTATGGCAGGTAGTTGTGCACATGTTACTACAGCAGTTTTCATACAACTCATGGAAGGCGGGGTGGGCAGTAAGGACACTGTTCTCTAACACTGGGGCTGTGTGTCCTGATCATTAATTGCTGTATTTGCTCAAGGAGGGACAAACACAAAGGCAGGCACCTACTGTTGCTGCATCTCCCCATTATTGTTCCAAGTAGCATTTTCTTTGGCTGAAGTGACTTCCAGGATATATAAAGCTCAAGTGATTTTTTTTATCTTAATTTTTTCTTTTTCTCATTTTTGTGAACCAGAGATTAAAGACTAAAACATTCACAGCACCTGAAAACACGGGAAAATTAGAAAGTTTTCAGGAATGTCCAGAGGGAGAGATGCAGGCTCAGAAAAGATCTGAAAAAAAACCTTAAGTTTACACATCAGCCTAATCCTTGGCATAGAGATAACCTACAGAATTCCAAATAAAACAAAACAAATCAAAACAAAGCAGCAAATGCAGGTGAAGGAGTGAAATATGAGTTCAAAATTTGCTATATTATTAGATTAAAATATAGTTTTCAACACAAAAATCACAAGGCATATGAAGAAACAGTAAAGTATGTTCCATTCAGTGGAAGATAATAAACCAACAGAAATTGTCCTTGAGAAAGTCTTGATTGTAGATCTACTAGACAATGACTTCAAAACAGATGTCTTCAAGATGCTCAAAGAACTGAAGGAAGGCACAGGGTGAATAAGAAATATATACGTCTGAACAAAATGAAAATACAATTAAAGAGAGTACTTTAAAAATAACTAAAAGGAAAGTCTGGAGCGGGGAAGTATAATAACTGAAATTTAAAAAAAATGCATTATAGTGTTTGAAAAGTAGTTTTGAATAGGCAGAAAAAGAATCAGTGGATTTGGGTATAGGACAGTGAAATTTATTGAATCTGAGGGATGGAAATAAAAAATGACTGAAGAAAGTGAAAACTAAAGGTGTAAAACACAATCATAAAGACCAATATACACATTAGAGTCATCTCTGAAGGAGAAGAAAAGAGGCAGATAAAATATTTAAAGAAATCATTTCTGAATATTTCCAAAATTTGATGAAAGACAGGAATATAAACATTCAAGAACTTTAATGAATTCCAGATATTGTGAACTCAAAGAAACCCACACAGACACATTTTAGTCAAACTGTGGGAAGCGAAAGGCAAAGAAAAGATCTGGAAATCATAAACAGAAAAGCAATTCATAATATGCAACCTCAATAAGATTATCAGTAGATTTCTCATCAGAAACTTTGCAGTCTAGAAGGTAATAGACTATTATATTTAAAAAGCTACTAGAAAAAAAAAAAACTGTCAACCAAGAATCTTATTTCCTGTAAAACTATCTTTCAAAAGTTAGAGAAAAATCAAACAATTCTAAAATAAGCAAAAGCTGAGTTTATAACCATTAGATCTGCCCTGAAAGAAATGCTAAAAAACACTCCTGCAGTTTAAAATGAAGGATGCTAGATGGTAACTGAAAGGTACACGAAAAAATAAAGACTGCACTAAAAATAAATACACGAAAAATTTATTGTAACTTTGGTTTATAACTATACATATTGTTTCCACATAATTTAAGGTACTAATGGGTTAGGAAAAATTATTACTTTACATTTTTGGACACATATAAAATGTGTTTTTGTTACATCAACAGCTGAACAACTGAACTGGGTGGAAACTAAGCTGCCAAGGAGCAGAGGTGTTTTTTTTGTTTGTTTGTTTGTTTGCTTTTTTATGTTATTGAAGTTAAAATGGCTTAAATTCAAACTAGAGTGTTATGACTTGAGGATGTTAAATGTAATTCCCATGGTAACCACACCAAAAACTCTAGAGTATACAGAAAAGGAAATATGAAGGGAATTCACATATTTTTCTACAAAAAAAAATCAATTAAACACAGAAGACAGTAATGCAGAAAATCAGAAACAAAAAAAATTATGCCTGCAGAAAAAAATGGCAAAACGACAGAACTTTTTCCTTATCAGCAATTCCTTTAAACATAAGTATATTACATTCTGAAATTTAAAAAAAAAAAAAAAAGATTGGCAGAGTGGATTTTTAAAATCATCCAACAATATGCTGTTTACTAAAGATTCACTATGGATCTAAACACAGAAATAGGTTGAAAATGACAGATTTAAAAAAGATATTCCATACAAATAGTAACCAAAAGAGACCAGGGGTAACTGTACTAAAATCAGAAAATATGGACATTAAGTTTAAAAAGGTTACAAGTGACAAAGAGGGACATTATGTATTAATAACAGAATCAACACTGCATGAAGATATGTAAATATTCATGTACCTAATAAGAGACATCAAAATACATGAAGCAAAAATTAACAGTACGTAAGGGATAGTCAGTTCTATAAAAGTAGTTAGAGACTGATATCTCATTCTTAATAATGAGGAGAACAACCAGACAGAAGATAAGTAAGGAAAGAGAAGAAACACAGTAAGCTAACCAGGTCTAACAGGTTTATAAGGAACATGACACACAACAACAACAGAATACACATTCTTCTTAACTGCACATGAGACCTAAGTCCCAACATACATATTTTTAAATGGAAGTCATAAAAAAACTTCTCCAACCACAATCGATAATAGAAGAAAATCTAGAAAGTGAATAAATTAATGGAAATTTAAAAACATACTCTTACACAACCAATTGATCAAAAAAGAAATAATAAGGGAAACTAGAAAATAGAATCAAAAGAAAACAAAAATGCAACAAACCAAAACCTATGGGATGCAGCAAAACAGTGCTAAGGAGAAAATTTATAGATACATTTTAAAATAATCAAAAGGAAAATCTGGAGCTGGGAAGTACAATAACTGAAATGAAATTTCATTTTCATTTACTTAGAATTTAAAAGAAAAAGAGATCTCAAATCAATAGCCTCTCCATATAACTATGGACCTATAACAAGACAGACAAAACCCATAGGTAGAAGGAAGGAAGGAAATAAAGGTTGGGGCAAAGATAAGTAAAATGGAGGATGCTATTCCATCTTAAATAAAACAAATATTCTGACGTGCTACAACATGGGTGAATTTTGATGACATTATGTGAAGTGAAATACACAAATTACAACAGGACAAATAATGCATGATTCCACTTATATGAGGTACTCAGAGTAGCCAAAATTATTATGTCAGAAAGGAGAATGTCAGTTGCCAGGTGCTGCGGGAACAGGAAAAGAGAGATTTAGTTTAATGGGATAGAGTTTCAGTTTTCCAAGACCAAGAGTTCTGCAGATAGATGGTGGTGATGGTTGCACAACCTTAATGTGTTTAAGACCACTGAACTGTACACTCAAAAATGGTTAAGACGGTAAATGTTATACTATGTGTATATACCAAAATAAGAATAAATTGGAAAAAAAAAGGTAAACCAAAAAATAAGCAAACAAAAAAGACATGTTTGTGAAATTGATGCTTTCAAAAATGACAATATATTAGGCAGCAACTTTGCCTGTATACTATACAATTTTAGTAACTGTTGTGACAATTCACTTATAGTATATGCATATTCCTACAGAAAGAATGACCCTAAGAAAACAATGTTCCATGAATTTCTCAGTTACTTCCTTACTAGTATATTAAGCTTTTAAAACAATATTATCTCTATCCTTTTATGATTTCTTGTGACCTTCATCCATTTACACAGTTAATATGAACTTTGAAGTCCATTTTATTTTTCCAGTGTTTATTAATGCCCCAATCCTTATTAGCAAAGATGATACCATTAGTAAATATTATGGTTAATTTACTTGGAGCTATTTGAAAGTACTCCTGTCATTTCATATTTTTGTCCATCAAGAGGATGTTTTTTTTTTTTAGAGTATCAAGTCACTTCACTTGTATTAAGGCTGAGTAGTTTGGCTTTTTATATGTGTAGTGGCCTGAAGACACAGGCTCCAGCCTCCAGCATATGAATTGCATGATGAAAATCAATCTCACTACGTTTGACTGATATGTATTGATTATTTTTAATGAACTCAAAAGCACAGTATCAATCTCTAGCAAACTTAAAATAGCAAGTAACTTCTTGTTACTCAGTAGTTTTGACTTCACAGTAAGAGGATATTTTAAAATTTCTGACTGTTATATTTAAATACATTGATGAATTATGTACTTTTTATTCGACAATATAGTATACGTTATTTTATAATCAGAAACCTGATATAATAAGCACTCCAGAAAATTCCAAATATTGTTCATTGATTTAAATGTATTTAAAAAGCCATTTCAGGAAACAACTAAGAAAACAACTGACTTGGAATATATGTTCCAGATAATCCATAAATTTACTTCTCCTCTACTTTCCCCAGTTTGTACACTCCTGTTTCATACCATGCCGCCTGCAGCAAAAACGATTCACAATCATTTCCCAATAATTCACTTCAAAGTTTACTCTTGTTTTTGTTCTTTATCCCTGGCTTTGTGAAGTAGTATCTGGAGAAGTTAGGAATACCACATAGCAGAGATAATGATTCAAAGTAACTTTTTTGCTTGGATATCATTTATCATGTATTCATTTTTATTGAACTATTTCATTTATGTATATGTTAAAAATACATTTCCTGGGCGAGGCGCGGTGGCTCAAGCCTGTAATCCCAGCACTTTGGGAGGCCGAGACGGGCAGATCACGAGTTCAGGAGATCGAGACTATCCGGGCTAACACGGTGAAACCTCGTCTCTACTAAAAAATACAAAAAAACTAGCTGGGCGAGGTGGCAGACGCCTGTAGTCCCAGCTGCTCGCGAGGCTGAGGCAGGAGAATGGTGTAAACCCGGGAGGCGGAGCTTGCAGTGAGCCGAGATCCGGCCGCTGCACTCCAGTCTAGGCGACAGAGCGAGACTCTGTCTCAAAAAAAAAAAAAAAAAATTCCTGAATTTTTCTTACTGTCTTCGGCCTCAAGTTACAAGATAACATAGCTAAGTATTTGATAGCTACAATGATCCTAAGAATCCTTTTGGTCATTTTTGGAGAGTCACCATAATAAAATTATGAAGCAGTAAATATACCCTTCCTTCTACTTCGGGGCACATTAATTGCCATGTATAAGATTCAATTTTTACCCCTTGTAGAAGTTTCCTTTGAAAATATGTAACAAGAAAATTGGTTGTAATAGTCCCTGTCTGATTTGACTATCTCTTGCATTACTTAATAATGATTTGCTTTTTCATACACAGAAAGGAAACCTGATGGGCTTAGGGCTTCACTGAGATTTACATGGCAGAATAAAATATGAAAATTCATATCCATTATCAACTAAGGGAAAGATAAACTGTGGACATCCTCACCTTAAAGTAACCTGAAACCCCTTTTTTTTTCTTTGTATGAAAATAGATGCTATATAAAGAAATATGATGCCGTAGTAACTAGCATTTTTAGTTATTCAAAATTAAGCTCATTGACTAATGCTATAAAGAATGAGAAATATGCACTTACCCTTGGATATGAGCCAAAGATAACTCTATTTAAAATGCTTACACTTACCAGTATTTCCCTCTTTTTAATTGACACAATAATTTATTGTGTAATTTCCACATTATTTCAGTTGAAAAATTAAACATATACATCGTTAAGACAACAGAAAAATTATCTAGTTATCAGTAACAATAAAAGTTCAATGGTTGATATTAAATTTAAAATATTCCAAAGTTGAGTAATCAATCAGGTATGATTTTTGAATTGAAGGAGCAAATATATTTGGGAATTTAATTTAACAAATATTCCTTTTCCCATTTCAGAATATTTATATAATTTTTATTGGCATCAATAAATGTTCATTTAGAAATGAGGCACATAGCTCATTCTCACCCCGAAACCCAACCAAGAATGACATTAATAGGAATCATTCCACACTAAAAATTATGGTAAAGCTGTTGCATTTAAAAATTTTTTTAATTTATTGGCCACAAAATACAGAGACCCTCATATATGTAGGGATTTAAAATTTAAGAAAATGGAATCTTACATTAGATGTAAGATTTTTTGATACTTTTAAACAGGGTGATTTTTTAATGTTAACATTTGTCATAATTATAACTAGATATAACTTTTGTCACATTTCAGAATTTCCTTAGAACACCTCTTTGTCAGTTTTTTAATGCTCTAACATCGTCATGAAGAAAATTAAAACAATGGTTTTAAAAAATGCTCCATTCTCCCGTTCTCCCTTTCTGCTTGTGTTGTTAGTAATGCGAATAACGCCTCCGTACTGTCATGTTAGCTGATAATGATATACTCTGCCCTTGGCTATTTTAAAGATTTATCTACTTGACAAAGTCCTACAATAGTAGAAATAGAAATATTTTTATCTCATAAGTTATAAATGAAAATAATTAGTAGCCTCCAAAAAGGTTAGCCAAAATGGTCTGAAAATAGCTATTATTTCTAATTATAAAATGACTAACTTGAGGCACAGGTTTATCTTAATGAACAAAATATTCAAATTATTTTTCTTGGCACAAATGCAACAATGAAATCATCCCTTGTTTTATGCAACATATATTTTAATTTAAATCTAGTTCAATAGAAGAAATCACAGTTTTCATAGGAAGGCAAAGAAGTTTTATTGGGTATATGCAAGAGAAATGAATGTATTTATATATAAATATGAGGTGATACAATGTTGAAGAAAAAATAGAATGAAGGAGTAGGTGTCTATGGGCAAGTAAGGAATTACCTTCTAAAGTAGCTGGTAAACTCTTGATTGTGGATATGGTTCCTTCTCTGTTCTAGAAGTATCAACCAGAAGACTCTTCTAAGTAATACACTAACTACCAAATTTTGCTTATCGCTTGGTAAGGAACTAAGGAAACATGGAAAAGCTGTGTTCACTTATTCATGTATCATTTATTTGCACCACTTTTTGTCGTGTTTATGTAAACCCAAGCAAAAGCAAACTTGAACCCTCTCTTAGTCATCGTTTTGGACAATTTACAAACTGGAACCAGGCTTTTATAATCTGACCCAGCTAAAAGACTCATAATTAATATAAGACGAATAAATTAGGGATAGCAGCTTGAAAAATCTGTTTTTATTCTTTGTATCTTCCTATAATAGGTAATTACTGATTCTTCGCACATCTTTATGAATAAAACACATCACTTTTGAAAGCCTGGTCCAACTCTGGCCTCTTCCACATATACCTGCATGATTAGCACATTAAAAATGAATATTGCATGCATGATTTCCACACTACGGCATCTTAGAATTTTCAGTATGAATGGGGGAAGAATGATATTTTCGTGGATACTCTCTACCATTTGAAAGAATAACAAAATAGTTTTCATGAAAATATGCTGTTACAAAATTTTGGAAAACAGAAGAGGTACACAGTAAATGTAAATGTTCAGTGTTAGAATTGTTTATAAGAAAGGCTGTGCATCTATCTAACAGACTTTATTGCACGTTATCTGAGGAAAGAATGTATTAACTAAAGAAAACCTAGTCTTCCCACATGCTGTTTACAGAATGGAAATGTAAAGGTTGGGAATTCAACAGTATCAGAAAGCATTTTCCAGGAGTGTTTAGGCTACCAGAGAGCACTGGATGTAGCACACTTCAATTTCAGTGGACTATTCTTTTGTATAATTTATTTTCCCCCCACCCCTATGTGCTCAAATATTTACTATTTTTTCATTATTTTTTCTAAAGTATTGATCAGGAAGAGTACATCTTAGAAAACATAGACATATTATAGTAAATGCATAAGAATAATGTATTATGATTTTTGTTTATGTATCATTTCATGCAACATTCTTGAAGTGAGTGCACTTAAATAAAATTATCTTTGAGTACTCTCTGAAACATTCTAAAGCCTAGATCTGAAAAGTGAGAGATCAGTTTGTGTTGATTACCCACCAAAGTGATATAATTGCTACTACATGAGGCTCTGTCTAAGCAATCAACCGGATTTCCTGTATCCTTACCCAGCATTCTCTTCTCTAACTCCTCTCCTTTAAATGCAGGCTCTAAGTGTTACCGTAAAGTGTTGTTTGTAGAAAACATGTAAATTGCAATAACTAAATGAAAACTACTTTAGGATAGTTGCTTTGAAGGTGCTAACACTCAACTGGCTTTACATTACTTAAATGCTATGTTACTTTATTTTTAGAAGATACAATTTTGTTTCATACATAACTTTAGTATTTTATTTACACTCTATGTTCCTTATAATATAACCATCTTTATTTCTGCATCTACACGACATTTTAATTTATTGGGGCAGAGAAAGTCCTATAGAAACAACTAGAGTGTAGAAAATAACACTACAGTACTCCTTTAATTTTCTGTTTGGACCAGAGTCCTTTCTGGTGGAATTTTCTGGAAAGGAAATGCACATACACACATACATATATATATGTAAATGTGTGTATGTACATATATATACACATACAATGAATGTGATATATATATACACACACATACAATGAATGTGATTGTGTGTGTATACATACACACACACACACACATACATGCAAACACATTCATTGTAGTTCAAAATTAAGCCTTCTAATAAAAGGAATGGCGTAAATGAGTAAGCATTCTTTTTGCTTTGAGACTAAAACCGTGATTATTTTTGCTTCAGTTCCTTTTGCTTCCTCTCCAATGGCCCAGTGACCTGGGTAGGCTTGTATAATGTACAGATAAAAAAGAAAATGTCTGTCTTCCCTCTGACATCAGGACCTTTCACCAAAGAAAATTGTGAGCGTTAATTAACGTGATTTGCTCAGCTCTTCCAAACACAAATGCTGTCTGGGCCAGACCTAATGGGGCTTTAGCTACGCCTTTACCAGCGTGGCTAATCTGATTCCCTGTGCATTCTTTTTTCTTGCTTCACTGTTTGCTCAGCAGACACATTCACTTTCTCTGAACATTTCTTTCTGAAGTTACATATACTGTGGATTCACATTTTAATGAGATGAAATATTTTAATAGAAATACTTAATAGAGAAATTATAATAATTCATCACTATTCAGCTACCAGTGTAACTGCAATAAGGAGTACCCTATCTAAAACTGTTTGAAATAATGAGTAAATTTACTTTGAATTGATCATTTATTATACTCCCATAGGCACAGGTCATGATATGCCTTATAAATATATTTGACAACATTTTTTTTTTACCATAAAATGCATTTAATTGTTGTTTTAATATTTCCTACTTATAAGGGCTGAAGCTCCATTTCATGTAAAAATGTGGAGAAAAGTAAATAATTACCCTAATAACTAAATGATATCATAAACAATCACAATATATTAGCATAGTCCATAGTCATTGGGAGATAAAACTTACAGAAATTGAATCTTACTTTTCTTTCTCCTACCACTCAATTTCACATGTCTGAACAAAGATACACATCTACAAGTTATTTCAATTTGCCACAGCATGCACAGATATTCAGATACAGATTTCAACTAATTATATTCTGAATAGAAGGACAATGCTCTGAATGACAACAAGGGAAACTCCATTATCAAACGCTGTATTATGAAAGGGAAATGTCTAAAGATTTTTTTCAATAAAAAATAAAAACAAAATTAAAATAAACTAATCCTACATAACTAAACTGAGGAAAACAGAGCATCCGTTAGTGTTTGTTTTCTCCTTCAGATACTGATAAAGTTAACTCTGTCATTGAAATGACACATGCTTAATTTTAAATGTTTTACTTTTAAAAATAAAAATAAATAAATATCCAGTGGCATAATTTAAGCTGGCTCCGTGTGAACCAAAAATACATATTTTTAAAATATTAAAATGATCTAGGAGGCTATCTACTTGAATAATTTCATGGCATGAGTATATGCATATTCAATGTTAACAGAAAAATAATGAAAAATATTAATTTGGAAAAAATACCATCAAATTCACCTGGAATTTCAGAAACAAGAATAAATACAAGTGTAGAGGCTGACAAATAATAAAGAAAGTAAAGTGATAGTTCAGACACTATAAGAATCTAAGTAAATGATTCACACAGATTATGGGATGGTATATTGATAAAAGAAGTAAGTGATGCCCTGGAGCCTTCTTTCACCACCAACTTTTCAAATGCCCCTGAATAATCACTCTTTCTTCCCCAAAATATAGATCTTAATTAAAATAAAACCTTCTCTTATTGTACTATTTGAAAGAAGCAGTACAAATATGAGGATACTGCAGCTCATTTCCTGACATTAATTTCATGATTGGAAATTCCATACTGTAAGCTGAAAAACCAATGGTTTATAGAAAAAAATAAATGCAATATGGGCATTTCTGTTTTAACATCCTCCATATTCCCTTGCTTCAGAATGTATTTTGACATGTTTACCTTTCTAAAATTTTTGTATACCAACTTTAGTCTGTTTTCCTACCTTAATTATGTCACATCTTGTAAAATTAGTTACTCTAATTGCTAAAAAAAAAAAACAAAAAAAAAGTTCTTTAAAACACAAGTTAATTCCTCATGTTAATATTATCTCAAGAAGCAGCACATTTCTCAGGGATTTAGCATGAGATTTATTATTTTTCATTGCATGGGAGAACTCACAGGAAATTGTCTTCCATAGAGGGTGACAGAGCAATTGTAGGTTTAGAGTGATGTGTGGTATTAGAACTACTTTCTATGATTAGATTGTGATGATTTAAAAATTTTAGTATGTTTTGAAACATTTCTCTAATTGTTAACCATGTACCATTATACAGACCAATTTCACAAACTTTTCATGGCCCGTTACTGTGTGAAATTATTAGAAAATTTTTTTTTTTTAATTGTTCTTTCATGGTGGCTAGGTAAGGAACTTGCTAGAATATACTGTTTTCAGCATTGTTTTTAACTTTGTGAGTTAGACCTTTACACTTACAAAAAGTATATGGAGAACAATGGATAGTAGCTTTTCAGGAATTTGAAACACTATCTGGTAATGACATCAAAAAGAGATGTTTATTATCATCAGAGAATTGCCAATTAAAGTCATAATAAGATATCACCTCGTACCTGTTACAAATGTCCATTGTCAAAAAATAAAAAATACAAAAGCTAGTAAGTGTTTGTGAGGATGTACAGATAAGGAAACCCTTGTATACTCTTGGTAGGCATACCAATTAGTACGGCAATTATAAAAAAACAGTATGGAAGTTTCTCAAAAAAAAAAAAACAAAAAAAACACAGAACTACTACTCTTCAAGATAAAAATGTTCAACAAACTTGGCATAGAAGGACCACATTCAAAATAATGAAGACTATTTATGAGAAACTCACAGCTAATATAATACTGAATGGGGAAAAGTTGAAAGCCTTTCCTCAAAGACCTTGAACAAGACAAGGATGCCTATTTTCAACACTCCTATTCAACTTAGTACTGGAAATCTTAGCCAGTGCAATTAGGAAAGAAAAGAAAGAAAGAAAGAAAAACAAACAAACAACAACAACAAACAATTGGTATCCAAACTGGAAAAGAGGGAGTCAAATTATCCCTCTTTGTAGAAGATATAATCTTATATGGGGAAAAACTGAAGACTCAGAACTGATACATTTGGTAATACAGGATACAAAATCAACATACAAAACTCAGTAATATTTCTAACCATCAATAATGAAGTAGATTTAAAAAAAAATCAAGAAGTCAATCCCATTTAGAGTGGCTACAAAAAATAAAATAAAATAAAATAAAATAAAATAAAATAAAATAAAATAAAATATTTAGAAATGAATGCAACCAAAGAAGTGAAAGATCTCTGCAAGGAAAACTATAAAACACTAGTGAAAGAAATTAAAAAGGATACATACAAATGGAAAGACAACCCATGCTCACAGATCAAAATAATTAAAATGACCACACTACTCAAAGTAATCTGCAGATCCAATTCAATCCTTATCAAAACACAAAAGTCATTTTTTCATAAAAATAAAAAAGAAAGCAATCCAAAAATTAGTATAGAACAACACAAAAGGCTCAAATAACCAAAGCAACTCTGAGTATAAAGGACACAGCTGGGACATCATACTATCTGACTTTGAAATATAAGACAAGGCTATAGTAACCAAAACAGAACATATTGGTATAAAATTAGACCAATGGGACAGAATAGAGAACCCAGAAATAAATCTACATATTTACAGCCAACTGGTCTTTAACAAATGCACCAAGAACAAACATTGGAAAAAGAACACACCTTCAATAAATGGTGTTTGGAAAACTGCATAACCACATGCAGAAGAATGAGACTGGACCCCTATTTCTCATCACTCACAATGTCAACTAAATTAAACATGGGATAAAGACTTCAAATAAAACCTGAATTTATAAAATTACTATAAGAAGCCATAGGGGGGGAAAAAAAAACCACTCTTCGGGACATCAGGCTAGGCAAAGATTTTATGATTAAGACCTCAAAAGCACAGGCAAAATTTTAATGAGACATATTCAACTAAAAAGCTCAGCACAGCAAAATAAACAATCAACAGAACGAAGAGACAACATCTTTAATGTTAGAAAATATTTGGAAAGTATTCATCTGATAAGGGACTAACATCCAGAATATATAAGGAGCTCAAACACTTCAAAAATTATTTTAAAATTCCATTTGAAAATAGGCAAGAGACATAAATAGGCATTTCTCAATAGAATACATACAGGTAGCCAACAGAGATATGAAAAAAATATGCTTAACATCATTAATCATCAGGGAAATGTAAATCAAAACCACAATGAAATATCTCTTCACCCAAGTCAGAATAGCTAATATTAAAAAACAGACAATAGCAGATGCTGGCAAAGATGCAGAGAAAGTAAACTCTTATTGACTCAAATTGACTCAAACTCCTCCTCTACATAACTACTTGTCACCTTCTTCAAATTTTTATAATGCCATTCATGAGTTTGAAATCTTCAGTGTATGGGCAGTGTTATGGATTGAATCTTTGTATTTCCTTGAAATCCATATGTTGATATTCTGACTGCCAGTGTGATGGTATTAGAAGGTGTGGCTTTGGGGAGGTAATTTGGTTAAATGACCTCATGAGAATGAAGCCCTGTGATGAGATGAATGCCTTCTTAAGGGAGGAAGAGACACCAGAGCTTGTTCTTTCTGCCATATGAGGACAGGAAAGTCAGGAAGTGGGCCCTTACCAAGACTGAATCTGTCATTTCCTTAACCTTGGATTTCTCGGTCTGCAGAACTGTGAAAAATAAATTGTTGCTTAAGCCACCCAGTCTATGGTGTTTTGTTATAGTCACCCAAGATCACTAAAACATACAGCATTTACCTTTTGGAGTAATGGTCCAGCAATATCACAAACTATATAAATTTTCTGGATAAGTCTGTCCCTAAGAATGCCAGCCATCCTGTTTCCACATATGAAGTGTATTTTACTATTCCTTAAAATTAGTTATCATGTATGTTTGTGACATAGGATATCTAAGCTAGAGATACTAATCATCCTAATATCCAAAAAGTATTCAAGAATTTGTGACCACATAAGAGGTCACAAATACATTACAAAGGGCAGCTTTCATAATATGCTTAGGCATGAGCCCACACTGAGAATTCTAGGAATTGTAAGAACGGAAGCTATTGTGACTTGTCTGAAATAGTGATGATGTTGTTCCCACCCAAATCTGCTGGTTCACTATTATTTTATAGCTATGGAACATCCAGCAAGTACAGCATACAATAGGTTCTCATTAAAATCAATGAACATTTAAATTCATCTTTTAGTTTCACCAAAATATATTTGATAGAAAAGGACACATTTTAACACAATAATAACTCTATTTTCATGGGGCATAAAGCATATGTGCTCAAGATAATAGGGGAAAACCAGATGATGAACAAAAGTAGAAACTAGTGGTACAGAAGTTAACCCTATGACATACTGCAGTTACTCAGAAAAAAATATGTGAATGTTTGTGTGTATGTATCAGAAATTTCTCTAGATCCTGAAAACAATTACACACACATACACGTGTAATTTTGGCCAGGCACGATGGCTCACACCTGTAATCCTAGCACTGGTGTGGAGGTTGCAGTGAGCAGAAATAGTGCCACTGGACTGAAGTGACATAGTGAGACTCCAACTAATATATATATACACACACACACATACACAAACATATATACACATATACATATATAAAACTAAAATATATTATATATAATTTTTAATTTTTTTTCACCATCTTGACCAGGGTGGTCTCGAACTCCTGATCTTCTGATCTACCCTCCTCGGCCTCCCAAAGTACTGGGATTACAGGAGTGAGCCACCACGCCTGGCTAAAATTACATATTTTTAAGACAGTGTCCAGGAAATTATCCATTTCTTCTAGGTTTTCTAGTTTATTTGCGTAGAGGTGTTTATAGTATTCTCTGATGGTAGTTTGTATTTCTGTGGGGTCGGTGGTGATATCCCCTTTATCATTTTTTATTGCGTCTATTTGATTCTTCTCTCTTTTCTTCTTTATTAGTCTTGCTAGTGG
>NW_012106664.1:897418-917246 GCF_000951045.1 Mandrillus leucophaeus | reverse complement strand
GGACTCGGGAAGGGGAACATCACACACCGGGGCCTATCATGGGGAGGGGGGAGGGGGGAAGGATTGCATTGGGAGTTATACCTGATGTAAATGACAAGTTGATGGGTGCTGACGAGTTGATGGGTGCAACACACCAGCATGGCACAAGTATACTTATGTAACAAACCTGCACGTTACGCACATGTACTCTAGAACTTAAAGTATAATAATAAAAAAAAAATTAAAAAATTTAAAAAGACAGTGTTCTACTCTGTTACTCAGTTTGGAGGGAATGACAGCTCATTGCAGCCTCGACTTTCCAGGCTCAAGCAATCCTCTTGCCTCAGCCTCCTGGGTAGCTGAGACTACAGGCATGTGCCACCATGCCTGGCTAATTTTTATTGTTTTTGTAGAGACAAGGTCATACTATGTTGCCCAGGCAGGCCTCAAACTCTTGGGCTCTAGCAGTCCTCCTGACTCATCCTCCCAAAATTCTGGGAATATTTATATGTGAGCCATCATGCTTGGTTATATTTGATTTTTAAGTAGAGATGGTGATGGTTAATTTTGTGTGTCAATTTGACTAGGCTAAGGGATGCCCAGGTGGCTGGTAAAACATTATTTCTGTCTGTGTATATATGGGAGTTTCTGGATAGATTAACATATGAATCAGTAGACCGAGTAAAGAAGATCTGCCCTCACAATGTGGGCAGGCTTCATCCAATTCATTGACAATGCAAATAGAACAAAAAGGCAGGGGGAAAAAAATTATCTGTCTCTTCTTGAGCTGGAAAACCCATCTTATTCTGCCCATAATAAACAGAGTGTTATCTGACCCACCACACCATAAATTTGTGCGTGCACTGCATCGTCAAATGGCAATGGTACATCTGTGATTGAGCCTGAGGAGGCCCTGAATGCACAAGTAAATACACGAAGAAGTGGTCCAAACAGCCATAGTCCCCACTCCTGTCACAATGCCTTCTTTTTCCCAGCCTGCACCTCTAGCCTCATGGGGAGTGTTCTGTGAAAGTTGACACAGAAAAAGAACTTGGGCCTGGTTTCCAGAGGGTTCTGCACAATATTCAGGCACAACCTGAAAGTGGACAGCTGCAATACTACAAGCCCTCTCTAGGACATATCTGAATGACAGTTGTAACAGGAAATCCTCTCAATGGGCAGAACTTCAGGCAGTGCACCTGTTTTGAATTTGCTTGGAAGGAAAAATGGCCAGATGTGTGATTACACAGCAATTCATGGGCTGTAGCCAATGATTTGGCAGGATATTCTGGGACTTGGAAGGAACACGACTGGAAAATTGGTGACAAAGAAATTTGGGGAAGAAGTATGTGGACTGACCTCTCAGAACGAAAAATAATATTATTTGGGTCCCTTGTGAATACTTATCAAAGGGTGACCTAGGTAGAGGAGAACTTTAATAATGAAGTGGATAGTATCACCTATTATGTAGATACCAGTCAGCCTCTTTCCCCAGGCACCCCTATCTCGTCATCCAATAGGTTTATGAACAAAGTGCCCGTGGAGTCAGGGATGGAAGTTATGCATGGTATGAGCAACATAGACTTCCATTCATCAAGACCAACCGTGCTATGACCACTGTTGTATTCCCAATCTGCCAGTAGCAGAGACCCACACTGAGCCCCTCATGTGGCACCATTCCCCAGGGTGATCATCCAGCTACCTGGTGGCAAGTTGATTACATCGGACTGTTTCCATCATGGAAGGGGCAGTGTTTTATCTTTATTGCAATAGACACTTATTCTGGATACAGGTTTTCCTTTACTGTGTACAATGCTTCTGCCAAAACTGCCATCTATGCACTTACAGAATTCCTTGATTGCTGTTATGATACTCTACACAGCATTGTTTCTGATCAAGGAACCACTTTGACAGACAAATAAATGCAGTCATGGGCCTATGCTCTTGGAACGCACTGGTACAACTAAGTTTCCCATCAATCTGAGGCAGCTGCCTTGACAGAGTGAAATGACCTTTTTAAGACTCAAGTTCCAATTACAGCAAGGTAATAATACCTTGTGGGGTTGGGTCAGGGTCCTACAGAAGACTGTATAGGCTCTGAATCAGCATCCACTATGTGGTTCTGTTTCTCTGATAGCCAGGATTTATGGGTCCAGGAACCAAGCAAAAAGAAATGGGAGTGGTACTGCTCACCATTAACCTCTAGTGACTCACTATCTACATTTGTGCTTCCTGTTTCTATAACTTTGTACTATGCTGGCCTAGAGGTCTCAGCTCCAGCAAGAGCAGTGCTTCCACCAAGAGACATAATGATAATTCCACTGAACTGGGAGTCAAGGCTGCCAGATACCTTGGACTTCTCATGTCTCTGAACCAACAGACAAAGAAGGGAGTTATTGTGCTTGCTAGGGCGATTAATCCTTATTACCAAAGTGAAATTGGACTAATATTCCTCAATGTAGATACGGATGAATATGTCTGGAATACAGAAGATATCTTAGGACAGCTTTTAGTAATATCATGCCCTGGGATTAAGGTGATTGAAAACTACAACAATCCAAACTAAGCCCAAATACCAACAGCTCAAGCTATTCAGATATGAAGTTTTGGGTCACCCTACCAAATAAAGAACCATGACCAGTTGAAGTGATTGCTGAAGGCAAACGGAATATAAAATGGGTAGTAGAAGAAGGTAGTTATAAATACCAGGTATAAGCGAATGACTTGCTAAAGTAATAAGAACTGCCAGTATCATGAACATTTCTTCCTTATTTTGTTATAAATATGTTGGTAAGCATATATATATACACGCATATATATATGCATATATACACACACACATATATATATGCATATATACACACACACATATATATATAGCAAATCTATTGTTTTTCCCCTCTCCTATTATGAAATATGTTATTGACTTCATATTAATACATACAGTCCCAAGCTTATGATGGTTCAACTTATGATTTTTCAAATGTACAATGGTATGAAAGTGATATGCGTTCAATATGTTCCTCAAGTTATGATGGAGTTATGTCTGATAAACCCATTGTAAGTTGAAAATACTGTTAATTCTTTGACTTAATAATATTTATAACTTACGATGAGTTTATAGAGATACAAGACCACTAGTTGAAGAGCATCTCTATTTAGTTATTGTGAATTTTACATCCTAGTTTCTAAGTTATGAGATATCAAGAGTAAAAATTACTCTAGGATTTTACCTCCACTTCTGAGGAAAGAATTAGTTCCATTTTGGTTGCAGGCAGGATAGTTGTATAATGTTAAGTAGAATTATGACCTTGTTATTGTCTTTATCTGGTTATTAAGTATGGTTCAAGGAAATACCTATGGGAACTCAGTGATGGACTTGAGATGGTTAATTTTATATGTCAACCTGACTGGGCCAAGCAATGCCCAGATAGCTAATAAAACATTACTTGTAGGTGTGTCTGTGAGAATGTTTCTGGAAGAGATTAATATAGGAATCAGTAGGTGGGGTAAAGATCTGCCCTCACCAATGTGAGTGGGCATCTTGCAATCAGTTGAGGGTCTGAAAAGAACAAAAAAGGCCGAAGAAGGGCAAATTCTATCATTTATCCTGGTATTAGACATCAGAGCTCATGGTTCTTGGGCCTTCAGACTCAAGCTTGGAATGACAACATTGCCTCATCTGGTTCTCAAGCCTTCAAACTTTGAATTTCACCACCAGCTTTCTTGGATTTACAGTTTGTAGATGGTAAACTGGTGGGAATTCTCTACCTCCATACTCAGATCACAAATTTTCATAATCTTTCTCTCTCTCCCCTTACCTCTTACTTATATATACACACGTATATGTGTATATATATCATATATATGTGTATATATATACACGTATACGTGTGTATATTTTATATATACTATATATATTATATATATATAACCACTTTACTAAAAGGTAAATATAGTAACTACTCAACTACAAAGTACAGCTGCTACTTACTACTTAACTACAAGTGTACCTTACAGATTTTAATCTAGAAATAGACGGGTATTTCACAACTCTGAGGTTAGATCTCCAGGTTTCTGACCACCTCCTGGTGGTGAGTCTTCTCTTACCTTCATAATATGTCCTTTATATTCATATCTGAGTGTTTCCGTCTTCCAACATTTTCAAATCTACTTATGCTTTTCCCACTACTGCTTCTCATGGGTCTCCTGAAAACTCTGTTCCATTAAAACCAGAAGTTATACCAAATATTTCGTTTATTGAATCACTACAATCATAACTGACTTTTGCCTTAGTTAACATTGGAATTTCAAGGAGGGGGTACCTCAGATGCATAAAAATACTACCTCCTCTGTGACTCTATAACTCTTTAAATTGGAAGTTGCCAAATGTCCCTAAGACCCTCAAGGAAATCAACATTAGATGCTTCTACACAAGGATACCCAACCCCATCTCTGCTTTTATACCAATACTGTTCCCCCCCAGTATCAAAACATGTCTTTTAATGCAACTACAATTCTATCTATCTGCATTTGTTATCATCATCAAATGCAATATGCATTCATTGAGGAGTACAGCATATGGAGGAGTTTCCATGTAGAAGCAACTGGTGGAAACGCCCAGTACGCAACATTTTTGTGTTCTACGTTTTTACAAAAATAGCACTGCCTTACAGATCTATGAAGTACTCAAATATAATTACAGTTTATTCCATTCTTGTTGTCAAACCCTGGTCCTTACCAGGGCTCAGGGCACCACTATCTACGGTTAGTTATTGCATTGTAGAACTAGAATGGAAATACAGATTTGCTCTATCATATCAAGCTAGCAGGCTCAAACTTCAGACATGAAATCTCATAAAGGATCTCCCATCTTATTTCTTCAGTCCATAATCAATATGTGTAATGTTAAATGATGACTCTCAATGTAAACTCTTCAAATTTCTGCCATTCTGTGATCTCTCCTAATATATTATTCTTTATTCTCCATCAGTCCTGTGGACTGTGCTCTGTTCCAACCAAGTGAATCTAGCCCATGGCCTGCAATTTCCAATAATTTTCCCATTTATAAATATATCTATTATTCTATATCATCTACATTATAACTATTTTTTAGCCATCTATTTTTTGAAAGACAGAATACTCCTTTAAGACATATTTGGGTCTGCAGCATTTAGCAAAGCCTCTGACTGATACTTGATACTCAATGCCTGTTGAATAACTTATTTAATAAATCACATTTATGACCTCAGCACACTGAGGTTTGCTGATATAAATAGAAATCTTGCAATAACACACAACACTGGGTTCATCAGTTTCATTTGTGTTAATTAAACATAGCTAATGAACTAATATTTATTAACATCAAGGCAATTTTCATTGCCAGATCAGTGAACAGTTTGTAAAGACAAAAAAATCATAAGGCTTCACCATAGAATCTGTGGGGGAAAGAGGAATCAAACTTTTAATAAATATGTTTTACCCACACACCAAATACACTATTATTCTTTTAACAGAGAGCTAGAACCATACTGTGTAGTAAGTAAATAAACTGTTTTCATCCCCAGTTGGCCTTTTGTGTCTCTAAACAGTTATTTGGTTAGTGATACCAAGAGAATGCTTTGTAAAAACACATACATGAAAATGAGGCAAATAGTAAGAAGTCAGACTGCAAAGGAAATATAAGAGCAAAAACTTTCAAAATAATGTTCTTTGTCATACATCTCTACATGGCAAAGAATTAAGTTTACTGCAGTCAAATTCTCTTCCACTCAATGACAAAATTATGTAACATAGGATATACAAGTGAATCTTACCCAACAATAGGACAATGGATAGGGCAATGACAGGATTGTAACGGGGAGATATTCACTATAACTCAGAAATCACCAACTCATCCAGCAGCAGAATGTTAATTCTTAGACTTAGTGAAGTTTTAAGACAAAACATACAGTTCCTCTCTGAATGTTTGTTCCATTTATTTCCTACATTTAATATCACTTCTACTCTAGCCCCAGTGGTATCATACAAGCTTATGAAATATATTAAATTCAACTTGTTCAATTGTAGACTTGTAAACACTGAAATAATTTCCACATATTCTATATCAGCTAGTTCTACACATAAATGATAACTGTCTCTAAAGAAATAATGAATAATGAAATATATTTATATTTATGTCTCTGACAATATATATTTTATTTTAAAAATCAATTTGAGAACTTAATTTTTATCTTTGTATTCATGCATCATCGTTTCTTAATATGGAATAAATGTGAACTGATATAGTAAATGAATCAAATGCAATAATCAAATGGGAACTGAAGTTTTAACTCTAAATAATACTAAAATGGTTGTGGTATACTTTTACAACTCATTTCAAGCAATGCTCTTGCTTTACTGGGCAAACTTACCCTTTATCAACCACTTTGTTTAACCATTGCAATTTATGTACAGTCTTATTACTCGTAACATAGCATTTTTATTATTTTTAAATTTTCTACCCAGACAGAATGTAACTTCAGTGAAGAGAGAAACTGTGCTACATTATTTCTTTCAACCCCCAGCATTAATAGCCGTGCTCAACACATGCTAAGTGCTTAATAAATATATGATGTTTATTAAATTAAACTACTTCTAATATGTGTCCCATTGTGAAATAATGTGGAGAGGTGACAAAATATTCCAAGAAATGTAACAACTTTTACATAAGATACTGAGACCAATAGTATAATAAAAGAGAGGCGGCTCACACTGCTGAAAACTTTTGGTGACTTACAGTGTTTGGGGATGCACCCATATGCACAGCAATAATTACTCACCTCATTTTTTAAAATGTATTCAAAATTAAATCAAATCCATAAATATTTATAGCTCTTTATCTAAGATAAAGACACTAAATTAGACATTGCTTCAACTTTTATTGCCGGTACTATTGAATCAAGGCATTGAATGCTACACATATCAAAAAGAATTTTGTTGTCATTATACAAGGTAAGACTTGAATATTTCACCAAAAATTTCAGGATTAAAAAATGTCCCCGGTGCATGAAAATTCATTTTATGAAATTATTCTTAACAGGGTACAAAGTAAAGGGGATCTGTTAACTTCCTAAATCTGTATAAGAAAATGAGAATACTACCTTCCAAATCAAACACATAATACAAGAGAATTTTCACATAAGTGAAACTAGGCCATTCTGTTTAATTCAGACAATCTAACTTCTATTTCTAGATAAAGAGCATGTCAAATTATTGGCTCCAGAGTGAAACTGGGTTCAGATATACATGTTAAATTTGTTAAGCATAATGAATTTCCAAACTTGTTTATGGTTATGAACGTAACCTATTTGTTTAAGAAAATAAGATTTCTTTTTATATTCCTCTTAGTCACATTTTTCTCTTAAAGTTCAATCAATAAGGAAAACTTTATAACATATAAAGTGATCTAAAATTGTTGGTATGCTACAGAAATTCTTAGGAAGCTGTTCTGCAGAAAATATGTATTTTATCTTTAATGTCACTTTACCTAAACAATGAGAAGCCATTATAGAGCCACAGTTTTATAAATGCTTGTAAAGAGTGGCTTTATAGTTTCCTTATTTAAAACAAACAAAAAAACAAAACCCTAAATCAAGCCGTGATTATTTTGCAACAATTCATTGTTCTATCGTTGGATAAGGTTTACTTGTATATCTAATTAGACTAATGTTCATACTGTATCATTTATTGGTTTGAATTTTTTATTGTTTTATCTTTGTTCAAAAAACACAATTTTCTTAGGTCCCCTTACAAAAAAATTCTTACAATAGTAATAGTAAAGCAATTATATAATTTTACCACGTGATTGGCACCATTCCAAACACTTTACAAATGTTAACATTAATTTAATCTGCATAACCCTATCAGCAGACACTATCATGGTTTTATCTTACAGATAAGCAAGGAGATACACAAGGAGATAAAGTAAGTTATACAGGATCACACCATTATTAAATGCTTCTGAATCCCTCTTTTATGTATTGGGAAACACTGCCTCTCAGTCCCACTCTAATCGATTATTGTAGATTTGTTGTGGCTATTTAGCTTTTTAGGAAACAAGTTGCACTGCTACTATCAAAATTACAAAAATGTTGGATACTTCCCAAAATGTCTAAACCCAAGTAAAACACCTGATATA
This sequence comes from Mandrillus leucophaeus, assembly GCF_000951045.1. Classification (NCBI taxonomy): domain Eukaryota; kingdom Metazoa; phylum Chordata; class Mammalia; order Primates; family Cercopithecidae; genus Mandrillus; species Mandrillus leucophaeus. The sequence goes on along the minus strand of NW_012106664.1, from coordinate 909,088 downwards.
TGATAAAGGTTTGAGGAAAAAGTAAAAAAAAAAAAAAAAAAAAAAAAAAAAAAAAAAAAAAAAAAATCAAAGACTATGATTGTATAAGTTTGTTGATTATTAACAGCATTTACTAATTCAGGAGTGATAACTGATAAATGAAAACATAAATAGAATATGAAATAGTTTCACTAAATGGGTGCAATTTTAAAATTCCCTCAAGGATACTTATGCTGATGAAGATACTGAATAGACACCATGAAAATAGTTTTTGCCTCAATAACCTGTTTTACATTTGTTTACATTTTAATAGTCATAATAAAAAATCAAAAGGATTCAACTGTTAACCCCAGCAGTCACTATAGATAAACATTAAATCAGGATGGGTTATAAATCTACATTTAAAAGCTAAGGCTATAAAAGCTAAAACTATAGCATTTCTAGATGAAAACATAAATCTTCATGATTTCAGAGTGAACAAGTTTTTTTAGTCAAGATTTAAGTGTTAAGAACAATACAAGAAAAATATTAATAGGTTAAAATTTAACAGTATTAGAAACTACTGCTCAGTAGAGACAGGTTAAGAATGTAATATATTTGACAACACGCAAACTGAACAAAGAAATTATATCTAGAATATAGTTTTGAAAATACCCACATATTATTACAAGAGAGAGAAAATAACTCAATTTTGAGTTGATGGGTGCAGCATACCAACATGGCACATGTATACATATGTAACAAACCTGCACGTTGTGCACATGTACCCTAGAACTTAAAGTATAATAATAATAATAATAAATTGGGCTAAAGACTTTAACAGGCACTTTATAAAAGAAGATAGCTGAGCGGCATATAATAAGAAAATACCTCCAGGTCATATTATTAATTATAGGTGAACTAAGTTAAAACTTCAATGAGATAGCCCACCCATCCAAATGTTCCATTACAAAGACAAAACAAGTGATGTCAAGAGTGTAGTACGATGGGAACTCTCATACAAAACCGGTAGGAGTTTAAAACAGTGCAATCACGATGGAAAGTTCTTTTTCAGTTGTTATCCTATGACCCACCAATTCTACTCCTAGGACATTTGACTGCAAGAAAAGTGAATGTGTTTTTCATACAAGAGGACTTCTCTGAAGATATTTGCAGCAGCTTATTCATAAGAGCGCAAGATAAAAAATCCCATCAATGTTCATCAACAGGAGACAGGAAAAACAACCTGTGATCTAATTCTTACAGGGAAATACTTTGATGAAAAAATACTATCAATACTTTTGAAAACATGGATAAGTCTCAAAAGCTTGAGGGAAGAAAGAAGTCAGATGCAAAAGAGTACATGTCAAGTTAAGGAGCAGTCTGTGGTGATAAAAATCACAGTGGTCGCTCATGGAGGTAGCAGGTAGGGAGATGGGGGCTTGTCTGGATAGGAGCATGAAGAAACTTTGTGGAGTAATAGAAATCTATATCCTGATCTGGATATTACTTACTCAGGTACATAGATGTATCACAGTTAATAGGACTATATATTTAATGCTTATGCTCAATATGTAAAGTATATATGAATAAAGTACTGTTAAGAAAAATGAGAGACAAATCAGTTCTCCCTACAACATAATTGTATAAAAAATGAAACCAAAACAAAGTCAATTAAATTTGGCCATCTTTCATTTCTTGAATACAACTACAAATAAATAGGTAATATAGGGAGAAAAGGGGAACATGTTAAACACCATTGTAGTGATGTAATCAAACTGAAACATACTGTAGAAAACTACAAAAAACAAAACAAAACAAAACAGAAAACTATTCAGTTTCAGTAATAAATACATTCCAAGGAAAAAGAAAAGACACACATGGAATTAAGCCTATCAACTTGTAACAATATGAAAATTTTATTTGGATCCTTTTAAAACAAATGCTTCAAATTTAATACATATTTTACAAAATATAGAACTTACAGGAAGATTGAAAGTTTAAATACTAATGGAATATTTGAATATACTAGAATATTTTCGTTTTTTTAAGTTTGAGATATAATTGCAATTATGTTTATGTTAGAAGCTAGATCTAAAATATTTATAAAAATATGTGTTAAAAATATTCCTTAATAAAAGTGAGGTTTCCATCAAAATGTTTGGATGACAGTTGTTCTATAATGAGAAAAGAAGTAGAGATAAAGGGAAATTATGTAACATATCTATTGCACATAAATCATAAATATTTTACTATGTAAAATTTGATGTAGTGTTTTGACTTATATGAATATAAACATTTATTTGCCTTCTAATAAATTTGAGAAAGGTTATTTGAACTATAGAAATCCTATATTAAGGATGATCTTGCAAAAAGAGTAAACATTTTTTTCCAGTATCCGTAAGTATTTGATGTATTCTTAATTTAAAAAATCAATTTCAAAATGACAAACAGGAAATAAAACCTTTTAAAGATGTTGAAGGCTTGTGGTAATTTGCTCATATGACAAGGAACACAAGTCTAGCTACTCACCAAACAAAAAGCTGAACGATTAACATAAAAATGTATGACATCTATAAAAGTTAATAGCCATAACATCAAAAGCTGGCAAATATAAGAGCTGAATAAAAATGAGAGTTTCTGCCTGACAACTATTTATTTCACAATGCAGAAACAATTTATTGAGAGGCTTTGAGGTTTTGTCCCAAATTCTTCATCTTATTTATTTTAGTGAGACTTAATTTATTACTTTGGAGAAGCATACTGATCTCAAATATGAAAATTAATTGAAATACATATACATAAAGCTATACATAAAATACATTTTATTTACTTACTTACATGTTGTATCCATTTAATAATATATATTTTATTTCCTTAATTTTATGTTGTATCCATTTACATCATGGCTACAATTCTTATAGAATGTTAAATCCCTTTCTTCAATGAAAAAGGCGCTAGAAAGTATCAAGCGTTGTTGCAGGTTATTCTGCCAACGCTACCCTTTTTTATAAGCAACAAAATCTATTATTTTTTAATCATGTCATTCAAGATCTAGTTCTAGATTTTTGTCTCTCAGGATAACTAATCTCTACTTGCAATGTAAACATAATCTTAATAAAGCATTCATAAGACAATGAGTTAAATAAATGTATGTATAGTAATTTACTAATATAGATATTCTAATGTGTTCCTTGAGAAAATTACTCTTTGCATTTGAAAAAGACAATTCTCATTAGATTGAATTTCTCATCAGATGAAGAGCTCAAATTTGCTCATTTTTCACCAAATGTAAAATATCTTCTGAAATCAAGGCATGTATGACAGTTAAACAATCAATTTTTTTTTTTTTTTAAATTTGGGCCAGGTACAGTGGCCCATACCAGTAATTTCTAGCACTTTGGGAAGCCAAGGTACGAGGATCATTGAGGCCAGGGGTTTGAGAACAACCTGGGCAATATAAGGAGACCCAGTCTCTAGAAATTTTTTATTTAATTAGCTGGTTAACTGTATTCTTAGAGATTTCATTTTTTGTGGCTATTGTAAACAAGATCATGTTCTTGATTTTACTCTCAGTCTAAATGTTATTGGTATGTAAAAATGCTACTGATTTTCCATATATTTATTTTATACTCTGAAGTTGTTTATAAGTTCTAGCAGCCTTTTGGCAGAGTCTTTGGGTGTTTTCTAACTATGGAATCATACAGAAGAGAGATTGTTTGACTTATTATTTTTCTGTTTGGATCCCTTTATTTCCTTCTCTTGCCTGATTGCTCTGGCTAAGACTTCCAGTACTATGTTGAAAGATCTCTCTACAATAAGAACTACAAAACACTGGAGAAAGAAATCAGAGATAACAAAAATACACAGAAAAACATTCCATGTTCATGGATTAGAAGAATCAATATCATTAAAATGGCCATAGTGCCCAAAGTAATGTACATATTCAATGTTATACCTATCAAACTACCAATGTCATTCTTCACAGAATTAAAAAAATAAAACTATCCTAAAATTCACATGGAACCAAAAAAGAGCACAAATAACCAAAACAATCCCAAGCAAGAAGAATAAAGCTAGACACATCACATTACTCAACATCACACTATGCTATAAGGTTACAGTAACCAAATAGCATGGTATTGGTCCAAAAACAAACAGATGAATAGATCAGAATAAGAAACTCAGGAATAAAGCCACACACCCTATAACCATCTGATCTTCAACAAGGCTGAGATAAACAAGCATGCAGAAGAATGAAAGTGGACCCTTAAATTTTACCATATACAAAAATTAACTAAATGTAGGTTAAAGATTTAAGTGGAAGACCTCACACTATAAAAACCCTAGAAGAAAACCTAGGAAAAATCCTTATCAACATTGGCCTTGAAAAAGAATTTTTGGCCAAATTCCCAAAAGCAATCTCAACAAAAACAAAAATTGACAAATGGGACCTAAACTAAAGAGCTTCTGAATTAAAGGGAAAAAACAAACAAACAAACAAACAAAAAAACTATAAACAGAGTTAACAGACAACCTACAGAACAAGAGAACATGTTTGCAAACTATGCATCTGAAAAAGGTCTGATATCCAGAATCAATAAATAACTCAAGTCAACATGCAAAACACAGATAACTCCATTAAAAATGGGAAAACAACATAAACACTTTTCAAAAGAAGACATACAAGTAGCCCACAAATATATGAAAAAATGCTTATCTGCATGAATTAGAGAAATGCAAATCAAAACCACAATGAGATACCATCTCACACCAGTCAGAATGGCTATTACTAAGTAAAATGTAACAGATGTTGATGAGGGTATGGAGAAAACTGAATGCTTATGCACTGTTGGTGGGAATGTATATTAGTTCAGACACTGTAGATAGCAAGTTGGAGATTTCTCAAAGAACTTAAACAGAGCTACCATTCTACCTAGCATTCCCATTACTAGGCATATACTCAAAGGAAAGCAGATCCTTATACAAAAAGACACATTCACTCAAATGTTCATTGTCATAGCAATGAATATGAAACATTACAAGAGCAAAGATATGAAATCAACCTAGGTGCCCGTCAATGGTAGATTGGATAAAGAAAATGTGGTCCATATACAACATCTAATACCACATAGTCATAAAAGAATGAAATAATGTCATTTGCGGCAAACTAGATGGAACTGGGGTTCGTCATTCCAAAGTAAATTAATGAAGGAACAGAAAACCAAATACTGCATGTTCTCATTTATAAGTGGAAGGAAAACACTGAACATACATAGACCTAAGAATAGGAATAGACACTGAAGACTACTGGAGGAGGACGGGGAGGGGCGTGCATTGTAAAGCTACCTATTGGGTACTACACTCACTACCGGGGTGCAATATACCCATGTAAACTTGCACATGTACCCCCTGTATTGAACATAAAAGTTGACATTTTTTTAAAAAGAAAAAAAAAACTATTCTTTTAGGATGTTTCAAACATATATAATTATTAACTATGCTACATCATCATGTTGTGCATTTTATTTCCAGAACTTACTCATTTTATACCTGCAAATTTTGTACCCTTTGATCAATATCTCCCCCTTCTCATCACCCACCTCCTGAATTCTGACGATTTCTTTTTCACAATTTTTATATTTAAATATATAAAGTCTATTTCTTAAGAAAAAAGGTTATTAGCCAGGCGCGGTGGCATGTATGTGCCCATAGTCCCAGAGACATAGAGGATTGCTTGAGCCCAGGATTTCCAGGCTTCAGTGAGCCATGACTGAGCCATTGAAAAAGTGAAAGATCCTGTCCTTAAAAAAAACAAATAAAGTAACAAAAAGGAGCAATGTTCCTTTTAAGATGAAATGTTCATAATATAAAATATTATATATTTAGGACATCTATATGTTTAGTAAAAAATAAAATGTCATTAAAATTGAGAGCTTCAGGTACATATCCTCCATACCAGGCGGCACTGGCTTCACATCTCTTGATCCACCAAACAAACTTCTGGGAATAAATGTGTCACAGAAAAAAAAAAAAAAGAGCACAAAATTAGATCAGGTAACACATTTCCAGCTATGAAATATTTGATAAGGTTTTTCTTTCCTTCCTCTCTTGTCATCCTTACTCTTTCTTCCTTCTTTTCTTCCTCTTCCTTCCTGCCTTTCTTCCTATCACTAGATACATATACACCTTATATGAAAACATATAACTTAATAGTATTTATAACATTCTAATTTAAGAATATTTATTAAAGTTATTCACAAATATAAAGTGTATCATTTAATATGTAAATATTTAAGGAAAATATTGGAAGAATATACTTTGATATTTTGTTTTATATGAGAATTACAAGTTTAAGTGCTTGCAATAACCTGGTAGAGGTCATATTGTCTAAACCCTCATTTTATATACATTATGGGACTTAGATTCAAAAAGGCTAGGATGGAAACATTCTTAAATCTTTTTATTCTCAAAAGAGTACTTGTTGCGTTTCATTCTTACTTCTTCCATATTTTATTTTCAGTTGTCTTTTTTATCCCTAGCTGCCAAACTTAATTACCTAATTAACAGAATTTATTTTCTTCCATTCTGTAATCTAAGCAGAGATCCTTTCTCTTTAGTCATATCCTGGACTTTGGCTGTTAATTGTTTCCAAACTAGATCTATAGTGTTATATTTCTGTTTGACCTATGATTTTATGTTAATTTTTCATGCGTTCTAACATTATCATTTAATAGTTTGCTCAGTGGAACATTTCTTTGGTAGAATATTGATAGATACATCTAAAAATGATTCAATTAAAAATAGTAGCCTTATGTTTGAAGTAAATGTATAAGGTTCTTTAAAACAGGAATTCTTAGAGCTTTTTATATAATATTAAATCTCTATGAAGGTGGCATACCACATGTGACTCTTTCTTTCTTTTCTATCATGTATCTCTCTCAACCAACTCCTTTAGCTTTTAATATGTGATATACTGTTCTGATAGCTCATTTTGTGTACCACGGTATTAAAAGAAAAACAATATTCTAAAAGTAGCTGCTTTTATTTGAGGATTACACACATTATGCACTTAAATATATGTGTTTTATATTACATATGCCGTTGCCAGATACTTTGCAAAATGTCTATCTCTAAGTGTTTTATGCCATGTCAGCAGAAGTGTCTGTATTAGAAATCATAAGATTCAAGAAGGCCTCAATTTTATATAATACATATATGAACATGGCTTTAATAGTTAAATGCCAGATATTTATATAATAATTATTGCAAAAACTATTATCAGATACTGTTCCAAGTGCTTTATATATGTAATCTCATTTTATTTCATATTTTGTTAGAGGGATATTCTATTTAAAATTTTATTTGTATAACTTTATAAGGTACAAGTGTAATTTTGTTACATTACATAGTGGTGAAGTCAGGGCTTTTAGTGTACATATTACCGCAATAATCCACATCGTATCCATGAAGTAATTTCTCATCATTCAGACCCCCCTCATGCCCCCATTTCATTTTATAACATCTTTATGTGATAGTTGTTATCACAACTCTATGTGATTATCTCCACTTTGTATAGGAGAAAACAAAGCTTCACAGATACTAAACTGCTTATTCAAAACCTCTCAGGTTACAAGTGGCAGAACAAAACTTGAAGCTAGATCTTTTTAAGTGTAAGGTTTATAGCATTTTTTCATTAGGCTCTTTCAATGCCCTATGAGAAAATCAGTTCCCTAAGCAAGAACATAGAAATATTAAACTAAGCCAATTAATCTTCATTTGTTTTTAATACTAACTATAGCAAATACTAGATATATGAGATCTAATATATCTTTTAGACATACATAAGATCTATATATAAGATAAAAATTAAGATATTAAGAGAAATCTTAAATATGTTCTTTGAAAAGCAATAACTCTATCCATATTTTAGATATGCTATTTTGGTTAGGCAATGGAAATATAAATAGATTCCACTTTTAAAGTATAACAAATAAAGTCTCTCTAGAGAGCACCAATTATTGACACATTGTAAAGATAAGTGATTTCGAAACAATTATGTGAGTTTCATTACCGTCTGGTTTACAAATTGAAAATACAATTACAAAATAATACTGAAGCATGGAAAGTGAAATAAATTATGCATACTTTTCAAATATGACTGCAAATTTCCTTATAAGGATACTAAGCAAATTTAATGATAAAGTTATATTTGAAAATCAAAAAATTATTTTGTAAGAAACATCCTATTTATAAAAACTGAACAAATAGAATAAAAACTATCATATGAAATATTGACAATTTGGATGTTGGATGTTTCAAAGACAAATATTAAACTTTCTTGAGTACAAAAATAACAAATATCCCTTTCAATAGATTTTAAATTTCATTAATCTTTTATTTACAAGAGTTCTCATCTGTTTTTCCTTATATCACATATTTCAATTAATTTTTATTAGTTAGTAATGTCTATTCTGAGTTTCCTAAATTGCAAATTTGCGTTCACATGTTTCTAACAACTTTTATTCCCCACATTACCCTAGCTGGAATAGATTGATAATACTACCAGATACTGTTCTCTTTTGAAAACATGGACTCTTGTCCATGACAAATAATTGTAACATATATTAGTAAGGAAAAAAGTCTGAACTAGCATCATTATACAATTCTTTCTACTAACGTTAGAATAAAAGCTGCTGTCACAGTTGGAAGCCAGCTGGAGGGCTAATTTCCCTCCAAAGAACAAGCAAATAAGTTCAATGATTAAGGTTTTAAAAGTGTATGGGAATTCAATATCCTTGCTCTCTCTACCTGGTTTTCTTTAGTCACTAATCCGTAATCCATTAAGACTTAAGAGATCCAACTGAATTAATCTTATTAGAAATTCACATTCCTTTAAACTCATATTTCACCAAAAAAATGTTCTCAGATACAAGTTATATGGCCCTTTATAAGGACATGAATATATTCACAATACAACTCCGAGTATTTAATTTAAAAAGTTAAGTAAGTAGAAGACCAAGCATTGTGTTTCATTATGCCAAAAATATACGTTGTTCTATTTTGAGCTAACAAGCCACACTTTTAGTTAACTTATTCTATATACTGCTTATAACTTATTCCCATCATGCCTTTAATTTATGTGATTAACCCTGTTAACACAGTCACAGCATGCTTCTTAGATGAAAATGATATTTTAAAGGCTACTAAAAAGTAGCAAATGTAAATTAAAAAATAATCTCCATAGTTACATTTTATTGTAGATGTCTTCTTAAGTCAAATATTTTGAAAGGCAGTTATTCAAAAACATTATATGAGAATAAACTAAAGGCAATCATTCCTTATTTGTGTAATATTAAAGAATTATTTTGAAAAATCACATTATATTTAAATCTACCTGAAATTTGAATAAATGTAATGTAATTTTAATAAGAAATAAAAAATATTAGACTGGTTATTTTGATTAGGGCATTTTTCAGAAAATACGTTTGACAACTGAGAAATAAAGTTTGAACTTAGGCTTATAAACTACCAAATTTCCCTTACTCTTACAAATAAAATTTTAAAAAAATCTAAGAAGTGATAAGAAAGCAGATTGCAAAAGAAGTGAAAAGTAAGCACAGTCAGGTTATATTCAGGCTTGGCTTGTTCAATTGTGATGTGTGAAGTCAAATTTGCACCTGTCCTGGGATCTGTGTGTGTTGGCAGGGGACGCTGGGACCCGAGTTCACACACTTTACAGAGCTGCATTATCAACCAATAATGCAACCTTTGACGCGTCACCATTTCACAGTATGCTGAAGTCTGATGAAATGGAAACCACTAGAATGTACAACTGAATAATTTACAGGACTCAAAGGCCAAAGTCTTTCTCTTTCCCACACTGTCCCTTACCACCATGTGACTGTGAAATATATCACCGAGTGATGGATGGCTAGAGGGAGAACAAAGGATTGTGAGCAAAATGATTGGAACTTTTTATTTTTGATTTCACATGATCCTTAACAAAAAAACATATGTACTCAGTTGGTCTCAATAAAATATCTGAGAATATTTTTTTTCCTGAACATCCTCTAACTTTTAACTTATTGATAATGCACACGTTTTTAGAGGCAGTTATGTTCTTTTGCAGAGAAGCCAAAAAGGCTTCTATACTATGTCACCCTGCGACAGTGGAATGAACAGAGGAGTCCTCAGAGTGCTGCCTTGGAACCCTGCCACTGCGTGATGGCAGCTGGTGATTAATAATCTTCAACGAAGTAGTAATTCAAACAGGACTAGGCAGGCCCACCAACTCTAGGGTTCTAACAGTAAAAATCAGTATCAACTAATTTTCAATAGCCCTTAAAATTTGCAGTCATCCCACAATCAGTTGTTTGTATAATATGTGACAAAAGATATATGCAAGACAGGCAGCATGTCCAATTTATGATTTATCAGGCACCAATTTTTAACATAATTGTACAAGCATGGATTCATTCTTATCAACCCATTTTTTTTTTTTCCAGAAAACAGAAGGGGCTCATCACTTACTCTACTATGATGTACTCAAAAAGTTCTTATGCAAATATAGTATTGTTAAATGGATATTTACATGACAAAACCAGATGCAGTAAACTATAGTAAATAAAATGATTTTTCTAAGGATTAATTGGTAGCAATATGGTGTACTCGAAATCACTGAAATACTGAAGATCATTTTCAATCACTAAAAATGTATTTCAAAAATGTTAGCTGTATTGAAATGTTCCATAATAAAAATTAGCTTAAAATTGTATATATTTTTGTAAGGATTTTTACACTGGAGATTATTTAAAAGTTTGCAATGTATTTTCTTTCCTAAAGGTATACAGTGAATTGTACAAGAATTTGAAAAAATTCTATAATGTCCCATAGCTCAATTAAAATACAAACAACCCAAATTAAAATCCCAAACTTCAAATATTTAAGGAAAAAAAAAAAAACCTTTCTGAATATCATCTAAAATCATAAGAAACTTATGAGAAATAACAAACAGATGTTCCTATACTTAAATTTGATTAAGAAACCATAAGGAAATACAACCTCAGCAGAGAAGATATAGCAAATATATCTAAGTTACAAATATCGGGAGTCTAAGGGCAACTGAGAGCTTATCTTTAGTCTCAAGGATACACATAAACAAACTGGACTGTCTTCCTTTAGCCATCACAATTTAAAAACAACAGCCCAAAATCAACCTCAAAGTGCTGCTTGCTCAAAGGTCCTGCTTACTTTGAGGCAGTAGATACAAAGTACTTTTGTGTCTGCGGATTTTTACCACTGTTTTTTATGTCTGGAAACTTTGGCTCGGATACCAACCAAACATTGTAGTTCAAGACAATTAAGTATTCTCACCCAGAACCCTATTTCTCTACATCACAAAATCACCATGCACTTGGCATTCCTGGCAGCGTTTGGCACAGTGACTGTGGGTCAGAACTGAGAAGATCTGGCAACGCAGTTTGGGGAAAGCTTCTTTATTGCAGCTGCCAACACTTCTGTCTGACCCAGTGAATCAACTTAAATCTCTCAATTTCTCTCGGTCTCTATCTCTCTGATTCTCTCCTCTCTCTCTCTCTCTCTCTCTCTCTCTCTCTGCAAAGAACTCATGTGAATTAAAATTCAATTTTAGATACTACACTGAAATACAACATCAGTGACTTTTCAGTATGGCCTGTAATGTCTTAAAAA
>NW_012106664.1:894028-896793 GCF_000951045.1 Mandrillus leucophaeus | reverse complement strand
TTTTTTTTTTTGTAGCTCATCAGCTATCATTAGTGTATTTTATGTGTGGTCCATGACAATTCTTTCTCCAATGTGGCCCACAGAAGGCAAAAGATTGAACATGCCTGCTATAGACGATGGTAAAAACAGAGAGAAGAGAGGTAAACTTGTGCTTATCTACTTCAGTTCTGCCGATTTCTTCTTTTGTGAAAGTACTAATCTTGATGGTGTTTCATATAGTGAAAATGCCAAATTCTTATAGTGAAAATGCCAAATTCTTAAGCATTAGAAAAACAAATAGTAGAATGCAGTTGACTCAGCAAAATGATTTCTGTATATTTAGAGCACCTTTAGTTAAGTCTAGGATAAACTGGTAGTTTTCTTTTTTGCTTTTTAACAAATATGGCCATTATGCCCTAAAGGTTAATCTATGGATATTCTGGTCCTTTGAAAATGTAAATACATTTAGACACACACTGCACCCCAAAATCATTATTCAATCTCTTCAAAACATCAAACCTGCAGATAATCAGAAATCCTTACCTCATTTTTTTCTCTGTGACATCATAAATAATGATTGACTCAAGAATAGTGGAAAACAGAAGACAGAAGGTACAAATATGTAAACCAGGTAGTTAGGATCCACGAATTCATTATATGCAGTTGAATGCAAAATTTGTTGATGTCTAACACAAAATGAAAATCTTCTTTTCCCTTCCATCCTCCCCATCTGGCTCTTTAGTTTGTTCCTTTCATGTCTCCCAGGAGTTCTAAAATGTACCACTTGCTCTTTCAGAGGCAGTCTAATTTTCCAAATTTAAGTTGTATTTTCATAAAGCTACCGAGAGGCAAAGATTTTTTTCTCCTTTCACATTATAGTGCCAAATACTTATTGAGATATATCTACATACTCAATAAATGGTATTCTTGGCAACAAACATCAAATCAGAAAAATACAATGAAAAACTGAACAGATATTAGCACTTATCATATGCTCAGGATGTGTGTCCTACAGCTTAATGGCCCTGGGTTCGAAGTCCAAGCCTGTCACTTCATGTCTGTGGGACTTGGGTGCTGCATGTTCACTGACAAATATTTAATTGGCTTGCTTATGTAGGGGATTTGGTGCTACATCTGTGTCACCAATTCAGGTGCCCTTTTAAGTCACTGTTAATTTTTCCCATTGTATCTTGGCAGTAAATGATTTTACAGTCTTATAGATACTAGGGGATAAATTAAACTAAAATATGAAATGAACATAATAAAATCTGAAATTATTTTGCCATGCTATAAAGGGGAAACACTGTAAAGATTGTGAATTAACCAAATCTACTTTCAATGTGTAATTTGTAGTCATGGTCTTTGACTCTTTCTTCCCTTCCTTCCCTTTCTTCACTTCTTCCGTTCCTTCAGTTCTTTCCCCTCCTTCCCTTCTTCCCCTCCTTTCCTTCTCACCCTCCTTCCCTTCTCACCCTTCTTCCCTTCTCACCCTTCTTCCCTTCTCCCCCTCCTTCACTTCTCCCCCTCCTTCACTTATTCTCCTCTGCGATTCTCATGTCTCAGCCTCCTGAGTGACTGGTATTACATGGTCTTCGAATTTCTTCCTTCCTTTCTTTCCTTCCCTTCCTTCCTTCTTCTCTTCCATTTTCTTTTTTCTTTCTTTCTTTTCTTTTCTTTTTTTTTTTTTTAGACAGAATCTCGCTCTGTGGCTCAGGCTGGAGTGCAGTGGCACAATCTTGGCTCACTGCAACCTCCGTCTGCAGGTGCAAGTAATTCTCATGTCTCAGCCTCCGGAATGGCTGTGATTACAGGTGTGCGCCACTATGACCAGCTAATTTTTGTATTTTAGTAGAGACAGGGTTTTGCATTGTTGCCCCGGCTGGTCTGAAACTCCAGGCCTCAAGTGATCCGCTTGCATCAGCCTCCAAATTGCTGGGATTACAGGTGTGAGTCACTGTACGTGGACTGGTCTTTGAATTTCTAAGGGCATAAAAACCTTAAAAATGAATCAAAATACAAAATTAAAAACTATTTCAGTGGAAAATAAGGTAAACTGACGCCCTTTTAAAGAATTATTTCTTACATGAGATAATAGTCTAATTCCAAAAAACAGCTAATTGTACTTAGCAAGGATGCTAAAAGGTGTAAATTTTAAGGCCACGTTCATATTTTAAAATGCAAAGCCTTCAAATTTAAATGACCTTTGAAATAGTGAAAACACAGAAAATGTTTGAAATTCTGAACATCAATGAAATATATTTTAGACAGAACAAACCAGTCATTATTTCTAATTATTATTAAAAACTGAGAACCTTTCAGCCTTTTAAATGTCAAGACTTATTATTTATGGATGATTAAAGTAACACAAAGTGTTTTCTTGGGCAGAAAAAAATTGAACACAAAATCAAGCATATCCAATCCCCTTGACAAGCTATTAAAACATTCATTTAGGAAAGTGTTCTTTTATTAACAATTTCTCTTGCAACTAAATGAAATCTCCTATATCAATGTAGATACCAGAGTTTTGGATTTGATACAGGATTTGACAATATCCTAAAAATCTATTCAATATCTTTTCATGCAGAGTTGAAGATAGGCAGACAGATATGAAAGTAAAATTGTTTAATGTTAAAAACATGTTTTGTTCAGCTACAACGCAAGTCAAATGAAAACTCTACTTAAAACAAAAAGTTAGAACATTTATGTATAAATGAGACTTCTCTATCACAGTTACAGGATTTCTAATTTAAGAAAATAATTTAAGTCTTTGCTATTGTGAATAGTGC
>NW_012106664.1:872984-893408 GCF_000951045.1 Mandrillus leucophaeus | reverse complement strand
AAAAAAAAAGAAAAAAGAAAATAATTTAAACTATAAAAACAAAATTTAAAAGTATGTAAAATGTTCTTAATTAGAAATCCTGTGATTGTAGGGGAAGTATCATTTGTACACAAGCATTTTAAATTTTAAAAAGATTTAGATTTTAAAAACATATAATAGAACCTAACCTGTTATTTACAGGTAAAATAACTCAAGTGTTTCATTCAAGTCCTAACTAATGACAGATAATCCTAGAGCTCCATAAACCAACACTAAGCCCTGGGCCTTTGCTGTACATCACATTCTAAATTAAGGCTTATCTATCTATCATCTCAAATCAGAGTTCACTTTCTACCCTTCCTTCTGGTGTTATATTGACTCTGATCTGAGTTCTATAGTGTTTGGAAGACACATTGTTAGCTAAAGCATGATTTTTATTATGTTGACTTCGAGAGCCTTTAGCAGATACCTGAATTTTGGGGCTTTAGGGAACATTACAAAACTCATTACTTCCAAAAGAGAAATAGGAAAAAAAAAAAAAGAAAGAAAAACAGAAAGAGATATCTCTTCTTGTTTTTTTGTTTGTTTGTTTTTCTCATTAATACTCACTATAAGAGGGAAATTATTCCTTCCTGGAATATGATATCCTTTATACATAAGCTTTGCTATCTATTTTAGATCAAAATTTCAATGCACAGAATACATTAATTAATCCCACATGGATGTTGCCTACAATTAGATTACAGTTTAAAACCATCTAATTTAGTGAACATTTATAGTATAACTTATTAATTTTTCCAGCCTCTGTGTTTTCTTCCTACCTCATCAATTAGGCATTGATGGAATCAACGCCTAATTCCATCACAATAAAATGCCTCACTAGAGGAAACTGCCAAACTATTAATGTTACAAATACCTACTTTTGGTTAAGAATAAAAAGAAGACACAGTCCATGCTCTGAAGAAGTTTAGGATTTAGTGAGCAAAAACCAAGATAAAGACTGATTACAGTATAGGAAAATAGTTCCAGTATTAAGCACAGGATGCTATGGAAGAACTAAAGAGAGGAATCCTTAGGACAACGCATCAGGTTAAGGAAAGCTCTCATATGTAGCAAAGGCTAAGTCCCTAAAGAAAATGACACTTGAGCAGTTATTAAAGAGTGAGAAGGTTTTGTGGGGCAGAAAAGGGGAGACTTCTTCTTTCAGTGGGAGCTACAAGTCCACTTACAAGTGCAAATAACTGAGGTATAAGATGTTGAATCTAAGTACTGTACCTCATTATATGTGCAACATAGAATACACAGGAGTTTGTGATGAAGTACAAGGATGGAAAAATAAGCTATGCAAGCATCAGGGCAGCCATTTTTTATATTCTGCTCACTCAAAACACAAACAGAGCAGTAGATAATGGCTACACAATGTTCAACAGTGATTTCCTGATAGCCTATTTTGTAAAATGACAGATGTCTAGACTCAAGATTTCACAGTGTGAACATGGACAATATTGAGTGTAGAAATGTTTTCAACATGAATAAAACACTATTTTATCACACTGTTACAATCATCTGAGCTCAGGAATTATTCTAACACTACTTTCCAAATGGATTCCTATAAGCATTACATTTAAATTTTGGAAATGTTGAATTATATAATATATAATTTAATAATATAACTATATGATTTATAATTATGTATTTTATAATATAGTTACTAATTTTATTATATATTATGTAATTACTTTCATTGTGTTATCATGAATAAAACCTACACTTTTATTTATCTTCCCTGTTCTTGCCAGTAAAGAACAAAAAAAAAGAAAAAACATGTTTTAAAATATGTACTTCAGTTATGTTAATGATTTAACATTCAGCTATTAAAATTTTAAAAATCTAATTTTTATACAGTGTAGAACCCATTTTCCCATATATACACTAACAGACTTATGCCTTTTTCTATTCATCACTTCTTTATATATTGTTACAAACCCTTAACACGTTTTCTGGCTATTTGAGGAAAAGAAATTGTGTCTGACAGCAAGAAGCATGTTATATCCAATTCCATTTTCCACCTCTTTCCCCTTCACTTTTGACACCTTTCTGCAAACCCCAGTGCTTAATTGAATACCTAGGGGTGTTGCCTGTGAAACATTTTGAAGTAGTTCAATGAGGATGATTTATAGCAATATATAAGATGACAGACGTACTGAGGAGGTTTGAAACGATCTTACATGGTGTCCATACTAAGATGGAGCACCTGACACCACGGTACTATTTATTAACATCCCAAGAGATTAGACTTTATTAAGATTCTCAGACTCTGACACCTATAAATGTTGCATATCTGAGAATATAGGACTGACCTTTTTCTCAGCATACCTATGAAAAAAAAATTAATGGGTTGATAAAATATACTTTAAAACAACAAATTATTATTTCCACTGTTTAATCTGAGGTAACATATACGAAGACATGATGGAATATTTACTATTCCATATTTTGTATAGTTTTTTCACTATTAACTATACCTGGTGAGTCCTGGGATTATGAATATAAGAAACATCAAGTGATATTTCTGATTAAATATTAGAGGGCTGATACCAAGAATTATTGCTTTTACCTCTCCACCGGCCACCTGCCACCCCACAATTACTGGCACACAATAAAGAAAATTTTAACACACAAAGAAAAAGTGAAAGGAAAATGACTAAAAGAAAATAAAAGATATCAAGAGATTTGAAGATGACAGGAACGGTAGCAACCAACTTAGGAGAATGGACACAGTTTCATATTAAATGCCTTCAATGGGAGGAACAATAATAATAGATCCAATTTGCCCTCAGAGAAGCCCAGATTGGAGGCAAGAGTCCCCAAGGAAGTTATGGTTGTAGGTGCAGATGAAAACAAAAGTATTTGCTGAATATGTGTAAACAGAACAGTGGGGCCTGGCGCCGTGGCTCATGCCTGTAATCCTAGCACTTTGGGAGGCCGAAGTGGGCAGATCATCTTTGCTCAGGAGTTCGAGACCAGCGTGGGTAACACGGTGAAACCCCGTCTCTACTAAAATATAAAAAATTAGCTGGGCGTGGTGGCACACTCTGTGAGAATCAATTGGCTATAGAGAATGTACACTTAGCTAATAAATAATATTTTATTGTTATTAGTAAATTATGTTACACTTCTTTTATATTAGTAAAATTTAGAATAAACACGTACATATAATATATACACCTACATTTTAATTTTTTTGTTCAGCGAACCAACATTAATTAGAACATCAGTGGATAACAGGAACAAGTAGGTAAAAACAGAGGGATATAAGGGATATAAGTTAAAAATAGAGAATGTAAGTTAAAGTCTACTACTAAATTGGACCCTTAGCTTCCTTCATTCTCCCTGCTACCAGATGCCAACATCCACTGTCTCCTAAGATACTGTTTGTTGCCCATTCCATACATATGCTGTAGCTTTCTTGCTCTTTGATAATCTCTTATGTCTTTTAACCTGTATCTAATTTTTAAAGTATGTTTAATGCTCTATTGCTGATTCTGCAAAATGGCTTCATATCAGTCTTCTGATCACTATGGTTCTCTTCAGCTGTGCTTATTCTGCTAACTGTCCAGTGAGTTTTTATCTTAGTTATTATATTTCCTATTTCCAGTAGATCTCTGTTTTCTTTGTGTATTTTATGTTTCCCTTTTCTCTTGATTCTGGCTGGTCGTGTGTGAATGTATTTTGCTTTTATTAATGATTTGACTCTGTCTTACTTGTTTAAACAAATTAACCATACCTATTTTCTATTTTGCTTCTCATTTTTGTCTGCTGTCTCTGGCCCATGGTCCCTTGATCCCTTGTGTATTTTATAATTGTGCTTTGTGATTTTGCTTATGTTGTGGTATCTTCTCTGTGAGAATCATAAAATGCCTGGGTTGAAGATATAACACTCCAAGACGATTTTGCATAAGCTTTTGTAAAATACTTGGGAAAACCCTGAGTCCATGTTAAACTTAATCTGGGTTTATTTCCTCTGCACTATGCAGATAACATGGGCTGAGGCTCCACTTCCACATGACTGCCTTCTCACAACAATAAATTATCAGAAGATATTTTTCTCTACACTCCACCTAAAGTCAAGGCTGAGACAAATTTCATCCCCATCCCTTGCCCTTTAATCGCTATGTTGTTTGGTGTTTTTGTGCTTTTTGTTTTAAACTTATTCTTACTGATAGCCCTTTGTGCATTCAAGATTACACAACCTCAGAACAAACCCCAACCACCTATGGGCCCAAATCTCTTTTCCATACTCATTGCAAAGGTCCATGAAAAGCTTATCATTAACAATATTATGCTTGACAATTAAAACCTTGTTAAAGTTTACATTTTGTGTTATGCTGTTACCACAATTTTCAAAAATCTCTAGGCCACTCAGGTTCTGATTAATGATACCCCCATGCTAACTGACATCTTCATGATTAATACTATCTTCATTTGTCCTATGGCTTGGTGTTGGACTCAAATGAGTGATTGAGTTACTTATTTTGCTGAAAGCTCATCAATGCATCAAAAATATTATTTTTGTATTTTATGCAGTATTTTAAGTATTTTTTAGCAAGTGAAATTTAGGATATCTAGACTTCCCAGATGCCAAAAATCAGATATCTATGTATAACCCTGTAAAATAGAATTTTAAAATGTAAGTGAAAAAATGTAAACAGAATGAAATACTAAAATGAAAAAAAAAAATTGAAGTACATGGCTAATAGTTTTAGGTATTATCAATTATCTATTTTCTTTCTGATTTTTTTATATTTTTCAAACATTCCTCCAACAGATATATATTGCATCGGAGATGAGAAACAGTTGCAATTTTAAAATAATACAGGCTAGCATAAGAATCACTTTGTACTAGACATCATTGTAAATGCTTTACATTTATTGGCCCACTTGATCACCACAATAGACTCCTGAGATAACTAATATTGTTATTTTCAATTTACAGACACAAAATCTAGGGCTGAAAAATTTTGTCAAGTTCATAAAGTTAATGAGTGATTGGTTGGGATTTTTAAATGCAGGTTTTCTTGCTAAAAAGCCTGTGCCCTAACCACTGTGTATTACTATCTCGAGGTATAAAGCAAAACACTATTTCCCTGGTTCCAATTCAAATATCCCTTACTTAGAGGCAATAGTCGGAAGACTCTCATTCTAGTCCCTGCTTATGCCTCTAATGATCTACTTGATCTTCAGTGACTCACGTATTTTCTCAGACCTCATTTTCCTCAAGTGTAAAATTAGTGATTTAAGCTAGATTAATCTCTGAGGATCTTCTAGTTCAAAGATTTTGTGATAGCACAAACCTATTAGACAATTATTTCTTGAGTATCATGAAATTGGAAATTAACCATTTAATTGAAAAATTAATGTGAAAAACTTTTAAATTAAAGAAAAAATTAATATAGTCAAACATTTTAAGATTTAATAATGTAAGATCTCAGGGATCAAGATAACTTTCAGTATATAAAAATACTGAATATTTCTCTCCTAAATATTGGCAGCAACATTAAACAAAAATATACTTTCAGGCTTTTCAGCATATAAAGATACTATCGCAGTGAGGAAATGAATTAGTCTAAAAAGGTACACCACCAAAAATTTAACTTGAAAAATTTAGTGACTTTCTTAGTCTGAACTACTAATGTGACAAAGCAACCAGAGGAAATCACAATATGCCTTTATCAAACTGAATTCTTCTCAGCATTACCTCTTTTTTAACCTTTTAGCTTGTATTCATACTTTTCAAATTTATTCATTTTTAATAAAATAATATCATTCAAAGCAGGTTTCTATATGTGTAAACCAATATTTATTCTGTACTTGAAAGTTGAAAATATTTTTTATTATTGCTGAAAACAAGAGTATTGGGATATTTTAACCTTTTTTTTTCCTTTGGTTGAAGAGTCATAAATGGGTCACAGTGGCCTTGTTTTCAAACATTCAAATTTACTGAGAGAAACTCTGAAAGGAAAAGTTTAAATATGTTATCTCATACGACTTCCTGATAGCTAATCTATACCTCAAAACTAATTCAGAAAAAATATTTTGATGAGAAATTCAATATGAGCATTTTATGAAGAGATATTTGGCTGTTATGGCTTGTCTAATCAAAAGACACAACATGCTAACCACAATCATTCTATATCCAGAGATCAAAACAGAATTTTATACTATTTTGTCATTTGAGAAAACACCATGGATCAATAACTGTAAATGCTATGAACTAAAAATAGATAATAAAGCTATGAGAAATCACTCACAGCATGTTGTTGTGAGTGCAGCTTTGGAGTCAGACTGCCTAAGTTCCTCTCTTATACTTAATAACATATTGTTTGTGCCACTTTACTCAACCTCTGTGTGCCTTAAGTTGTGTATAGTTTGGATAATTAAAGCACTACGTCACAGGACTGTAAGGATTGAATGAGTTAATGTATATGAAGAATGTAGAATAAGACATGGAACATAATAAGCTTTTATTTAATTAATGCTGAATATTGTGATGATGTTGCTGCTTGTACTGCTACTTTATTGAATTGAAAGTAGAAAAGAATAATTATCTGTAGTATGTTCTGCAGTTTATAATATCACAATCAATGATGCTTAACATAGTAAATTCTAGGAAATAGCCTTACCAGATATGTTTATGTCATTGTGTGTATATGTGTGTTAGGTGAAGGGACTGTAGACTAACCTTTTATATAGCATGTTTTGAAACAACTGACAAAAATTACAGTCATATAAAATATGGTATAAAATATCAGTTACATTCATAAAGTATTTTCGAATAATACATTCAAGGAAAAACTTGAGTTCCAACTCAATGGTTCTGCCTTTCACATAAACAGAAGATCATGACTATGGGTGTTAGCAGTGCCACAGCTTTTACTATGGTAATTTCTCCATGATAATCATAGCAGAAATAAAAAAATAAATACATCTTGCTTACATTAACAGAATCAATTTATTCTTCAAGCTGTTTTGCCACAAACACATGCCACTACTGTCTCTGACTACCAAGATGCACACATTTTATTCCACTCTAATAAAATCTTCTCATTGCATGGATGATCACAGATGGAGATCTTCATATTTTCAGAACTTAGCTCAGTGCTTACATATAGTTTTCTTAAGTTAATAATTAAGTAAATATTATGGCTTTTTTTCGTGTATCTTAGATGAATCACTTTTATTAGCCAGTCCAGAGAGTGATTTTTTTGATGGTATTAATCGATTTTTTCTTTGTAGCTACTTATCCTTGTGTCACAGGGTTACATTGAGAATAAGCAGGTCATATATATATCCTAATATTTATTTATTTATAGTTCAGAACATTCTAATCATATGAATATAAAGTATTTTATTGAATACAATATTAATCAAACATATTACCTCAACGTATATAAACTAATGCAGGTGAATGTTTATAAAATAACTATTTAAAAATATTTTTTATAATGGATAATCAGCCTGAAATCTTTGACATTTTATTAGTTTTTTTATAGACCACTTTAAAGTTGATTTAAGTATTAATTCTAGAAAACAAATTTTTCATCATCAAAAGATTCCCAATAGTGATGAACTTATTTAAACTAACAAAATCTTTTTGGAAGACACAGAAGCTTCAGTTTCAGCCTAGCGTGGAACTGCTTATTGATAACTATGGTGTTTAAAAACAAATGCCATCACTTAATAATTCACATAGACTTTCCATTCTATCACCTATTGGATATGACAATAAACCTGTGAAGTCATTTAGGTATTTTTATCCCAATTTTACAGCTCGGGAATATGAATTCAGATAAATTTCCTAAGAGTCAGAGGTAGGAATGAAGCTAATGCTTTAGACTCAAAATTTGATGCACTCTCCACTTTACCACTTAAGATGATGAGGATGACTGATCCAGACCAAGTGGTAAATAATATACTCTATCAATGCTATCTGATAAATAAAACCCCTTAAATATCCTTAGGAAATCTTTTAAAAAACGAGAGACTGATGTTCACTTTGAACAAGTGTATTTTGGGAAATCCCAAGGGGAAAAATAGTATTATTCCAACAATGTTAAACCATTTAATTTCCCCCTCATTCTTATTACTCTCTTGTACAGAAGTTAAGCTATTATCAAATCTCTTAAAATATCCTCCTAAAATCTCCTTATTACTCTCTTGTACAGAAATATTATCAAATCTCTTAAAATATGCTCCTAAAATCTCCTTAACATATATTAGGAGAGTAGGGAAAGAGCATCCATTCCAAGAAAATTTTTTTCTTTCTAAAGACTCATTCACTCAAGAGTTCTTAAAGTTATAAGAAAACTCAGAAAATAATGCCTAACCATGAAAACAATAAAACAACATCCATATCTAAAATGGTGATCTTTTTAGTGT
Source organism: Mandrillus leucophaeus (assembly GCF_000951045.1). Classification (NCBI taxonomy): domain Eukaryota; kingdom Metazoa; phylum Chordata; class Mammalia; order Primates; family Cercopithecidae; genus Mandrillus; species Mandrillus leucophaeus. Next base: position 884,990 of record NW_012106664.1, on the reverse strand, counting down.
TGGCATTCCTAATATTGCAGGAAAATATCATAAAATAGTTATTATAAAATCTCTTAGAGATTCTTGCTATGAAATCTCAGGTTAATTCTTACTATGACTCAGGAATACTATCAATCATCTCTAATTGACTCTCCCCAGTATCATTTTCAAATCTTTTTAACTCTCCACTGTACTTCCTCACTTCCACATTGCCTCAGTTATTACTGAAATTATTACAACCACTCCACATGAATTTCCATTTTCCTCTTCACTGATAACAAACATGATTGTTCTATTAACTCAATAGTTCAATGTTTAACAAATTTCTCCTCTTTAGCTCCTTTCTAAACCGAACTGTCATCATAATTTCTCTCTTTGAATTTTTTCTCCTTCTTCAGAAAATTTCTGTGGGTTTCATGTTTCACCAAACTCTAGCTATTCTTATGTATTACCTTCATCATTATCAAACTTTGAAGAAAAAATCTACTCACAGTATTTAATCATTTCCATCCCCTCACTCCTTACTGTTTGTACTGATATTCTTTTAAAACAACTATCACCATAATAAAAATTATCTCCATAATTTAATTTGTTGGTTCCTTATCTCCAGAATTCATAGATTTTTTAAGAGAGGATGTCTCACTTTTTGCCCAGCCTGGAGTGCAGTGACATAATATAGTTCACTGTATCCTTGAACTCTTGGGATCATACAATCCTCCCACCTCAGCTTCCTATAGCTGGGACTATAGGTATGCACTATTCTTCTATGGCTCTTTTATACACCTGATCCAAACAACACCCCACCACAGTTAAAATAATCACACCAAAATAATCATTTTTCCTTAGAGATAATGTTTTGCTCTGATTCATCTTTTATTTTAAACATTTTTTTCTTTTTCCCACAAAATGTAAATAGTTGCCAATGAGTTTCACTTCTCTCATATATTTGTCTTTGACAATCTTGTCCAATATCACAATTTTAACTTTTCACCCTTAGACAATATAATCTTAAACCATCACTCCATTTTTCCTTTTCTAAATGGGTCCTGAGACCTATATTCAGACAGGGGTCAAAAATCTCACCTCCAATCTAACCAAGAAGAATAGCTAATTGATGCTGGACTTAATACCTGAGTGATGGGATGTTCTGTGCAGTAATTCACCGTGACACATGTTTACCTATGTAACAAGCCTGTACATCCTGCACATGTACCCCTCAACTTAAAATAAAAGTCAGAAAAATATCTCAGCTCTGATCTGAGAATGCCTGGGTTAAAATTCTAACACTGTTGTATATTAGCTATTTTATTTTGGTACAGTGGACTAATATGGCTCCCCTAGTTTCCTATTATATGCAAAGTGTTATGTAAGGAGTAACTAATAATTTACATAAAACTCATAACTCTGTCTGATTACAGTAACAATTCAATAAATATGAACTACCATTTACAATTATTTCCCTATATCTGTCTTTCCTTCTATGTTCTTTATTTGTGCTAGTTGTATACTTGTCCAGTTACCAAAGGCCCAATGCTAGAAGTATTCTTTGAGTCTCTCTTTTACTAGTCCCAGATACATAATAAGTTATTCAAGTCCTTCCCAAGACCTCCTGTAACACAGCTTCATAGTAGCTTACTTTTTACCCTTCTTATAATAACTATCCCGAGACTTCATTAGCTTCCTTCTGGACTATTTAAAGACTGCTGACTGGTTTGATTTCAGTTTTTTGACCCTTAATCCATCACTTAACATTGTGGGCAGCTATTTCATTTTCCCTGAAGCACATCTATAAATCATGTCATTCCATCACTCAGACCCTTCCACTCTTTGATATTACCTAAGATATTAATTCAGAAACCTTAGTTTCACATTCAAAACCTATTACTAGCTCATTTCAATCTCCTGTGCCAGTCTTATCTGGTCCTCAAAATAGATAGTATTCCAGACTAACCACACTATTGACTGTTATCTCCCCATAATCCACATTTCTGATACTCTTCTCTTCATCAGAATTACCATGAAAAGTAAATTTCATATATTGGCTGTAATTCATGATGCACCTAAAATGATACTTTTTCCATAAAAACTGAATCACATGGTCTAGATTTATCTATCCCTCCTGTGGGGGTGGGGGAAGGCATGTAGAACTTCACAAATGGCCAAATAAGAAGCTCAGCAAATCTCTTTAAAGGCAATGATAAAACTAAATAAAACTCATGTGTGAAACCATTTAAGGATTCTGGAAAGGAAAAAAAGAACAAAGACATACAACAAATTGGAAATCATTTATTTAATAGTAAATATTGAACATCACATAAGAAGAGTGTGTCTGTGTCATTTTAGCATTAGCATGGCACTGAATTTTAGCACGGCATTGAAAGCCATGAAAACCAACAGCTTCCATGCCAGGGTTGGGAGGGGAGCTGATTTGATTTGGAGTGGTGTGTAGAGAAAACAATAATCAGGGCATCGCCAAAAATGATAACAATTTTAGTATTTAAAAAAAATCAAGGAAGGCCAACATCTCAACAAACCTGAGGTTGCAATACAAACTTGGCTAAGCAACAGATTAGAACACTAGCCAGAAATTTTACAAGATCTGGGGAATGAGACAGCAACACAGTGGTCCTTGATAAACTCTATAAGCCACTCCTGGTCTGGGAAGATGCATATATTAGCAAAGTTATGCATATGCTCAGGAAAGACTGGAGAGGGCTCTAGCTGCCTACATATTGCTGCTCCAACATAAAACTTTGCACTGTCATAGAAGAAACACAAATGGAATTATCAAAATGCAAAGCCAAGGCATGCTGACATAGTGCCTGAACTTTAAATAAGTTCTCCACTGATCTATCAGTAAAGAGTGGAAAATTTACTGGCTTAAACTATGTAAACATAAGCTCTGAACAATCCTTGTCTGACCATTAAGCTATAGTGACTCAAAAGCAACTCCTAGATATTCAGGCTTAAAAAAATAAAGATAAATTCAAACAAAAACTAAACAGAGCTATCAGAGAGAAAGCAATAAAGGGCATCCACATTGGAAAGGAGGAAGTCATATTGTCCCCACTCTCAGAAGACAAGATCCAGAAAAATGTAAGGACTACACAAAATGTCTCAGAGCTGCTAAACAAATTCAAAAAGTTTCAGGATAGAAAATCGACATTCAAAAATCAGTAGTCTTTCTGTACACAGACAATAAATTACCTGAAAAATAAATAAAAATCATAATCCCAATAACAGGAGATGCAAAAGTAATAAATTACCTTGGAATAGTAAGTATTTATTCAATGAAGTGTACAGTATTTGGCCAAGGAGATGAATGATCTCTACAAAGAGAACAAAACACTGATGAAAGAAATAAAAAATAACAGAAACAAATGGAAAAGCATCCCATACTTATGGATAGGAAGAGTTAATATTGCTAAAATGACCATGTTTTCCGAAGCAATCTGTAGATTCAATGCAACTACTGTCAATGACATTCTTCACAAAATTAGAACAAAATCTCTAAAATTTGTATGAAACCACAAAAGGATCTGAATAGCCAAAGCAATCCTAAACAAAATGAACATAGCTGAAGGTGTCATACTATCAAACTTCAAAATATGCTACAAAGCTGTAGCAACAGAAACAGCATGGTGTTTTCATAAGAAAAGAAATATAGACCAACTAAACAGAAAAGAGAACCCAGAAGTTAAAACATATATCTACATCCAACTGATTTTTGAAAAAGGTATCCGGAACATACATTAAGGAAAAGGCAATTGCTTCAATAAATGGTGCTAGGAAAACTGGATATCCAGATGCAGAAAAATAAAACTAGATCCTCTACCTTTCACACTATGAAGAAATAAAATAGATCAAATATCTAAATATAAGACTAGAAAATATGTACTTTTTAGAAGAAAACATAAGAAAAACGTTTCAGGACATTGATTTGAGAAAATATTTTATGAGGAAGACTTCAAAACGCAGGCAACTATGCAAAAATAAACAAGTGAGATTATGTCAAACTTAAAAGCTTCTACACTGCAAAGGAAACAATTAACAGCATAAAAAGACAACCTACAGAATGGAAGAAAATATTTGCACCCTACTCATCCAACAGAGAATATCTAGACTATAAAAGGAGCTCAAATTTCTCAACAACAACACCACAAAATCATCTAATTAAGAAAAGGGCAAATGACCTCAAGAGATATTTCTTCAAAGACGACATATAAATGTCCAGCAAGGATACAAAAAATGCTATCACTAATCATCAGGGAAATAAAAATCAAAACCATAATGATGTTATATCACACTGTAGTTACAATAGCTATTATCAAAATAACAAAAAAACAACAAATACTGGCTGGGATTTAGAAAAAAGGAAGGAAATGAAATAAACCAAGGAATCTAGCAACAGATTACTGGATAAAAACTGTGGTATGTACTCAATAAATTACCATGCAGACATAAAGAATGATATCCTGTCGTTTATAGCAACATGGATGAAACTAGAAGACATTATGTTAAGTGAAATAAGCCAAGAACAAAAGTTAAACACTGCATGTTCTCACTCATATATGAAAGCTTAAAAAAACTTATGTAAGTAAACAGTAGCATCACACAGCAGGGCCTGTCGGGGTGGGGGACAAGTAGAGGCAGAGCATTAGGACAAATACCTAATGCATGCAGGGCTTAAAAGCTAGATCACGGGTTGATAGGTGCAGCAAACCACCATGGCACATGTATAGCTATGCAACAAACCTGCACATTCTGTACATGTATCCCAGATCCTTTAAAAATCAAAAGTAGAACTGAGGATACTAGAGGGTAGTAAGGGTACACAGACACAAAATTAGAGCTAGATAGGAGGAACAAATTCTTGTGTAATATAGCACTGTAGGATAATTATAGTTAACAATAACATACTATATAGTTTCAAATAATGAGAGAGAGGATATTGAATGTCCCCAACATAAACATATAATAAAGGTTTGAAATGGTGGATATGCTAATCACCCTGATCTGATCACTATACATTATATGTATCACACAAAACCACTATGTACCCTGTAAATATATACAATTATTATGTGCCAATTTAAAGCATCTTACAAAAAAAAGACTGCCAAAAAATGCACAAAAAGATTTAGCAGAGAATGATTTTCTAGAAAAACATAGCAATCAAAAAAGCAAACAAAAAATAGTAACAAATAACCAGAATTCGCAAACCTAATATGCTATATTATCTAAATACTCCCAGATTTCAATAAATACAAGGAAGAAATTCGATGTCCCTTTAGTCAATAAATATAGGGACATTGTATGCTAAGTCTAACAACTGTTTTTTGTTTGTTTGTTTTTTCTCTTTGAGGAAAAAACAAAAAACAAAAACACAACATATGTAATAACAAAAACATGCATATGCAATAACAATGTAATAAGAGTCTCTGAAAAAGAGGAAAAATCTAAAGAAATTATGGATAAAAATTTCTCCAAATTTCAAGAAACAAGTATTAAATCCATATATAAGTTCAATGAATCTACTTAGCACAAACCTGAATGTATCCATTCCTAGACAGATCATAGTCAAACTATTGACAGACACAGCCAAAGAAAAAAACTATAAGGAAACAAGAGAAATATAACTCATCGGTTACAAACAAACCATAATAAATTAGCAGCTGATGTTTTGTAAGAAACAAAGGAGGCCAGAAGGCAGTGGAAAGATACTGCTTAAACACATAAACAAACAAACCAAAAAAACTGTCAACCAAGAATCCTACATCCAGTAAAACTATCCTTCAAAATTGAAGGTGAAATCACAATATTACCACATTTTAAAGTACTGAGAGAATCTGTTGCTAGCAGATTTTCCTTCCAATAAACACTAAAGCCGCACTCATTCTGAAAGGAAATGAAATCAGACACTAACTTGAATCCACTCAAACAAATGAAAGAAATGGAAAAGATAACTATGTAGGCAAATATGAAGGTAGTGTACATAGTTTATTTTCTCTTTTAACTGATTTAAAAGACAAATGTATAAATCACAATTACAAAACTGTGTTGTTGAACATACAACATATATAGATAATAACAGAATAATAACAAAGTGGGTAGAAGAAATGAAGTTATTTGAGCAATATTGTGTATCTTACTGGAATCAAGATAGTATTAATCTGAAGCAGATTGTGATACATTAAGGCACATGTTGTAATATGTAGCACAAATAGAAAATAATTCATATAGTACAAAAACTAATAAGGAATTAAAATGGTACATTTCAATGTACATATTTAACAAAAAGATCACAGTAAAAAAGAATAGCTGGAATAATATGATGAGATATAGAAATAAAAGGCACAATTCAGGCAAAAATCCAATCATATGAAATATTGTAATAGATATAAATAATTTAAACACTCATACTAAAAGGCATAAATTTTGAGTCTGGATTAAGAAAAAAGATCTAATCATATGCTGTCTGTAAGAGAAGCACTTTAAACATAAATACAAGTAGGTGGATGGTATAACGATGAACTGCATGGAACGTTAACCATAAAAGAATTAGTGTAGCTACACTGATATTATGAACTGAATTGTTTCCTCCCAAATTTGTGTGTTGAAGCCCTAACCTTCAATGTGATGTGTTTTTGAAGATGCGGTCTTTCAGAGGTAATTGGATTTAGATAAGGTCATGAGGCAGAGCCCTCATGGTGGGATTAGTGTCCTTAGAAGAAAAGGCATCATAGAGCTTGATCCTTTGGGTTTCATGCTTTGTCTTTCTCCCTGCCCCACCCCACCTCGGTGTGTATCAAAGAAAGACCATGTTAGGATACAGTGAGAAGGCAGACATTTGCAACCCAAGGAGAGAGCCCTTACCAGGCACTGGCACTGCTGGCACCTTGTTCCTGAACTATTAGTCTCCAGAATTGTAAGAAATATATTCCTATTGTTTAAGCTGCCCAGTTTATGGTATTTGATTGTGGCAGCCTGAGCAGACTAAGACAGTTAATATCAGATAAAATATATTTTAAGGTAAATGAGGTTACCAAAAGCAAAAACAAACAAAAAACATAGTAAAGTATAAAAGAGTAAATTAATCAGTAAAATGTAATAATTCTAAACATGTAAATACCTGAAACTGAGACCTAAATATGTGAGGCAAATCTAGATGATCAAAGAAAATAGGCAATTCAATAATAAAATGCTGATTTTAATACCCACTTTCAGTTATTAATATAACAAATAGGCAAGAAGTCAGCAAGGAAAGACAATACCAGAACAAGTCTATCAACTTGTTCAACTATCAACTATCAAATTTGTCCTTTCATCTATAGTACACTCTACCCAATAATAGCAGATACACATTCTATCAAGCACACATGAATATACTCCAGAACAGAATATACCAGACAATAGATCAAGTGCCAATGAATCAAGAATAACTGAAATCATACAGTATTTTATCTGGTGACATAGGGAAAAATCAGAAATAAAGATACAGGAATTTGAGAAGTCCACAAATATTCAGAAATTAAACAATGCACCCACTGGTGAAAGAATAAACTACAAGACAAAATTTGAAAAAAAAATGTTGAACTGAATAAAAACAGAAACACAACATGTTCACATTTATAGCAATCAGGTAAAGCAGTGTTAACCGCAAAATTATGGCTTTAAACGACTTTATCAAAAAAGAAAAACTATCCTAAATCAGTAACCTAAGTTGTTAATGTGGGGAAAAGAAAGAGATCAGACTGTTACTGTGTCTATATAGAAAGAAGTAGACGTAAGAGACTCCATTTCGTTCTGTATTTGAGATGCTGTTAATCTGTGATCCTACCCCCAGCCTTGTCCTTGCAAGAGACATGTGCTGCGGTGACTCAAGGTTTAGTGGATTTTGGGCTGTGCAGGATGTGTCTTTGTTAAACAAGTGCCTGAAGGCAGCTTGCTGGTTAAAAGTCATCACCATTCTCTTAATTTCAACTACCCAGGGACACGTACACGGCCAAAGGTCGCAGGGACCTCTGCCTAGGAAAGCTAGGTGTTGTCCAAGGTTTCTCCCCATGTGATAGGCTGAAATAATGCTAAAAGGTTTATGGAGATGTTTGCATATGCATCTCAAGGCACAGCATTTTCCTTTAAACTTATTCATGTCACAGAGGTTTTTGTTCATATGTCTTACTGCCGATTTCCTCCCTACAATGATCCTATTGTCCTGCCACTCCCTTATCTTTAAGATGGTAAAGATAATTATCAATAAATACTAAGGGAACTCAGAGGCCAGGGCCGGCGTGGGTCCTCTGTAAGCTGAGCGCTGGTCCCCTGGGCCCCTGCTTTTCTTTCTCTATACTTTGTCTCTGTGTCTTATTTCTTTTCTCAAGTCTCTCGTTCCACCTAACGAGAAACACCCACAGGTGTGGAGGGGCAAGCCACCCCTTCAGTTAACTTAAGACAGAAAAAAGCAAATAGTTCTCATTCATATTTGGAAGCTAAAAGAAAACTGGTCTCATGGAAGTATAAAGTAAAACTGAGGATACTGGCAGGTGGGAAGGATAGAGAGAAGGCAAGATAGTAAGAAACTTGTTAAAGTACACATAATCACAGCTAGATAAAATGAATAAGTTCCAATATTCTATAGCACTGTAGGATGACTACAGTTAACGATAATATATAGTTTCAAATGGTAGAAGGAGGATGTGGAATGCACCAACACACACAGAAAAATAACTGTGTGAAGTGGTGGATATGATAATCACCCTGATATAATCACTATATATTATATGTATCTCAACTATGTATTGCATAAATATGCAGAATTATCATGTGCCAAGTTTACAAAACAAAAATAAATAGACACAATTTAAACAGAAGTAAGGAAAAAATAAAGAGCAAGGTCAGTGAAATACAAAAGAAACACAAAGGAGAAAAATCAATACAATCACAAGTTGATTCATTTGCTAGACTGACAAAAATTGAAAGAAGGTACAGATTGCCAAAATGTGGAATGAAAGAGAACCTCTCTACCAACCAAACAGGATTCTAAAAAAAATATTCTCAACAACTTCATGTTAGCAGAGTAGATAAAATAGACAAATTCCTAGAAAGACACAAAGTATCAAACTCACTCATCAATGACGAAAATCTGAATAGATCAAAGCAATAATGGAATAATTCAAAATCTTATTGCAAAAAAATTTTCAGAACATACTGCTAACTTCTATCAAACATTTAAAGAAGAGATAATACCAATCTTTCACAAAGCCTTCTAGAAAATAAAAGGGAAAGGCAGACTTCCCAAATTATTTTGAAGTCATTATTAAAATACCAAAGAAATACTAAAACATCACAAGAACAGAATATCACAGATCAATATACCTCATGAATACAGATTCATGAGTCCTTAACAAAAAAATATTGGCAAACCAAATTCAGTAATATGTAAAAAAGATTTTATTCCATAACCTTTAAAGACTTATTCCAGGAATGCAAATTTGGCTGAACATCTGAAAATCAGTGAATGCAATATACCATCTCAACAGAATAAGGGATAAAAACCACATCATCACTTCAACGAGCAAGTAAAGTATTTCACAAAATTCAGCATCAATTATGATTAGAAATCCTCAACAAACTATGAGTGTTCGGAAATTTCCTCAACATGATAAATAGCACCTTTGGAAAATATACAGCTAACATCATATTTAAAGCTCATGGCTAAATGCTTTCCACCTAATATTAGAAACAGGAAATTATTTTCACTTTCAAAATTCCATTCACCATTGTTCTGGAGGTTCTAGCCACAGCAACCAGAAAATAAAGAAAGAAAAGGCATCCAGACTTAAAAGGAAGAATTATAAATGCCTTTATTTGAATAACATGATTCTACTTGCAGAAAATCCTGACAGATCCACAAAAAGCTTTCACAACAAACAACTGAGTTCCTCCATGTCGTAAGTTGCCAGATCAAAATATGAAAAATAGGGTTTATTAGCAAGAAAAAAATCTAACTACAAGTAATGATTCTGTTCATAATATCATAATGAATAAAATCCTAAGATAACCTAAAAGAAGAGCAAGATTTGTACAATGAAAACCAAAATAATCTTTCTGCACAGAAATTAAAGCAGATCTAAATAAGTGGATATGTATTCTAAATTCATAAATTGAAATACTCAATATTGTTAACATGTTAATCATCCCCAAATTGACTTATAGATTCAACAGAATTGTTACCAATTTCCCAGCATGTTATTTTGCAGCAATTGGCAAGCTGACTCTAATATTTATATGAAAACAAAGATAACTCAATAACCAAAAATAAGTTGGTAGAAAGAAAAAAAAAAGTTGGAAAACTTACACTTCAAGATTTCAAAACTTGCCATAAAGCTGCAATATGGTACTAGCATAAAGACAGGAATTTAGATCAATGGTAGATGAATATTCTAAAATAGACTCCTATATTCATGGTCAATATACTATCAACAAAAGTGCCAAAATAATTCAAGAGGGGGAAGCATAACCTTCCTAAGAAATAGTTCAGGTTAAATTGGATTTCCCCATGCCAAAATAGTGCCTCATACCACACTCAAACACAAACATAAAATAATGGATAGACTTACGTAAAAAAGTTAAATATAGACATTTTTTAGAAGACATAAAAAAAATCTTAATGACCTTGGACTATATTCTTAGATACAATATCAAAGTTAAACACAGAAGTTTAAAAAAATAACTGCAACAAAATGTTTAATTTGCATTTTAAAATACCCGCTTAAGAAAATAGGGGGGAAAATAATAGACTAGGAGAAGGTATTTGCAAACATATATCTGATTAAAAAAACTCTTATCAAGATTATAAAGGAATACTTCAAAATAAATAAGATTGTCAAAAACCTCAATTAAATACGTATGTATAATTTGAACAAGCACTTCATGGAAGAAAATATACAGATGTCAATAAAAAGATAGTCAATGCCACTAATCATTAGAGAAATACAAAGTAAAACAATAACCAGATACCACTTCACATATTTTGCAAAAGTGGCAAAAATGTGAAGAAATTGGTGGGAATGTGAAATGTTACACAAGCTTTGGAAAACAGCTGTCCAGTTACATAAGAAGGTAAACATTAATTTACCATAAAACTGAGCAATTTCTCCCTAAATATCTACCGTAGCAAATGCTATGACTGAATGTTTGTGTCCCCTCAAAAGTTCATATGTTGAACACTAACCCTCGGTGTGGATTAATTTGAATATGGGCCTCTAAGGAGATAATTAAGGTTAAATGAGGACATAAAGATGGAGTCCTTATATGATAGAATTAGTGTCTTTCTAAGCAGAGAAATCAGAGGGCTTGAGCACACTCTCTTTTCATGCACACACAAAGCAGAGATCATATGAGTACACATAAAGAGGGTGGCCCTCTGCAACCTAAGTGGAGAGTCCTTAACAGACTTCGACCCAGCTGGCAATTTGAGCTTGGACTGCTCAGACTCCAGAACTGTGAGAAAATAAATTTCTGTTAAGATACCCAGTCTGTTGTATTTTATTATGGCAGCCTAAGCAGGCAAAAACACTCAAAGAAATACACACACACACACACACACACATACACACATATGTGTATATATATGTATATACACACACACTATATATATGTGTATATATATGCATACACACACACACACACACACACACACACAGACTTTTAAATAAATATTCATTGCAGCACTTTCCTTAACAGAAACTGGAAACAATCTAAGTTTCTTCAATTATTGAATGGAAAAACAAAATGATATATCCCTGTAATAGAACACTATTCATCATCAAAAGAAAAAAATCTTGATACATGCTACAACATGGATCAACATCAAAACTCATTGTAAGTTGTCAGACACAAAAGATTTTGTATTGGTACCAGTACCATGCTGTTTTGGTTACTGTAGCCTTGTAGTATAGTTTGAAGTCAGGTAGCGTGATGCCTCCAGCTTTGTTCTTTTGGGTTAGGATTGTCTTGGCAATGTGG
>NW_012106664.1:849627-871844 GCF_000951045.1 Mandrillus leucophaeus | reverse complement strand
ACAGGGTGGGGAACATCACACACTGGGTCCTATTATGGGGAGGGGGGAGGGGGGAAGGATAGCATTAGGAGATATACCTAATGTAAATGATGAGTTAATGGGGGCAGCACACCAACATGGCACATGTATATATATGTAACAAACCTGCACTTTGTGCACATGTACCCTAGAACTTAAAGTATAATAATAAAAAAAGATTTTGTATTACCTAATTCCATTGAATGAAATGCCCAGAAGAGACTAATCTATAGAAACAATTCATAGTTGGATGAAGATAGTATTGAACTGTCAATTGATTGGGCTTGAGAGCTTGAGGGGTGATGGGAAAGTTCTACAACTGGATTTTGGCGATGGCCATATGACTCTGTAAATTTACTATTAATAGTTTAATTGTACATTTGAATAATATGAACTAAATGATGTCTCAGTACAGCGTGAAGGAAGAGGAAGTGGAAAAGGAGGGCGAAGGGAAAGGAAAAGAAGAAAATGGTAAAAAAAAAAAGAAAAAAGAAAAAACAACAACAAAAAAACAGAAGTGGAGCATCTGGGTTCTCAGAATTGCATATCCTCACTAGGGTGGGCAGAATGATACTTCTGTTTCGTGTAGTGAAATATTTATAGAGACAGGTATGATTGTTGTGCTTAGGGTTAAAACTGGAACACTATCACACACATAAAGTGGATCTTAAATAAGGTAGAGGTGCCTTTCTGTCACTCATAGCAGTCCAGCCAGGGCAACTCTTCTCTACAAGAGAATCATGTTCCTCCTGTCTTGTTGCTCAGCCATTCCCTACTGCATTGTCCCCATCTGCCTCGTAAAAACTGGGCCCCAGTAACGTAAATATTCCAGGTCATTGAAAGGGGGTGAGTGTCAGTCTAAGTCAAAGAGCTTGTGTTTAAGTTGGAATGACTTGGAAGTTGTCCACACCTCCATTCACATTCCACTGGCCTTCTGTATACGATCAAGGAAAGGTATGAAATGTAGTCTTATTTGGGGGACCATAAGCCCAACTAAAACCCAACTAAAAGGGGAAGGGACTCTTTTGAATAGTTTAACATTGTGGATGAAAACAATTTATTAAAATTGTGGTAACAGATAACAGTGATAATCCACATACATTTTTCAACAGTAAAGAGATTAAGCCTAATTAACAGATGCACTGACTCTCTTTTCAAGATCAGAGTTTCTAAATAAAATCAGATCTGCAGATAAACTGCATCTACAGTATATATAATTTCAATTTACAAAATGAATTTTCAAAACAAGGCAGGGTGTGAAAATGTAAGTAACTGCAAGTAGTGGTCAGATAATTGAAGGAGGTATTCTCAAAGACACGATAGTTACATGTTAAATGGAAATAAGGTATTAATGTGGTCACAAGGAGAAAGAAAAATTATAGTGATCTAATATTATGTATAATATATAATACATATTATTTCCAGTAACTGTTGTGCACTCTGTTTTCCACTGGAAAGCCACATCACTTTTGCCCTTCATCATTCAGGTCTCTGCTCAAAAATCATCTTCTCAAAAAGCTATTTTCCTGACCACTTTATTTTAAATGGCACCCCACTATCATCATCTTTATGCCTAGTATGCTGCTTCATTTTTTTTCATACTAACTCTTCAATCTGGAATTGTCTTTATTATTTTTTGTTTCTTCAACTAGAATATACATTCCCAGAGAGCAAGATACTGTGTTTTACGCTGGTACCATGAATTCGTAGACTAATATGTGGTACATAGACACTCGATAAATATTTGTTGCATCAATTAATGAAAGCTTAACCACATAGTAAGGTTCTCAACAAGACTGAAATAATGTTAAATAACCTCAAGCAGACTGTTATATATTTGGTACCAAATATTGGGGATACACTAAGCCTGTGAGGAAAAACAAGTATTTCAAGCTGTGTGTGAAGAAGGGAAAGTAAGCATGCCAACATCAGTACTTCTCGAAATCCTCTAACACTTTATCTTTACTGCTAATGAAAACTTTATAACTTACTGTACTTTGTATTGTGACTGTTTACATCTATATTAGTGTTATTTATATCTTTTATTTGCTAAACAACGAATTTTTGAAGCCAGAAACCACATTGATGCATCTTGGTATTTAGCACTTACAGTGTTTTGCAAATTAAAAGCTCTTAATATATATTTGGGTCAAAGAATAAATCAATGGTTAACAAAGTGGCCAATTGTTACAAATTGAAGAGCATGTTTTATTCAGAGTAAACAAGCCTCAATGGCCACTTGTAATAATCATCAGACCAATAAAAATATTTACGTTAAAACATTAACTATCTCACTTAATGAAAAAAATAGTAACCATAAACTATGCATGTAAAGGAACCACAATACATGATATCAATATTCTTTATCTACTTCTGTCTAACTCAGTTAGGAAACAATCCATGTTTTCGTGTAAGAGCACAGCACCACGACACTCTTGAGTTATAGCACAAAATGCCAAATGTGTAGTAAAAATCCTTTGAGAGAATTAGTTAATACACAGGCATAGCATGTATTATATTATAAAACTTGGGTGCTTATCTCTTTCTTTAATGTGAAAAGCAATTACTCCACTGAAGATGTGGAATAATTATTTTAAAATATCACTTGCTCTTAAAACACAGTGCAGGCATTGTGCCTTTGAAGCAGCATCTTTGAACTCAAACCATTTTCATTACTTTTGCTGCATTTTAAAAGAAATAATAAGACTTTGGTATATGAAGGTTGATCTCTTTATTAATGTCTTTATTAGTCTTCAGTTTAACTTGCTGAATCATGATTCTTTCTATGCTGAATTGACTATTGCACCACTAGTTTGGGAAAGAGGTGACCCTGAAGTTGCAAATAGGACACAGATCTTGAGAAATGTTACTGTTTCTGTCCTTGCAGCATGATGTTTACATTCTCAATATCTTCCAACCCCTACGTCCCATTTTTCTATCAATCACAAATATTTATTTTTGAATATACCTAATTCATTTGCTTATACTTTTTCTCCTTTCAGAGAAGAAAGCATGGCTTACCTTTCCCTTTTTTTTTTTCCTTTCTCCCTCAACTCACCATCCTTTGCTGTAAGTCACCACGTTTTCTACTGAACTTTATATTTTGTTTCCCCTTCACTGAACTTACACATACTGCCTTGTTATCCTATTGTTTGTGCACACATTTTTCATCTTCATTCGTAGTTTAAAGCTTGGGAAGAGGTAGAGTGCTTCTAAGTTACCTCTACATTCTTCGCTAATTCTCCCTCAGCGTCTTGTGCTGAAATGCTGAACAATGTTGAATTAGTGATGGAATCGAGAACTGTGCTGAAATGCTGAACAATGTTGAATTAGTGATGGAATCGAGAACCTTATTATACTGATCACGCCTTGTGAGACCTTTCCTACCCTTCTGCCTGCTGTACTGCCTGGTGTTTGGCCATTTGCTGTTCATTAGCACCTACTTAATGAGTAAGTCTGGGAAATAAAAAGATATAAAATGCAAACAGTCCTTTTGTAACTTGTTACTTTCTCCTTATTATTCTAGGTAATAAGTAACAGAAAGTTCCCAAGTAAGAAAAAAACCTTGGCTACGAAAAATGTTCACCAGTAACCTGTGGTTCTTCCCTATCCCCAGGGACTTAATAATGAGTATAGTTTACACAATATAACACTCCTACAAAGAACGAAATAAAGGAAAAATACAGAAAAATTGTTATCATAAAAAAGGAATATTCAAAAATTTGTGAATAACTGATTCATCAACTTCCTTAATCAAAGTAGAGGCTTTAAAGAAGACATTTTAAATATATAATGGCAGCATTAACGTTCATAATGTTTATTTCATTTGTTATATTATTTAAAGTAAAAATAGCAATGCTTCCTTGACCTATTTATGCTTAGCATTCCATTGTTGGAACGCTAAGCCTGTGGGAGTTATTTGTATCCTGCTGCTCAAGGTCATTACCAAGGTCTGATTGCAAAAATTCAAAAAATCGCAACCAGGTATAAATGAGTAAGTTCAGCCATTCAGCTGTACTGTGTATTGGCAATTTGGAAATAAGCTGTGTTTCTGCTCAGATGTAGTGCCTTTTTGAAGGGGTGTTGCCACTCAGTATCTCCAACATCATGTTGACCTTTGCTGAATCATTAAAGTGTCCATTAACATAAAGATTTTAGCTTGTAATGCACAGAAGCTAGAACTCTTTGTGAGGCACTCTTACTGTGCTTTGTAATGTGATACATAGATTGACTTTACAATACAGTCAAAGATAAAACACTTTCTGATTAGATTAGATAAATGTGAGTTAAATAATGATGTTGGTTAAAATTCCAATAGAAAACAATGGCAACTCAAAATAGGATAATTTAGGTAGGGCTTCTTTTTCAATGGGCTAAATTACACAGGTCTGGGTGGAGTTCAGCCAACAAATGGGGAATAGTACAAAAATCCAGAGCCAGTAGCAGTGAAGTGGTACCAGTTCTAGGTCCAAAGGATAGAGAAGACAGTGAATTTCAAGAGAAGGTGATATAGAGCAGGTTGCATCAAGAAATACATTGATTTTGTTTAAGGTACACAGTCAGCTTAAGCCAACCACACACACAAGACAGAAGATAAATGCCTTACCTTCTTTCTTCTTCCTCGCACTGAAACATTCCCGAGCCTCCCAATCAGCAGACTTAAAGAGAAACCAGTGTTCTAGGCACTATTCTAAAGGTTCCAGGTATAATAAGTTAACTTAACCCAGGTGTGGCTCACTTTCTTCATCTGAAACAAGGCTAATAATAGTAACTACCTTATACCTCATAAGTCAGTATAAAGATCAGGAGAAAACAAAGTATTTTTAACAGTTCATTGGATGTGGTCAATTAAGAATAAATGTCTCTTACTATTGGCTTTATCAAATGAGGCTTTTCTGTAGAAGTGTACAGAAAAATATAAATGTAAAAGCCACAAAATGAGGTTCCTTTCTTCTGATTCAATAATATATGTCTGTGAATTACTGTGTTAGAAGAACAGGAAAATTGAGTAAATTTATTTTCAAAAATAAATTTTGGTATTTATTTTAGTTTTCCTGGAAAGAAGAACACTTACAGGAAAAGCCCTTATGTTTCCGTAATTAAATTCAAAATCAGAATTATAGCAGGTGAATTTAAAATCTAAAAAGGATCCAGTAAAAAAGTCCCCATGCCAAAATGTCAGTGAGATCTGCAGGAATACCAGGTTTTCCTTTGGAATATACACCATGCCCAAGGCGAGTATAAAGAACCAAAGCTGATTTAGGTAAGAAACTAACAAGTAATATAGTTGACAAGCAAGGAATGACTTTGACCATGGAAATAAATATTTGTAAAGCAACAAAATAAAAATGTGAGTGTCCACAAGAACATTTAGTCCCTCAACACAGCAAGCGCATACCTCCAAATTATTTTCCCATATTAAATAGCTTGGAATACTATTCCCTTCATATTTTCATGTCTGTCTACTACTCAACCTGAAATCTTAGCTAAAGGTTTTTTGTTCATTTGTTTTTAGCATCCATCATCCTCATCTTATAAAAAATGAGCCCTTGATTTTAAATCATACACAGTCTACCTGTTATTTTAGTATCATTATTTTATATCACTTGTTTCCACTACAAATAATATTATCAACTTTTCTGGATCTCTTTGTATATTGCCCCAGTAGACTAAAAACTCCCTGAATACTTGAATTAAATTTGTCTAATTCATCTGTATAAATCCCAATTTAGTGTACAGTCAGTGAATAAAAAGTATCTTACAAATAAGTGAACAATTACAATTCTCATTTTTGAAAGAATAATAAATTGATCTTGGAAATTCCTAGTTTCCGTCATTTGACCTCCCCTTCCCATATTTAAGCGTTAAGCAGCTTCCAAAGAAAGAAAATGTGCACTGGTGTATTCGTCCATTTTCATACTTCTATAAAGAACTGCCTGAGACCAGATAATGTATAAAGGAAAGAGATTTAATAGACTCACAGTTCAGCATGGCTGGGAAGGCTTCAGGAAACTTACAATCATAGCAGAAGGTGGAGGGGAAGCAAGGCACCTTCTTCACAAGGTAGCAGGAAGGAGAAATGCTGAGCAAAGGAGAAAGACCCCCTTATAACACCATCAGATCTTGTGAGAACTCACGCACTATCAGGAGAACAGTATGGGGGAAGCTGCCCGCGTGATTCAATTACCTCCACTTGGTCTTTTCCTTCACAGGTGGGGAATATGGAGATAACGAAGATTAAAATTCAAAATGAGAGTTGGGTGGAAACACGAAGCCTAAACATATCAACTGGTGACTGTGCTCACATGGATCCCTAGCATGAATTTCAGGTAAGCTGAAGGACAGTGGTTTGACATAAAGTCTACCCATTTCCATTTTGTCAGACATAATATATAGGACTAAAAAATTATTTTAAGTTCTGAGATACATGTGTGGGAAATACAGGTTTGTTACATAGGTAAAAGTTTGCCATGGTGGTTTGCTGTACCTGTCAACCTATCACCTAGGTATTAAGCCCCACATGCATTAGTTATTTATCCTGATGCTCTCCCTCCCCATAACGCCCAAAAGGTCCTAGTGTGTGTTGTTCCCCTCCCTGTGTCCAAGTGTTCTCATTGTTCAGCTCCCACTTATAAGTGAGAACAGTTGGTGTTTCGTTCTCTGTTCCTGTGTTAGTTTGCTGAGGAAAATGGCTTCCAGCTTCATCCATGTCCCTGCAAATGACAGAATCTCATTCCTTTTTACAGCTGCATAATATTCCATCATGTATCTATACCACATTTTCTTTTTCCAGTTTATCATTGATGGGCATTTGGATTGATTCTATGTCTTTGCTATTGCGAATACTGCTGCAATGAACAAATGCATGCAAGTATTCTTATAACACAATGATTTATATTCCTTTGGGTATATATCCAGTAATGAGATTGCTGGGTTAAATGATATTTCTGGTTTTTGGTCTTTGAGGAATTGCCACACTATCTTCCACAATTGTTAAACTGATTTGCATTCCCACCAACAGTGTAAAAGTATCCCTCTTCCTCCAGTCACACCAGCATCTGCTGTTTCTTAATATTTTAATAATCTCCATTCTGACTGGCGTGAGATAGTATCTCGTTGTTTTGATTTGCATTTCTCTAACGATCAGTGATGTTGAGCTTTTTTTCATGTTTCTTGGCCACATAAATGTCTTTTTTTTTTTTTTTGAGAAGTGTCTGCTCATGCCATTTGTCCACTTTTTAATGTAGTTGTTTTTCTTTTCTAAATGTGTTTAAGTTCCTTGTAGATTCTGGATATTAGACCTTTCTCAGGTGGATAGATTGCGATCATTTTCTCCCGTTCTTTAGGTTGTTTATTCTTTCTGATAATAGTTTATTTTGCGTGCAGAAGCTCTTTAAATTATATTTATTTGTCAAATTTTGCTTTCATTGCAATTGCTTCGGGCATTTTCGTCATGAAATCTTTTCCCCTTCCTATGTCCTGAATGGTATTGCCTAGATTTTCTTCTAGGGTTTGTATCACTTGGGGTTATACATTTAAATCCTTAATCCATCTTGAGTTAATTTTTGTATAAGGTGTAAGAAAGGGGTCCAGTTTCAGTTTTCTATGTATGGCTGGCCAGTTTTCCTAGCACTATTTATTAAATAGGGAATCCTTTCCCCATTGCTTGTTTGTGTCAGGGTTAAGATCAAATGGTTGTAGATGTGCAGTCTTATTTCTGAGATCTCTATTCTGTTCCATTGGTCTATGTATGTGTTTTGTATCAGTATCATGCTGTTTTGGTTACTGTAGCCTGAAGTATAGTTTGAAGTCAGGTAGTGTGATGGCTCAACTTTGTTCTTTTTGCTTAGGATTGAATTGGCTGTTCAGACTCTTTTTTTTGGTTCTATATGAATTTTAAAGTAGTTTTTCTAATTCTGTGAAGAATGTCATTGGTAGTTTAATGAGAATAGCATTGAATCTGTACATTGCTTTGAGTAGTATGGCCATTTTCATAATATTGATCATTCCTATCCGTTTGCATGGAATGTTTTTCCATTTATTTGTGTCCTCTCTGATTTCCTTGATCAGTGGTTTGTAGTTCTCCTTGAAGAGGTCCTTCACTTCTCTTGCTAGCTGTATTCCTAGGTATTTTATTCATTTTGTAGCAATTGTGAATTGGAGTTCATTTATTATTTGACTGTTTGTCTATTGTTTGTGTATAGAAATGCTTGTTATATTTGCACATTGATTTTGTATCTTGAGACATTGTTGAAGTTGCTTATTAGCTTAAGAAGTTTTTGAACTGAGATGATGAGGGTTTTCTAGTTAGAAGATCATGTCATCTGCAAACAGAGACAGTTTGACTTCCTCTCTTCCTATTTGAATACGCTTTATTTCTTTCTCTTGCCTGACTACCCTGGTCAGAACTTCCAACATTATGTTGAATAGGCATCGTGAGACAGGGCACCCTTGTTTCATGCGAGTTTTCAAGTTGAATGCTTCCAGGTTTTGCCAATCCAGTATGATATCGGCTGTGGGTTTGTCATAAACAGCTCTTAATATTTTGAGGTATGTTCCACCAATATCTAGTTTATTGAGAGTTTTTAACATGAAGGGATGTTCAATTTTATCAAATTCCTTTTCAGCATCTATTGAGATAATCATGTGGTTTTTCTCTTTAGTTCTGTTTATGTAATGAATTATGTTTATTGATTTGTGTATGTTAAAACAGCTTTGCATCCCAGGGATGACACCTACTTATACATTGTAGATAAGCTTTCTGATGTGTTGCTGAATCTGGTTTCCCAGTATTTTATTGAGGCTTTTTACATTTATGTTCATCAGGGATACTGGCCTGAAGCTTTTTCTTTTCTTTTCTTTCTTTTTTTTTTTTTTAAATCTCTGGCAAGTTTTGGTATCACGATGATGCTGGCCTCATAAAATGAGTTAGGGTGAAGTTCCTCCTTTTCAAGTGTTTGGAATAGTTTCAGAAGAAATGGTATCAGCTCCTCTTTGTACCTCTGGTAGAATTCAGCTGTAAATCTGTCTGGCCCTGGGCTTTTTTTCATTGGTAGGCTATTTACGACTGCCTCAATTTCAGAACTTGTTATTGGGCTGTTCAAGAATTCAACTTCTTCCTGGTTCAGTCTTACAAGGGTGTCTGTGTCCAGGAATTTATCCATTTCTTCCACATTTTCTAGTTTATTTGCAAAGAGGTGTTTATAGTATTCTCTGATGGTCGTTTCTGTGGGGTCAGTGGTAGTATTTTTTTATGATTTTTTTCTTTGTGTCTTTTTGATTCTTCTCTTTTCTTTATTATTCCAGCTAGTGGTCTACATTTTTAACTAAATAATAATAAATCCTGGATTTATTATTGAAATGTTTTTCATGTCTCTATCTCCAGTTCCTCTCTGATCTTGGTGATTTCTTGTTTTATGTTAGCTTTGGGGTTTGTTTGCTCTTGGTTTTCTGTTTCTCTTAGTTGTGATGTTCGGATGTCAATTTGACACCTTTCTAGCTGTTTGATGTGGGCCTTTAGTGTTATAAATCTCCTTCTTGACACTGCTTTAGCTGTGTCCCAGAGAATCTGGTATGTTGTCTCTTTGTTCTCACTAGTTTCAAAGAACTTCTCGACTTCTGCCTTGATTTCATTATTTATCCAAAAGTCATTCAGGAGCAGGTTGTTCAATTTCCATTTAGTTATATGGTTTTGAGTGAATTTCTTAATCTTGAGTTTGAATATTATTTCACTGCGGTCTGAGATATTGTTTGTTATGATTTCAGCTATTTTGCATTTGCTAAGGAGTATGTTACTTCTAATTATGTGATTGATTTTCAGGTAAGTGCCATGCTGTGCTAAGAATGTATATTCTGTTATCTGTGGGTGGAGAGTTCTATTGATATCTGTGAGGTCCACTTGATCTGTGGCAGATCATGTCTAGACTGCCTCTTTAGGCTGGACCCTGACTGATTCCTCCTCACTGGATGGAACCTACCTGCAGGAATTTCAGCAACTTCAGGCAGGTGTGTAGGGACAGAGTTCTGATCTCACTGGGGTTGAGCCCTTTGCAGGAGGGATGACTGCAGTCTCCACGGATCAATAGACTTAGTCTTTCTTCCTTGTGGCTCTGAGGAATCTAGGCAGTCCAGATGTATGGGAGTCCCCCATCACAGTACAGTTCCTCTACCAAGGGGCAGTCAGAGTGCTTTGTTAAGAGGTCCTGGATCTTATGCCTCCTGACTGGGTGAGACTCTCCAACAGGGGTCACCAGATACCTTTTACAGGAGCCTTCCTGCTAGCATCAGGTCAGTTTCCCTCTGGGATGGACATCCGGGAGGAAAGAGCAGGCAGCCATCTTTGCTGTTCTGCAGCCTCCACTGATGACACCTCCAGGTGTGCGAGGGACCCAAGTGAATAGGGTCTGAAGTAGATCCCCAGCAAACCACAGCAGCCCTACAGAAGAGGGGCCTGACTTTAAAAGAAAAATCAACAACAGAAAGCAGCAACAACAACAGCATCAACAAAAATGTCCCCACAGTCAGTCATCAGTTCAGTCTTTTTACATACTCCCATAGTTCTTGGAGCTAATACAGAGATAAAACTTTGAACTGTGCAACACAATTCTAAACACTAAAGCTTATTGAACAAATAAATATAACAGAATAAAAGCAGGATTTGTGAGCATGTAGAATGAGGCTAATATGACAACTTCTTGTGCTTTGACCTGTAAGAATGTGACCTTTTCTCTTTTGTGTATTTATTTTTAATCCTCTAGTTACCTTCTCTCACCTGAGCCCTCTATACCTTGCTCAGTTTTAATAATATGAATGAGTACATGAGACCACTTTGGAACTTTCTGTTCGTGTAAGTATACATTCAAAAATACAAAAATATTTCTTAGCATTCAAAGCTAATACTATTCAAGAATATTCTCTATACTAAGATTGTTTCTGACTTTGATTTGTGAACTGCTTCTCCACCTACACCCTCCCCTAAAATACATTCTGAGAAATATATATATATGTGTGTGTGTGTGTGTGTGTGTATGTATGTGTATATATAAATGAAGTCTTGTCCCATCGTCCAGGCTGGAGTTCAGTGGCACCATCTCAGCTCGCTGCAACCTCCACCTCCCAGGTTCAAGCAACTCTCCTGATTGAGTTTCCTGAGTCGCTGAAACTACAGGCATAGGGCAACAGGCCCGGCTAATTTTAGATAGAGACGGGGTTTCACCGTGTTGGCTAGGATGGTCTTGATCTCTTGATGTCGTGATCTGTCCGCTTTGGCCTCCCAAAGTGCTGGGATTACAGGTGTGAGTCACAGGGCACGGTCTGGAATATATATATTTTTATATATAGTAGACATTTTAATGTATCTTTATGTTTGAAATATAGCTTAAGAAATGGACTTAACCAGTCTAACCATCATATCACATTTGTCTATCAAAGACCAAAAAGTAAATCTGTTTTGAAGTGAGGCATAAATTCTTAAGAAAATAACGTGATTATCATGTGTTTTTGAAGAATAGTACAAGAAGTTCAAAAAAACAAATGACCAAGTTTTTAAAGTTAATATTTGCCTATGTATAATTGCAACGAAATGTGCAAAACATAGAAAGATAACCTTTTAAACAATCATGTCAGATATAAAATTACCAGAGATGATGCATCTTTCAAAGCATAAAGCTTTCCTCGAATTAATTTCTATATTCGACCTTCACATATATCACTCTCCTACAACATTAGGTTGCTCCACAGCTGAATTCCATTTAGCTATGACTCAGTGCCTTATTTACTTCACTGATTGTATTAAGCCTACACAAATCATCAGAAAGCTTTAATTTGGCCTCCACAGGCTTTCTCTGCTTCCCAGAAATGGTAACAAGGTATTTTAAATCCTCCCAACCCTAAGTACACATGTTGCAACATCACTACTATTTGCCAAATAAATTACACTACATGTATAATTCTCATCTTCCTGTGCTGACTAGCAGAACCAGCCCAAGGAAAGAGAGAGAGGGAGAGAGAGAGGGAGAGAGAGAGAGAGAGAAGCAAAAGCATTTAATTCTATGTTTTTAAAACCACAGCATTCAAAATCTTGATAAGGAAAGTCCCATATGGGCAAAAATATGTCGCTGACTAGCCAGGTAATAAGGTTAGACTCAGAGGTATCCATGGGAACCACTAATAAAACTACTAGAATATGTTCGGGAAGGAAATACTGGAAAGGGGTGAAAACTTACTGAGGGACACATGCAATGTTACTAAATCATCACATACAACACTGTCATTAAAATTGTAATTAGATTAGTGGAAGAACCTATCTACCATAATTATAATCCCATATAATCATTACACAATAATTACATAATCATATTAATGCCATGGAGTATATATTTATCCTCATTGTACTGTGAAGAAACTGAGGCTCAGAAATAGTAGGTGTGAGGGCACACAGATAATAAGATGTAGAGCGGAATTCATACATAAAGGCAGGTATCTAATTCCATGGCTCATGAACTTAATATCTATGTTTTTCCCTGCAAGGTAAATGATGCCAATCTTAAGATTTACATACCAAACTAAATGTAGACATTTTGAGTGTCTGCAGTATAATATGGAGAATCAAGGATTAAAAAGGGGCTAAATAAACTGTTTTAAAATAGCACTATAATGGGAGAGCATAAAGAAGAGAGGTACACATAGGTCAGGACCTAACACAAGGTTACAGAATAAAGGCCAAATTAACCAGGACAGCCAATGGAGAGCACAACAGTGTGCAGAGTAGTTGGCACAAGGCTAAATGTTCACAGTCACCCAAAAGGTACTGGCTGATTCATTTTCTTTTTTTTCCCCCAAATATGCAATTTTCTATTGCACGTTGGCTTATTGCGTGTTCCTTTTAAAAGAGAGCTTTTCTGTAATAATTCTTTTGAAAATTACAAGATAAAGTATTGCATGAGTCCCAAAAGACTTCATAATTTGATTCCCATAAACCTCATTACACTTGTCATGGACAACAAAAAATAGGTGTTAAATGTGAAAGTAATTGTCAGCTTGCTATTTCTTGTCAAATTAACCAAGTAAACTGGATTATATAAAAGTTGGGTGTAGAAAATTGTGATAACAGATTGAAAATTCCAAATATACTGAAGTCATCATTGGTTTGTCAATATGAACTTAAACTACTTTATAACTACGTACTGATCTCTCGTTACAACTGTAGAGTGTAGGTAAATGTGGTTTTTAATCAAATAAACCGGACATTCAGAGTTACTTTAAGATATATAGTGATTCCTCTAATGAGTTAGTATCATAAAAGACTGATTAAAAGTGAATTATGTTACCATATCCATACACCATACATACAGTCATAGAAGAATACAAGAAAGTGATATGCTATTATTAGGAGAAAATAATTGGTAGCAGAAAGAACACAGACAACAAAAGAACAAATCTTTACTTCCTTTAAACACAGCTTTCATAGAATGCTGCTAAAGGCTCTTCCAAATAAAACAAAATCCAGAGCATCACAAATTGCTAAAATATATATTTTATGAGGTAACTCACACAACAGATCACAACTGTAGATAGTGAGGTAAAAGTCCTCGAAGCACAAAGGCTATAAAATTGTGATGTAGAGATCTGTAAATATCTGAATTTCAATCTATTCACTGTAGTAGAGACCTGTTACTTCAAGAGTATATCGAATGAGATAAGGGAAAGACTCACACATACAGCAGTAAAACAACAAATAACAGGAAAAAAGATTAGACTATGCAGTTTGTATCTTCATTAATGTTTTGTTTAAAAGTAAAATAATAAACTTTTTTAAGAAAGAAAATACCTCACTTTCCTGAAAAGTATATTTTAAAAATTAGACTATTTTGTTCCTTTCTATTAACACAATTAAATCCCAAGTTAAATGCAGAGGGGAACGGCATGCTTTTTCACGGTTAAAAATCCACAGCTTTCCTCAAATACATTTTTATTCCTGGAGTTATATGCTGTGTTCTTTTTTTTTTTTTTTTTTTGTTATGTTATCTTACATTGTAGCTGGCTCAATCTTGGAAGTACTAGGCATTTAATAAGTACTTGAATAAATTAATTTGACTGAGTAGTCTCAAAATTAGGAGATATATATATATATATTTTAATTGCTCTTAATGGTAAATTCTGTAATGGAAAAGGTTTGTGTGAGCTTTTTTTTTTTTTTTTTTTTTAAATGCATGTTGGTGTTGTCTCTAACAAGCATAGAATTATTTATACTTTAATATTACATTGATGATGGACACTAAAGAGCACACATTAGATAGATTCTAATTCCAGACCTTGTGGACCAGTCTTTAGAATGTGACAGGCAAAGAGAAAAAGTAATACAGGTTTTGGCAGGAGATTGCTGGAGAAAGGACCAAGCTAAGTATCTTCACTCATAGAGGAAAACACGTGATTTAGTCACTGAATAGACATCCAGTATCCCTCCTGATGTGCAGATGTTTGGAGATGGCCGTTCCACAGCATGATTTGTTCCTTCTACCAATTCATTCACACATGTAGATGGTCCAGAGTTAACCAGAGCACTGGGATGGACACTGGGACTCAAAGCACAATCTTGACTTTGATGTGGGAAGGAAAGTAGGAATGAAAACAATGAATAAATGAACAAATGAATGAATGAAAATGAATAAATAGAATCAGACCTACATGATTTCCTAGTTTTGTTTCTCAGCTCCCACAGACAACAATTCTCAAGTTTAGTTTATTGTCAGACAATTCAGAAAATAACCTGGAATTGAAGTTATCAAAATTGGTCCAGGAAACACAGGCTTTTGGGGAACACAAACTGTAGTATTATGCTAGGAAGTTTGCAGAATCCAGTGTAAGAAGTTTGAAATTAGCAGATTTTTCTCACAGTAAAATGTCATATTAAAGCAGCAGGCATATACATGAAATATAAGTGAGACTTATTCCTGAGAAAAAGTGTCAAATATCGCAACCACATAAATCATTCTATTTACATCTTCTTTGGACTAGACTATTTAGATTTAATCAATGACACCTGAAATATTCACCATGGCTGGTAATGTGTTTTGGAGATGTTCTTTTTCATAATTATATTTCCTTACACTTTTTCTGATTGTGCTAATTTCCTATCATCAATTTACACACATGAAATAAATATTTATGTATTTTTATAACTATAAAAGAAATGAGATGGGTAACATAAACCAAAAATGAATGCAGTTTTATTGTTTTGTAAGCATAATCATATACAAGTAATTATTTTAGAAGATATATGAGGCAGATCCAATTGAAATCATTTTATTAAAGTAAAATGTTTACCTTTTAAAAGAGCAGTGTGTAAACAACACTGGTGTTGAAGTAGTCTTAAGGTTGACCAGACTGAAACTTGCAAGATGATCTCTCTTAACTACAACTGGTTTTTCTATATTAAAAATACCATTGATTTTGTGTTCATATTTCCAGCATCACAACAGTTTAACTTTAATGAATCCCATTACTGTATATTACAATAAAAGTTTGTTTCTTTGAATTGTACTTTGATATATTGATTCATATTTTTAGAT
Organism: Mandrillus leucophaeus; assembly: GCF_000951045.1. Classification (NCBI taxonomy): domain Eukaryota; kingdom Metazoa; phylum Chordata; class Mammalia; order Primates; family Cercopithecidae; genus Mandrillus; species Mandrillus leucophaeus. The sequence continues at coordinate 856,257 of NW_012106664.1, read as the reverse complement.
TTCAAAAAGCATTGGACATTTTTTCAAAAACCTTGTGTTTTTGAACTTTAATGATGTTGTTTATAATGTTTTGCAATACACAAAAAAGTATTATAGTTTAATATGTTTTCTTTCAAATAGATTAATTTGTGACATTATAGTATAATTCTGCCCTTATATGCACTATGCGGCTTATTTTTAGGTATTTTTCTAACAAGAGAAATTATTTCAAAATTGTTTATCTGAATCTTGCCATTAAATATCAAAGAATGATGCTTCACTTCCTTCTTAATACATCAAATACATGTGAGAATTATATATGGATTCATACTTCATTCACCTTTTGACTTGAGGATTTCTACAAATATACCACCCTTACATTTCCTGACTTTGTTTTCTTATAAATTTCCACCTTTCATGGCCCATCTTATGTTCATCTCAGCTAAGAGCTAACAGCAATAAGTACTGTTTTCAGAAATGACAGCAGTGTTTTTCACACCAGACATTTGTACATTTATGCTAAATGTCGTACATAGATTCCACAGAAGAAAAAATCTGTAAGAGAAAACAAAAAGAGTAACTTATGAATAAAAAGAGTAACCTATGAATAGCTACTTTGGTTCAGGTTAAGGGAATCAGCACAAGACCCTTTGGATTCTAGTGGTAGTAAATGAGTGCTGTGGGTTGTGGTGATTAGTTGAGTGAGGTGGCAGAACAAACAATTGTTCTTGTTTGGATGGATACCCATTCAAAAAATGGATATGCTATATTTATTTAATCTATTTTAAAGTCAGACACAGAAAAACTAGGAGGCACTTTCGGCAACATGAAACCTTCTCTAAAGGGACACTAAATAATCATCGTTTCTATAAGGTTCTAATTCTAGAACTGTGTTCTCAAGGTTTATAAAACCACAGGGATGAAAGCTACCTTAAAAATACATTATATTCAGATTCCTTCATTTTTTACAGACGAGGAAAACCAAGGCCAAAAGAACAAGATTGATTTAGATAATGTAACTGGTCTTTATCACCTAGATTGAAATTTTCCTACTATTCCATAATTGAACATAAATAATAAACAGCAAATAAATATCAAAACATAAGTCTGCTACTTTTTTGAGTCCTTACAGTACTTACTGAAGTCCTATAACACATTGTGCTATCTCGTGTGTGTGTGTATATATATGAATGGGTGGTTATAGTTATTAGATATAGCAAGAAAAATACTGGACTAGTCATGTAAAGGAGGTCTTGGTTTAGTTCTTTTTCTGCTACACACATGCCTGGTAACCCTAGAAGAACTAGGGAGAATTACTTAACCTCTCTGGGTCTCAATTATTTCATCTAAATTGTGAAAATATTCAACCAGATTTGTATAATTTTCCACGGCTATAATTCTCAAGATTTTAAAAAATAACCCATATACCTTATTTATTTATTTATTTATTTATTTATTTATTTATTTTATGGAGAACACTGCATCCTAGATACCAAAATAGCCTATCCAAATGAAAAAAGTATATTGTCAAGGAAACCTCCTGAGTTAAGGTTTGAAAATGTATTTGCCCTTGGTTAATATACTGCAGCTCAGTACACAAAAGATGAAAAATGGCTTATCAACAAATACATTCATGAGAAAGGAAAAAAGAATAATCTCAAAATAGGTAATTTATTTCCAGATAACTTTTGTGAAAACAGATTTTTTTTCTATTATTCATTTATTTCAAAGATCTGAAATCGATGTTACCAAATACTGACAAAATTAAGAGATGCAGTCATTCATCTCCAGAGAATGGAATGTTAAGCCCATGTTATAACTGAGGTATCTGTCTAGAAACTCATTTTCTAAAGGATTAATTGCTATCCAAAAATGTACTGTAGCCAGTTACAAAGGAAGATTTCAAAAATACCAATACTCTTTATTACTGTTTATGGGTTATATAGGCTGTCACTGAATTCCTATCTCTTATTAAGTGAAGACAGTAGAAAGATACAATGAACAGAAATTTTGATTTTTAAAATAAAAAGTCAGCTCTTAAATGTGGCTGATTAGAGGAAATTCTAGCAATAAAATAAATTGAGGATTTCAGGCTATTAGATTTTACTTATCTAATCTCTGAGTGATCCCTATTATCATTTGTCATTATTACTAAATATCTATATGTTTGATGATGCTATTTGTTCAAGGATTGACTTTCAAATTTGAATAAACAGAGCGATCAAAACCGTGAGTTTTTCTCTAAGTTCATTAGGGATGCTAATATGGAAGCAATCACTTATAATTATATCATTGAATCTTTTGTCCTTTAGATTGTAAAAAATGAAAACAAACAAGGTGATGTTAGTCCCTCTCATTATAAGTTTGCATAGTATTGCAGTAAACATGTGAAAGTTGGCTATCTTCAATGGCACAGTCGAGGTTTTCTACTAAATTACTTCCTCAAAACATTGAAGAAAACAGTGCCTCTGAATGGGTTATTTGTTCTCTTTCAATAGAATATTTTCTCTTATTTTTTCAAGCCACCATTTTACAAAAAAAAAAAAAAAAAAAAAAAAAAAAAAAAACCTCTATAAATAATTATTTTTAGTTCTAACATTAACTGAAACCCTTCTTGATATTGAATAGGGAAACAAATTATCTTTAAAGCTTCCTGGAACTCATTTCAGGTTTACTACCCAAAGCTGACCATCAAAATAACTGGTGGAGAACACCCTGTTAGTATCAGAAACCATCAGGCAAACTGCCCAGCTCTTTCATTTTTCTTGACAAATACCTAGTGGTCTCTATCTGGGAACTTTATTACCTCTTTCAATTTGCTTTCAGTGCCATCACGTCACTATTGCAAGGTATTTTTGTTTCAGAATTTAGCTGGCAGCAGAATAATTAAAGAGAGCAATGTGAAAACAAAACAAAACAAACGGTATAGTATTTAAAAAACTGTCGTTACTTTTCAAATTGTAGTCTTTAATAAAGGTGTGAGGGACTTTTTTTTCTGACCTTATAATTCAGGTTTCTCACCATTGTGTTGTCTTCATTTCATTTTTTTCTTACTGCTTTTTTAGTCAAGGTCAATGTTTTTAAAAGCGTGAGTAGTTTAGCATGTCTTTGAAGTTAATTCACAATTATTAATATGTAGTTACTCAGAAGATAAAGAAAGAAATCAGTCCTCACATTTTACCTGCTCACTTTCTGGTCCTTATAAATAAGAGTTGAGAAAGAAAAGTAATACAGATTTCTCAAAAATGAATGACATATATTTCCTATTGAATATATCTTTAAAATTATTTGGTATCTTCTTCAAACTCGATTTTATTATTTTCCAGATCCTTCTATTATTTCTAATATTAATTTATACTGCTTTTAAATATTTCCACAGAAAATTTATTAACATTTCCAATATTTAAATCCCTGTATTGTCAGGATGATTCTGATTTTGAAATATAAATATCTGAATATTTATTTCAATCTGACTTTTTGCATTAATGTTTACTTATTAAAAATTAAAATCTCATTGTATTATTATAAACATTGTTATCCTATTGTTTGTGAAGCCAGTTTTTACTGAAAACAGTTCTATTCGTTTTTATAAAAATGATTTTTTTACTCCATTCCATTAACAACAAGGAAAAAACTTTTAGACCACCAATCACACATCTATTTTCTAACTAACACAAATAAGTTTCAAAAGTAGCCAGTGCTATTGATTGAAAATATATTTCAATAAAGGTTACCTGCACATCAAGCAGATAAAACAGTAAATGAAAAATACACGTTTTCAGACACTTATTTTCCTTACTCTTTCAATGTTTGAATTACGAAAAAAAAAATTCTGCTCAACTTTGTTACAGTTAATATGGTATCTGCCTTTTCTTCTGCCAAATCCTATTTAAATTTTTAATGAGGCAAATGTTTTATTTGACTAAATTAATTTTGCATTCATTATCTTCTGTTTAAATACATTATCACAATAAAAAATAAGGTAGACTAGTTTCTTAGTTTAGGCTGCTATATCAAAATACCTCAGGTTAAGTAATTTATAAATAACAGAAATTTATTGCTCACAGTTCTGGAGACCAGCAAATCCAAGATCAAAGGCCCAGCAGATTAGGTGTCTTGTGAGAGCTCTTCTTCTACTTCAGAGATGGTGCCTTCTTGCTGAGTCCTCGAATGGCAGAAGGGGCAGGCAAGCTCCCTTGGGCCTGTTTTATAAGGGCACTAATCCTATCCACGAGGACAGAGCCCTCATGACCTAATCATCTTCTGAAGGCCCCACCTCTTAATACCACCAGAATGGGAATTTGGTTTCAACCTATGCAGTGGGGTAGGAGGGGACACAAACGTTCAGACCTTCCCAATTAGCAACAAATAGTCTCATGTAAAATGAGTGCTTTCTGGATCAAGAGGCTAAATGTTTAATTAGATTAATAGAATCAAACAGAAAATTCCATTTGTCTGGGATCTTTCAATCAAAATCTTCATTAATAGGAGTGATGATTCCAATATATTAACAATAATTGGTATTTGTATTACTTTGTACCAACGAAAAATTTTAATTTACTCAGGTTTACAGAGGAAAAGGAGAAAAGTGCTTTAATATTTGGTGCCTCATAGAGAGTAAAAATTTATAGCATAGGTCAGTATGTTAGAGTCCTAATGCAAAATCTTTGATTTGTATGTAGTGTCCAAAGGTTTTTCTTGCAGCAGTTCATTTGTCATGAGTACACCTGATATGTCATCCCAAGTTGTAACAATACCCAAGGTGGCAGTTATCTCAGAGAAGTCCAAAATAAATATTCTGTTACAAAATACTACTTAAAAAACAAGTTTCATTTACACTGAAGTCATAAAAATGTTGCAAAGTTTTTACATGTAAATATTTGTTCATTTTCATATTATATTTCAATTAATATAATAACTTCCCACATTCTACACTTTCAAAACTGGAATATAAGATTGACATCTACAACACAGTGATCTCCAAGGAAAATAATGCCCTACTGTCAGCAAAGATACAAAAATGATATCCGTGTTTAATAAGTTTCATCAAAGATAATTTCATTGCCATTTGAACTGAACTAAAAAACCAAAATAAATACTGATGACCTTACCTTCTTGAACTGCTTGAAAAGGGTTGTTGCCATCAACAAACGTCACTGAAAATGTGATTTTCTCAGTCTGTAAGATCTCCTCATTCTGGTTAAGGTCACCAACTGCTGTGCGAAACACCTCATCATCCTTTTTGGCAGATTCATCAAAAATTGCTCCTAGAAAAAAGTGAGTTTTGCCATTAAATAATAACATAAATATTCTGTCATGCCCTCTGGAAATATGACATGGAGACTTATGTATTTAAAAAACATATACATTCACTTAAAGCATGCACTTTACTTATTAATGAAACACATTATACTGGAATCAGTATAATAGCTGAGAAGGAATATAATTACTTCTTTGAAATGGAATGATAAAGAGTACCTCAAAGTGTTATTGCAGGGAGATCATGGGGAAGAAAATGTAATAAGTATCAAAAGCTTCTACATGACAAAGTATCCAATACATTGGATGTCTTATATCATGAAACCTTTAAGGAATTCATAGCTGGAAGATTTCTTTTCTGAATAAAAGGAAATAAGCTCAGAAAACTTCCTGAGGTCAATTCATAGAACATATAGGAATCAAATCATTCTGGTGATCTTAATTTATTTTTCATTTCCTTCCTTTCTTCCCCCCGCCCTCCTTTTTTTTTTTGAACACGGGTATCATTATCTTTTATAGTAGTAAAGTCAATAATATTTATAGAAAATGTAAAGACATTCAAATCTCTGTGCAGAGGGAATGGAGAAATATTTCTCAAGGAACTAATGTAAGTCCTAATGTAAGTCCTAATTATAGCATTTTTTATACATGTGTAACTATGATGATGATAAACATTGTGCTAAATTTTATTGAGTATTTGGTTGGTAATGGCATATTTGGTAAACACATTGATTCTAAGGGCAAACTGATTTTAAATACTGACTCTGTCACTTGTTAAGTATGCGACCTTGACCAACATGCTCAAATTCTAAACCTCACATTTGTCTAACCTCACATTGTATGTATTAAACACATTGGTCTAAACCTCACATTGTGTGTATTAAATGATAATATACAGTGTGTATTATTATATACACAGTGTGTATTATAAAGCCAGTGTGAAGCTGGCTTTATCTTTTCACTGCTCTTTTTGTCTGGTTGGTTGCTTGGTTTATTTTGAGACGGAGTCTTGCTCTGTCACCTAGGCTACAGTGCAATGGCGCGATCTCAGCTTACTGCAAACCTCCGCCTCCTGGGTTCAAGCCTTTCTCCTGCCTCAGCTTCCTGAGTAGCTGGGATTATAGATGCACACCACCACACTCGGCTAATTTCTTTTTGTATTTTTAGTAGAGACGGGATTTCACCATTTTGGCCACGCTGGTCTCGCGTTCCTGACCTGTGGTGATCCACCCGCCTCAGCCTCCAAAAGTACTGGGATTAAAGGAGTGAGCCACGGTGCCTGGCCATCGCTGCTCTTTCATATTGGCATGGATTGTATCAGTCTCCTCAAACCATTGCCTTGTTTCCTATATATTTTGAATACCTGTCCATGGCATGAGAGAAAATAATGAA
>NW_012106664.1:840413-849222 GCF_000951045.1 Mandrillus leucophaeus | reverse complement strand
TACTTTAATTTTTACTTAACCTGTCTTTTCTGAACCGGATAATACTTTTTAATCTAAGCTCTTGTGAAAACATTTAGACAATAAATGTTTGACCTACCTTGCTAATTTAAGCAACTTTCATAAGAATTATTTTAATATGTGATAATCCTTATGTTTATCTAGATTAATAATTACAATGAAATTTAATACTATCAGGTTTAGATACACAAATTTCCTTAATAGTTTGTTAGAAAGTATGATACAAATTTTTTATAATTGAAGCTGAAATAACCAATTCATTTTAAATCAGATAATCTAAACGTCTACTCACAAAGTAGTAATGTGTATTTATACAAAGATGTTTCAACTTGTCATGGATTCTAAATGAGTCTTTAAAAAAGAGCTTCTAATCAACCTTGTTTTATAGCAGGTGATGTTATTGACTTCTGCTGTATTGGTAATACATTTTTGGTGGAAGCATTTTACTATTACATGGCAGAACACTTAATATTGCCTTAAATATTCAACTTGGCTTAATAAACAGCAGAAACCTGTGGAATCGATAGCACATTAGTCAATCCTTTGCAGAATTAAGATATACTGAGAAAATGGATAAAAGAAACAGTTCATCTTTCTGCAAACAGCAAGGAAGTACACAGAAGAAACAGTTCATCTTATTGCAAACAGTGTAATCAAAGAACAGAAAATCTTATCCAACATTTCAAATCCCAGTTATTTATTTACATTTTTTCTTCAGCTATAAAAATCTCATTTTACACTGACTTTGTACTGACAGAGTGCATGCAGTATTTTGTCTTCAACACAAGCATTCTGAAAACAATGTGATACAGTTCCACAGGAAGGATCCTGGAACAGAAATTCCTTTCTAATTTCACCCACTTCCAATAGTCAAAGCAAAGTCATCTCTTTATTCTTTGTATTAATACACAAATATTACCAGTCTAGATAACCCAATTCTGTATGTACTAGATCTACTTTTTAAACTATATAGTTGCTCAAATGTAACATTCATAATTATGTAGTTAACATGATGTCAAAGCATCTAGATCCTTCCCAGGTATTTTTATTAGCATGATTTTACAGTCACTTTTATTTTATAACCTTCATGGGAAAAGCAGATTAGACCTGTCACGATAACATAATTATTATACCATTGATATACACACACACACACACCACACATGGCATTTCATCAATACTCTATATGCACTTCTTATTGGCCAAACTGAAGGGAAGAATAACCAATCAATAAAGCAGGAAAGGAACGCCTCCTAAATATTCCTATCATAGCAATTTTTAATTAGTCATTTCCATCACTAAAGGTTGATATTCTGTTGCTTTTATGGGGGAGAAATAAAGGCTTTATGTAATCCTTATGCAAACATACTGACATGCAAGTGGCCAAAATATATATATTTTAAATGAAAATTATATCATGTTTACATGTCTTCTCATATCTTAGAAAAATACTAATGTTAATGAGTTTGTACTATATATGTAATGCTACTGAAAACAATTTTCATGGACTAATGGACCAACTGGCATATATATAAAAAAAAAAATACCAACTTTAGGCAAAGTTCTACAAAAATATAATTGTCAACTTAATTACAATGTATAGTAATATTAAAGCAATGCTAATGTCTTAAATTGTCATTGTGAGGTGTCATATGTAAAAATATTAATGCAGGTATGCCCTTTGAAAATTCATAAATTATTATACAATTCAAAGTTATAAAACCGCTAACTGACAAGCTATAGTACTTCTGTTAAAAAAAAAAAAAAAACATAATTATGTTATAGAAAGGTATTTAAATATTCCCAAAATACATATACTTACTTGCCAATTTTTAAAATGACAATCCAATTTTTTTCTTTAAACCTAATAGATATATGCTTGGGGTGTGTGTGTGTGTGTGTGTGTGTGTGTGTGTGTGTATGTAGATTTTTTGAACTTGAAATAAGTCAGTACTTCAGACCATAAAATCATTTCACCCAAAAATACATTCACAAATATGCCTTCTAAATAAAATATTTAAAAGTTCACTAACCTAAGCAACTCAACAAGTCTCCAAACATTCGAAGATTTTTCTCCTTTGTGGTTTTATTTTTGGTGTTTCCTCTACCATGGAGGTAGTCCTTATCACATTAGCAAAATACAATTTCCTAGGCCATAGAAACTATTTTTATACTTACATTGTGTATAAAAGAGCCTGAATATTTTAGACACTCGAGAATCACTGATTAAACCTTTTTTAAACATTAAATTAGGTATAATCTTGTAAAATAAAATACCTAAATTCAGATGTATAGATAAAATATTAAGTTACACCTAAACCTAAATTAAAACAAAAGTAGACTTAAAAATGTGCTTGCATGTTAATTTATTGTCACAGTCATTATCACGATTCCAGAAGACCCAACTTAGCAAGGTAGTAATCATACACAAGGTGATCAATAATCGTGTTAAAAACTTGTATTTTAGTTTGAATACTGAAAATTTTGTGTCTTATAAATTTAAGAGACAAGTAGAATAAACATTATTTACCTGAGGGATAGTAGAGAAAAAATGTGTTCATTTTGCACATAATTTCCTCTGAAAATATTGAGAAAAATTTTGATATATCTTGAAGAAATTTTCCACAGCAAATAGAATTATCGGAAGATATATATATTCTATAACAAACCTATCAAGTTGTATTTAAAATAAAAGACTCTAAATATTGAAACCAGCATGAACACATCTACATTCCTATTGCACAATCAATAGCATATAATCTAGCAAAACTTTATAAAACATTTGTGCACAAATGTTTCGTTGAATGTCATAGTCCCAAATAAAATCAAAGATGGCTGATCTTCATTTTTTTAGTCACAAAGTTCTAACTTTCTACTCTCTTTTCTCACTTAATTTTAACTAACATATAAATTATATATGGTAGGTAATCATAAAAGGAATAAACTTCATTGAAAGTTAGCAAAGGTGCTACATGCAATGAATATTTTATTTTCTTTGTCACAGCAGGGATGATTCTTTGGTTCATCCTCTCTCTTTCTCTATCCCCCAAATTTTTCCCCTCACTTTTTCTCTTTATGTTCACATATTCATGCATCTAGCCATTCATCCATCTATTCATCAAACCAATCCTTCCTAAACACAGAAAAAACCATCAAAGCCAAGCCACTGTGCTCTTTAACAAATTATTTAGTGGCCAAATATTTGAAATGGGTTAAGCATTGAATAAAGTCATAGTGGAAATAAGATGCCATAAGAAGATCATAAAAAGAGGCAATCATGTTGTTTTTGTAAACTCATAGCTGAAAGGAATTTTAGAGATGGTTTATGCAAACCTCGTCATGCTTCATAAATTATAGTGCAAACATTTTAAGTATTTTCACCCAAATTACACAACCAAAGGTTACAAGATGTAGAGTAGGAGGTTAGGTGTCCTGATTTCAAGTTTGGAGCTATGTCTGACATATTATGCTTTTTTCACTTCAAACATTTGTTTTATGGTGGTTATATATATAGAGAGAGTACATCAGGACATATATGTGGGTGTATATACACACATACATATATATTCAATAAATAGTACTACAATGATGATTAGCATATTAAATTCATTTATTTTAAGCCATGAAGGTTATAAAATTGATGAAACGTAGTAAATTGCTGATCAGAAGAATAGTTTTACATAAAATTTAATTCCTTTGCCTGAGAAGCTTCAACAACTTTAGTTTAGGAGGTTAAAATAAAGAAAAAAGTACAACCTTCTGCCTTGGGGAGTTTATTGGTCACAGTAGGATTTACAGTTCTGCAGAGCTATTCAGAATTGTTAAATCATCATATATCCTTACTGTTTTAGATGCTACTATTCACAAGTGGGTTTTTAATTTAATTCTGACAATGCATTTTGCATACACATTAGTTGCACTGTGAGCATATATCCAAGTAAAGAGATTTATAACATTGTTTTCATCTACAAACAGGATTCCTACTATTGCCAGTGGAAATTGTGCAGCATTTCAAAAGGAGGGCAAATAATAAAAGGCATTATAGATATTGTAAAAATCAGATTTCTCCTTTATTTCATTGTCTCATTTGTGTTACCCTCAGTTCAAGGAGAAAAAATGTTGAACATGTTCAGAACTACTAGGTAGTAAGAAAAGTTAGCAGTATTACGACCAAAAGAGATTAGCATTTTTGATACCATTTAGTATCTTTACTTAAGCATAGATAATATCTTTGACACCAATAAGCATCTTTACTTAGCAGAGATATCACTTACTATTTCAGTGGGGTATTATTACAATGAAGGTGAAGGCATTGTTTATATATATATGTATATAAATATATACACATATGCACGTGTGCATATATATGTGTATATATTTATATTCTACATGTTAATATGTGTATATATTTATATTTTACATGCACAAATAGGTACATTTATTACATACACACACATATATATTACAACCGTGTGTATGTAATGAATACACATGTGTGTATGTGATAAATGTGCATATTTGTGCATGTGTGTATATAAATATAATTATATATTTATAATTATATCTACATATATATATCTGTGTGTGTGTGTGTGTATATATATATAATATAAAATTATCTTCCCAGGAAATATTAATTGAGATATCATCCACAATTTAATTCTGCATTACAAATGTTTCAGCAGCCTCTTAGTTAACAGAACATTTCCTAATATGTTCTATGCTTATATATGATATGTTATATGCTTATATGTATTAATTATATAAGCATATATATGCTTAATAAGCATATATATGCTTATATATGATATGTTATATGCTTATATATATAATTTTTATATATATATCTAATTTTATATATATATATAAAAAATTATCTGCCCAGGAAATATTAATTGAGATATCATCCACAATTTAATTCTGTATTATAAATGTTTCAGCAGCCTCTTAGTTAACAGAACATTTCCTAATATGTTCTATGCTTACCCTTGCAGGCATGAAATAGGGTTTTCAGAACTCTTTATCCTTTTATCGTGAGGCATATTTTTCTCAGTTCATCTTATCTAACCCTTCATAATCACTCTGACTAAAAAAGTGAACCAAAACAATGACTCTAATTGTTGGAAAGGAGGTGCTGGATATACACCAAATTCATGACAATTAGCAAATATTATTCTGAATTAGAGACAATTGTGCTCTGTTGTGTTTCTCTCCAGTTTATAATAATTGAAATATTAGAAACACTAGCAATTAACATTTATTAGTACTAAGGACTGTACTAAGTGGCTCATAGACATTATTTTATTTAGTTGTGATAAAAAAAAAACTCTTTGAGGGAAATGAAACTCAGGTTAAGTAACTTTACCCTGGCCCAAGCTAGTAATAATTGCTGCAGAATCCACAACTCTCAGTTTCTCAGCAATCTTCCAAAAACACTAGGAGCTTAATAACTGGCAATATATACATTAAAACAAATTTCCAGATAAGAAAATAATATGCATATTTTTATTTTCATAATAACATATATGGAGAGAGATAGAGTCTTTCTCTGTCACCCAAGCTGAAGTGTAATTGTGCAACCATGGCTCACTGCAGTCTCAATCTCCCTGACTCACGTGATCCCCCGTCTCTGCTCCCTGAGTAGTTGGAACTACAGGGGCATGCCACCAAGCTTGGCTAACTTTTAATTTTTTTGTAGAGACTAGGTTCTCACTTTGTTGCCCAGGCTGATCTTGAACTTCTGGGCTCTAGTGTTCCTCACTTGAGGGACTGTACTATCACTGTACCTCTGCATCTCAAAGTGCTGAGGTCACAGGCATGAGCCACAACACCCATCATTTCATAATTATAATAAAATTTTATTGTACATTAAAATTCTCAAATAGGTTTCAATTTTACATTTTGTTTTATAAAATTTTATTAATTATGCCTATTTTAATATAATTTCTAGTACTTTTTGCATACTTTGAAGTTTCAATATTAGTCTCCGTGATTTAGCTTATACTATATCAGAAGTTGATTTACCTGGTTTTATACAAACTTTATATTTAAGGGTGTTTAGGGATAATTAATATATAGAAAGATGTAAATTGATATAAATTTCTAAACCTTAGGTTAAATACAATCTTTGCAGTTACTTTGGAATAGTGTTAAGTGAGTTCCAATAGAATATGCACTATGACATATTTTTAAATGCAGAATTAAGAACAAATCTCTAGCCTTTCAATTTCTAAGGAGTTTTGTTGTTGTTGTTGCTTACTTTAGTGACTAATGATCCTAATAGAGTGACAATAAAATGTATATAAAATATATAAAGTCATTGACTTTATATATTAAGGACCATTGATAATTTACTTAGGTCTATAATAATCAAATTGTGGTCAGGTACAGGAACTATCTGGCTTATTATTTTCCAGTGTCTAGTGCTTACTTAGCACTTTGTTTTGAGAGTTCAAAATACATTATAATATTAACTTCCATTTCACCCACCACAATTATTTAGCCTATAGGAAAGTATCGTTTTTATTTTAAACATAGGTAATCAAGTTGAAAGAGGATATCGTCAAGATCACAGAGGGTATTAGTTATGATAGAGTATAGAAAGGTATAAGTGGAAGGAGAAAATTCCATGCAGATAGTTAAATGATTATACAGAAATCCTTGAATGTGTATTGTAATTTACATTTAGCTAGTGTCTGAAACATTTTTAATAATTCAGACACATTTACATTCTGTTTTCTTCAATATATTTTTGACAAAGTGACTTAAAATGAGAAGAATAAATCATAGATCAAGAAGTGAAATTTTCAGTACTGTCTCCAGAGATTTCCTCAGAGATTTATGTTTGAATGTGACATTTGCTCACAGTGTGAAATAAGTCAAATTCAAAGGGATTCTTCATTCTAACACAAGGTCCTTTTCTTAGCCTTACTTTCCAATAACGTGAATTCACATTTCATTTGGAAAACTTGTATAGTCATCCAGAAACACAAAGCACATTTAAACTGATAATACTATCACTGGAAAAATCTGACAGCTGTGTGTCTTCCAGAAGTATGTGGGAGAAAGGTAAATGTAGGGTGCTTGCCTAAGGAACAGGTACGCTGAGTCATCCACATGGAGCATAAAAAGGGGTTAATTTTTTAAATAATTTCATGTTAGAACATAGATCCTCTCAGAATAGTTTATGCACTTTATACTAGTTTAGTGAATAAACATTTCAAAGATCTATTCTTTGAATAGGAATACTTTGGAATTTTTTAAAGAGTGACTATTTCTAAAGAAAAAAAAAGCAGTAGCAGGGACTAGATAGTGAAAGCTCAAATATCTGGATTTTTTTCTTGTATAAAAGCAGCAATGTTTAACTCTAAATTAGTTTACATCTCTTCTTACTGAATCCGTGAAGATTCAACCAGAACCTTGTGTGCTATGTTGCAGTTTCTTTCTCTATTTCATACATTTAATTGAAACAATATCCTATTATTACAAAATTCTGCCATGACAAGAACAAAAAGAACTGGTTTGACAATAGACACTTTGAACACTGCACAGCAATTCAAATTCTTCCCAAACTGACATGATGTATTTTTTAAAAAAGTAAATAGGCAAAAAGGTGATAAGGTAGCTACTGAAAAGTATATTCATGGAGAAAAGTTGCAGATATTTTTAGAAATTGAACAGATTTAACATTTTTCTTCCTATACCAATTTACTCTCTCTTTTTAATATTATCTTCAACTTCGACAAAAAAAGTGTGAGAATTGGCCTATACTACTATAAGTAAAATCATATGCCAAATAAATATCTGTATGAAAACATAGTGTGAATGTGATCCTCTTAGAAGGGTCAAACACAGTTTGCACACAAATAATGTAATGTAGGCTGTCTTCTACAGAGTAAAAGTTCTAATTTTATGTTTAAGACAAAAATTTACTCTGCTTTGAGATGAAAAATCATTTTACCTATCTGAATTGGCCAAAATAAATAAGTTGCTTGAAATTGAGCATTTTAAAACTTCTGTAAAATACTGTTTTAGTTCTAAAGTAAATGATTGCAGCCTGTAGAATATTTCAGGTAGGAAAATGGTACTCTTCCAATATAAATCTCAAACTTCATAGTTTATTAACTCTGAACTTATTTATAATTTTCTTCTTCTTCTTTATTACATGAACGTACATTTAACTAGCAAAAAGGAAGATTTTATAGATATCCACTGATTTTTTTTCCAATATGTCCTGTAAAATATACAGATATTTCCAGGAAATTGCCATGCAAAATATTTCGAAAGCATTAAGAAAACAGCAATTCTATTACAACTGTAGACTAGGCAATTGTAAAGGAGACATGAGTTTCCTTTAGAAGGATGTTAAAATTTCTAGGTATTTATTAGCTGCAATATATATTACTGAAAACCATGGCACAAGAACTACGTGACAAATGCACAAGCTTCAGTAGCTGATTCGATCAACCGGAAGAAAGGGCATCAGTGATTGAAGATCAAATGAATGAAATGAAGTGAGAAGAGAAGTTTAGAGAAAAAAAGAGTAAAAAGAAATAAACAAAGCCTCCAAGAAATATGGTACTATGTGAAAATACTAAATCTATGTTTGATTGGTGTACCTGAAAGTGACGGGGAGAATGGAACCAAGTTGAAAAACACTCTGCAGAATATTATCCAGGAGAACTTCCCTAACCTAGCAAGGCAAGCCAACATTCAAATTCAGGAAATACAGAGAACACCACAAAGATACTCCTCGAGAAGAGCAACTCCAAGACACATAATTGTCAGATTC
>NW_012106664.1:836044-839714 GCF_000951045.1 Mandrillus leucophaeus | reverse complement strand
AAAAAAGCAGGGGTTGCAATCCTAGTCTCTGATAAAACAGACTTTAAACCATCAAAGATCAAAAGAGACAAAAAAGGCCATTGCATAATGGTAAAGGGATTAATTCAACAAGAAGAGCTAACTATCCTAAATATATATGCACTCAACTTCTTTATAGAAGAATCTTAGCTTTTATTAAATTCTAGCTTTCTGTAGAGGACCTTGCACTTCCTGTAGTCCATTCAACTGGAGATTTATTTTTTCACATATCAAGTCCTGTTACAACCAGTTATTATTGCTTAGCTCCTTAAAAACAATGTCAAACCATTAATTCTCCAATATGGAATAAAATCATCTCTTCTGAATCCCTTGCCATTTAACTGTCCTACCCTCTGATCCTTCTCATCACTGTCACTGACTACCTCCTGGCCAGATGACTAAATTCATTTTATAAATTGAAACCTGGTTCAAAATCTTTCTCTCTGTCCCAAGTCCTACCGTCATCCTTGGTGATAACAGTTGACTTATCGACCTTATTAACAACTCAATCTCATTTTTCTTAATCCCAATGTTTATACCTCCATGAAACCCACAGCCAGTAACAGGTCCCTGACATCCCCTGTACTCTATATGAGAAATCTTGAAATCTATTACCTAACATTCTACACAGTCTTTTTTTCAAGATTCATTCTGTTACATCTGTTCTTCAGCCACATAGAAACTTCCAGTCCCCTGATCACTGAGTCAATGAAGATCCCATTTTACAGAAACTGATAACAGAGAGTAATGAGAGGTAAATCAATAGTTCCCCTTTGAATATGTTATGTTTCTAAAACCTATTAAAATCAAAGTGGAAAATTTAAGTTGGCAATTAACATATGTTAAAAATGGAGCTTAAGAGAAAGATGTCTGAATTGGACATATATATTTGAGAGTCAACAAGGTACCTTTGGAAATTAAAAATCTGAGAGAAAATGTTATCATATTAAAAAATAGCCCAAATGGAAAGAAAAGGGGCTAGAACAGATCCCAGACCCAGAATGAAGAAAAGCAGAGTGGGAAAATGGCACACCCAAGAGCAACAACCCATCCAGGAGCAACAGAGTCAAGGGATCTCCAACTCCAGCCAAGGGAAGCAGTGAGTGATTGTGTGATCCTGGGAAACCACACATCTACCACAGAGCTTTGCAAGCCATGGATCAGGAGGTCCCTTCGTGGGCCCACACCACTAGGGTCTGACACACTAAGCTGGGCAAAGTCTCAGGAGACCAGATGCTCAGTCACATGCAGAGATCTAGGAGCTTTACATGCTCCAGCCCCAGGAACCCTGGCAATGGTGTCTGCAGCTCAAGCAAGACAGGAGGTACTTCCTAGGAGATTCCCCTAGGAAGGGGGCTCAATCCAGGGACCCAAGCAGTGCCAGTCTTCAGGCCCAAATTCCATAGCATGTCACTGGATAAGACCCACTGGCTTGGAATCCAGAACATCCACCAGCAACAGGGTGCAGCCTGCCTGAGAGGAGATGGAGGAAGGGAGGGGTCAGATCACCATATCTACTGTTTAGTTCAGTCAGCCATTCCAGCTTCTGGCTTTTGGAGAGTCCGAATGGTCTGGAAAAGGAAGGGTTCCAACAGTGCAGTACAGCTGCTTTGCCAAACTGTGGCTGGAGTGCTTCAGTAAGCAGGACCTTGGTCCATTCCTTCTCAGTGGGTGGGACCTCCTATCTGGGGTCTCCAGTCATGTCTGCCTGCATATATTCTATAAATAGATCACTGATTTATCTCTGGGACAGAGTGCCCTGGGGGAAAGGCAGATCGCCACCTTGGTTGTTTAGACAACTCAGCCATTCCAGCCTGTAGACTTTGGAGAGTCCAACTCAATGGGCAGAGGTGGTTCCTCAGTATGGCAGGGCTGTTTGTCTTCCTTAAGGGGGGCCCTGATCCACTCCTCCTCATGGGAGTGTCCTTCCAGCCAGGGCTTCTGTCCACCTTGTCCATGTTCAACAGTCAACAGTTCTAATTTCTCTCTAGGAGAGAGTGTCTTGAGAACAACGGAGGTGGCCACCACCTTGGCTGTTCAAATATCTCAGCTGGTCCAGACTGTGGGCCTTGGAGAGCCCTAAATGATTGGGAGCTGAAAGCCAAGGTCTCCAGCCACCTTCTACAGGTGGGTACAGGCGGGCAACCAGTCAGTATCCCCCGGAATAGAGCTTCCAGAGGAAGGGACAGGCTGCCATATTTGCTGTTTTGCAGTCTTTACTGTTGATACCTCCAGGTATGGGGAAAAATGAGGTGACTAGGGTCTAGAGCTGACCCACAGCAAGCTGCAGCAATGCTAAAACAAACAAACAGAAAAGCAAGCAACAACAAAACCCACAAAAAAACCCATCCAAAAGTAAGCAAAATCAAAGATCATAGGTAGATAAGCCCACAAATATGAGAAAGAACCATTGCAAAAACACTGAAAACTCAAAAAACCAGAGTGTCCCTTTTCATCTAAATGACTGAACCACCTCACCAGCAAGGTCTCAGAATGGGGCTGAGGCTGACATGGGTGAAATGACAGAAGTAGGCTTCAAAATGCAGATAAAAACAACCTTTGCTGAGCTAAAGAAGCATGTTGTAACCCAATGCAAAGATCCTAAACATCATGGTAAAACAATACAGGGGCTGACAGGCAAAACAGCCAGAATATAGAGGAACATAACAAACCTGATGAAGCTGAAAAGCACACTACAAGAATTTCCCATTGCAATTACAAGATTAATAGCAGAATAGGTCAAGAGGAGGAACGACTTTCTGAACTTGAAGACTATCTTTCTGAAATAAGACAGCCAGACAAGAACAGAGAAAAAGGAATGAACAAAGCCTTCAGGAAATATGGGATTATCTAAAGAGACAGAATCTATGACTGATTGGGGTACCCAAAAGATATAAAGACAATGGAAACAATTTAACAAACATACTTCAAGATATTATCAGAAGAACTTCCCCAACCTAGCAAGAAAGGCCAACATTCAAATTCAGGAAATGTAGAAAACCCCAGTAAGATACTACATAAGAAGATCCTCCACAAGACACATAATCATCAGATTCTCAAAGGTCAAATGAAAGAAAAAGTGTTAAGGGCAGCCAGAGAGAAAGGGCAGGTGACTGACAAAGGGAAGCCCATCAGACTAACAGTGGACCTCTCAGAAGAAACCCTACAACCCAAAGAGATTGGAGGGCAAAATGTGACATTTTAAAGAAAATAATTTCCAATATAGAATTTCATATCTGTACAAACTCAGCTTCAAAAAGAAAGGAGAGGAGATCCTTTCATAAGAGAAAGAGGTCGTTTTCAGACAAGAAAATGTTTAGGGAATTTGTTGTCACCAGATTTGTGTTACAAGAGCTCCTGAAGGAAGCACTAAATATGGAAAGGACCAGCCACTTAAAACAGCAACAACAACAACAACAACAACAACAAAAATGAAGTACAGACCAGTTAACACTATATAGCAACCACATAAACATGTCTGCAAAATAGCCAGTTATAATAGCATCATGATAACAGGATCAAATACACACATAAAAATACTAACCTTAAATGTAAATGGGATAAATGCCCCATTTAAAAGACAAAGAATGGCAAGCTGGGTACAGTACTAAAACCCATTCGTATGCTTTCTTCAAGGGACTCGCCTCACATA
>NW_012106664.1:827356-831194 GCF_000951045.1 Mandrillus leucophaeus | reverse complement strand
AATCCAACAGCACATCAAAAAGTTTATCTGCAATGATCAAGTAGGATGCAAGGATGGTTCAACATACGCAAATCCTCAGGATGCAAGGCTGATTCAGCATATGTAAATCAATAAATGTGATTCATCACATAAACAGAACTAAAAACAAAATCCATGTGATTATCTCAGTAGATTCAGAAAAGGTCTTCAATAAAATTTAACATCCCTTCATATTAAAAACTTTCAATAAACCAGGTATTGAAGCAACATACCTCAAAATAATAAGAGCCATATATGCCATACCCACAGCCAATATCATACTGAGTGGCAAAAACCGGAAGCATTCCCCTTGTAAAACCGGCACAAGACAAGCTTGTCTACTGTCAAGACTCCTATTCAAAATAGTGTTGGAAGTTCTAGCCAGGGCAATCAGGCAAAAGAAAGAAATAAAGACATTCAAATACAAAGACAGGAAGTCAAAGTATCTTTGTTTGCAGATGACATAATGCTATATCTAGAAACCTCCATCATCTCAATCGAAAAGCTGCTTAAACTGATACACAACTTTAACAAAGTCTCAAGATAAAAATAAATATGTAAAAACCAGTAGCATTCCTATATGTCAACAACAGACAAGCTCAACACCAAATCACAAATAAGCTCCCATTCAGAAATGCCACCAAAATAATAAAATACCTAGGAGATAACAAGGGAAGTGAAGGATCTCTTCAAGAAAACTATACACCACCTGCTCAAATAAATCAGAAATGACACAAACAAATGGAAAAACATTTCATGCTCCTGGACAGGAATAATTAATATGAAAATGACCACACTGCTCAAAGCAATTTATGGATTCAATGTTATTCCCATTAAACTCACATTGGCATTCTTCACAGAATTAGAAAAAGATATTTTAAAATTCATATGGAGCCAAAAAGAGCCCGAATAGCCAAGACAATCCTAAGCAAAAAGAACAAACCTGAAGGCATCATGCTATTTCACTTCAAACTGTACTACAAGGCTACAGTAACCAAAACAGTATGGTACTGGTTACAGAAACAGACGCATAGACCAATGAAACAGAATAGAGAGCCCAGAAATAAGACTGAACAACTATAACCATCTGATCTTTGAAAAAGGACAAAAACAAGGAATGGGGAAAAGATTCCCTGTTCAATAAATGGGGCTCGGAGAACTAGCTAGCCACGTGCAGAAGATTGAAACTGGACCCCTTCCTTACACCACATATGAAAATCAACTCAAGATGGATTAAAAGTTTAAATGGAAAATGGAAAACTAAACCAACCCTTGAAGAAAACCTAGGCAATACCCTTCAGGTCATAGGCATAGGCAAATATTTCATGAAAAAAACATCAAAAGTTATGCAACAAAAGCAAAAATTGACAAATGGGATCTAATTAAACTAAAGTGCTTCTGCACAGCAAAAGAAAATATCAACAGAGTAAAAATACCACCTACAGAAAGGGAGAAAATTTTTGTAATTTATCCATCTGACAAAGGTCTAATATCCAGCACCTATGAGGAACTTAAACAAACTCACAAGAAAAAAAAAAAAAAAAAAACATTAAAAAGTGGGCATTGGACATGAACAGATACTTCTCAAAAGAAGGTATACATGTAGCCAAAAAACATGAAAAATGATCAACCACACTGATTATTAGAGAAATAGGAATCAGAACGACAATGAGATACCATCTCATGCCACTCAGAATAGATATTATTAAAAAGTCAATAAAGAACAGATACTGGCAGGATTGTGGAGAAAAAGGAGTGTTTTTACAGTGTTGGTAGGAGTATAAGTTAGCAATCCTTGTGGAAGACAATGTGGTGATTCCTCAAAGACTTAGAGACAGAAATACTATTTAACCCAACACTCTCACTACTGGGTATATGCCTGAAGGAATATAAATCATTTTATTATAAAGATACACACATGTGAATGTTCATTGCAGCATTATTCACAATAACAAAGACTTGGAATCAACCTAAACATCCATCAATATTAGACAGGATAAAGAAAATGTGGTACATATATACACCATAGAATACTATACAGCCATAAAAATTAATGAGATCATGTTATTTGCATGGACATGGATGGAGCTGGAGTCCTTAGCAAACTAATTCAGAAAAAGAGAACCAAATACCATGTGTTCTCACTTATAAGTGGGAGCCAAATGATAAGAACACATGGACACATGTCAGCTAACCAGATACACTGGGGCCTGTTGGAGGGTGTGGGTTGGGAGGAGAGAGAGCATCAGGAAGAATAATGGATGCTGGCTTAACACCTGGGTGATAAGATGATCTGTGCACCAAACCACCATGGTACACGTTTACCTGTGTAACAAGCCTGCACATCTTGCACCTGTACCATTTAACTTAAAAGTTGGGAATTTTAAAAAAGAAAGAAAATGTGGTACAAATACATCACGGAATACTATGCAGCCATAGTAAAGAACAAGGTCATATTATTTGCAGGAAAATGGATGGAGCTGGAAGCTGTTATCTCTAGTAAACTAATGCAGGAACAGAAAACCAAATATAGCACATTCTCACTTATAAGTTGAAGCTAAATTATGAGAACACATGGATACATGGAAGGAAACAACAGGCACCGGAGGGTGGAGGGTGGGAAGAGGGGGAGGATTGGAAAACATAACTAATGGTCACTAGGCTTAATACCTGGGTAACGAAATAATCTGTAGAACAAACCTCCATGACACAAGTTTACCTATATAACAAACCTGCACATATACCCCCGAATTTTAAATAAAACTGAAAAAGTATATATTTTAATGAAATTTTGCACTTCAAGTTCTGACAAGAAGACAAACTAGTAGAGTTCCTCATTTCCTCCACCAAAATCAAATACTCTGAAATTTCAGAAGAATAGAGGTAGCATATATCTGAGGAACCAACAAAACCTAAGAGAAACCATGGGGAGACAAAAGATTGTTGTAAAAGTTTCTTCGTATGTCAGGGCAGCCTTGAATGGCATCTCGACACACCTGTAGAAACAGTCAAACTCTTCCCAGGGTTTATTGAGTCTTCTGTACTCAGACCCTTTGTTAAATTTCAGACCTCAGATTCTAGTATTCAGCCTCTTCCTCACTGACATCCAGTTACCCAAGTCTTTTTGTTGCTCCTGCAATACAGAAAGTGTATTCTCATCTCTGCAGTCCTGGTCTTGTTATTCCTTCTACTTGCAATGCTCTCTCTCTTACAGAAAAACACAGTTTCTTCCTCAACTGCTTCAGGTCTTGCTCACCTTCTTAGTGAAACCCTCCTTGATGGCCATGTTTAAAACTGCAGCTTCTGCCTTCAATCCCTTTCTGCCATCCCTGATTTATTTTTCTTCATAGTTTATATGGCCATCTGATACATTACATATCTTAACTATATATCGCTTGTTTATTATTTCCTTCTCTTTCAAATGCACTTTCCATGAGGGCAAGAGGTGTTGTTTGCTGTGTTAACTCTGAATTACCAATGCAAAGAAATCAAGACCATCCGGGCTAACATGGTGAAACCTCGTCTCTATTAAAAATACAAAAACATTAGCCGGGCGTGGTGGTGGGCGCCGGTAGTCCCAGCTACTCTGGAGGCTGAAGCAGGAGAATGGCTTGAATCCGGAGGCAGAGCTTGCAGTGAGCGGAGATCGTGCCACTGCACTCCAGCCTGGGTGACAGAGGGAGAGTCCGTCTCAAAAAAAAAAAAAAAAAAAAAAAAAAAAAAAAAAAAAAAAAAAAAAAAAAAAAAAAAAAAAAAAAAAAAAAAAAACAGAAATATGTTCATTACATATTAGGTAAGTAGTAAAAGTTCATTGAATAGA
>NW_012106664.1:823035-826186 GCF_000951045.1 Mandrillus leucophaeus | reverse complement strand
CTCACATACAAAGACACACATAGGCTTTGGAGGAATATTAACCCAGGAAATAGAAAACAGGAAAAAAGCAGGGGTTGCAATCCTAGTTTCTGACAAAACAGACTTTAAACCAACAAAGAACAAAAGACAAAGAAGGGGATTACATAAAGGTAAAGGGTTCAATTCAACAAAAACAGCTCACTATCTTAAATATACATGCACCCAATACAGGAGCACCCAGATTCATAAGCAAGTTCTTAGAGACCTTCATGAGACTTAGGCTTCTTCAAAGTAATAGTATGAGCCTTTCACATCCCACTGACAATACTAGATCATTGAGACAGTAAATTCACGGATACTCAGGACCTGAACTCAGCTCTGGATCCAGTTGACCTGATAGATATCTACAGAACTCTCTACCTAAAAACAACAGAATGTGCATTCTTCTCAGTGGAACATGTCACTTACTCTAAAATAAATCACATAATTGGAAGTAAAACACACCTCAGCAAATGCAAGAGAACTGAAATCATAACAAACAGTCTCTCAGACCACAGTGCAATAAAATTAGAACTCAAGATTCAGAAATTCACTCAAAACCATACAACTATATGGAAATTGAATAACCTGCTCCTGAATGACTTTTGGGTAAATAATGAAATTAAGGTAGAAACCAACAAGTTCTTTGTAACCAATGACAACAAAGAAACAACATACCAGATTAACTGGGATGCAGCTAAAGCAGTGTCAAGAGAGAAATTTATAGTACTAAATGCCCATATCAAACAGCTAGAAAGATCTCAAGTTTACATTCTAACATCACAACAAAAGAACTAGAGAACTAAGAGCAAACAAATCCCAATGCTAGCAGAAGATAAGAAGTAATCAAGATCAGAGCAGAACTGAAGGAGACAGAGACATGAAAAACCCTTCAAAAACTGAAATCCAGAAGTTGTTTTAAAAAATTAAAATAAAATAGACTCATAGCTAGACTAATAAAGAAGAAAACAAAGAATATTCCAATAAATGCAATCAGAAATGATAAGGGAGATATCACCACTGACCCCAAAGAAATACAAACAACCATCAGAGAATACTATAAATATCTCTATTCACATAAACTGGACAATCTAGAAGAAAGGAACAAATTCCTGGAAACATACAGTCTTCCAACACTGAACCAGGAAGAAACAATGCTTGAATAGGGCAATAATGAGTTCTGAAACTGAGGCAGTAATAAATAGCCTAATAACCAAAAAAAGCCCAGGGCCAGATAGATTTATGGGTGAATTCTACCAGAGGTACAAAGAAGAGCCAGTACCATTCCTACTGATACTATTCCAAAAAAAAAAAAAAAAAAAAAATGAAAAGGAAGGAATCCTCCTTAACTCATTCTATGAGGCCATAATCATTCTGACGCCAAAACCTGGTAGAGATATAAGAAAAAAAGAAAACTTCAGGCCAATATCATTGGTGAACATCTATGTGAAAATACTCAACAAAACACTGCTAAACCGAATCCAACAGCACATCAAAAAGTTTATCTGCAATGATCAAGTAGGATGCAAGGATGGTTCAACATACGCAAATCCTCAGGATGCAAGGCTGATTCAGCATATGTAAATCAATAAATGTGATTCATCACATAAACAGAACTAAAAACAAAATCCATGTGATTATCTCAGTAGATTCAGAAAAGGTCTTCAATAAAATTTAACATCCCTTCATATTAAAAACTTTCAATAAACCAGGTATTGAAGCAACATACCTCAAAATAATAAGAGCCATATATGCCATACCCACAGCCAATATCATACTGAGTGGCAAAAACCGGAAGCATTCCCCTTGTAAAACCGGCACAAGACAAGCTTGTCTACTGTCAAGACTCCTATTCAAAATAGTGTTGGAAGTTCTAGCCAGGGCAATCAGGCAAAAGAAAGAAATAAAGACATTCAAATACAAAGACAGGAAGTCAAAGTATCTTTGTTTGCAGATGACATAATGCTATATCTAGAAACCTCCATCATCTCAATCGAAAAGCTGCTTAAACTGATACACAACTTTAACAAAGTCTCAAGATAAAAATAAATATGTAAAAACCAGTAGCATTCCTATATGTCAACAACAGACAAGCTCAACACCAAATCACAAATAAGCTCCCATTCAGAAATGCCACCAAAATAATAAAATACCTAGGAGATAACAAGGGAAGTGAAGGATCTCTTCAAGAAAACTATACACCACCTGCTCAAATAAATCAGAAATGACACAAACAAATGGAAAAACATTTCATGCTCCTGGACAGGAATAATTAATATGAAAATGACCACACTGCTCAAAGCAATTTATGGATTCAATGTTATTCCCATTAAACTCACATTGGCATTCTTCACAGAATTAGAAAAAGATATTTTAAAATTCATATGGAGCCAAAAAGAGCCCGAATAGCCAAGACAATCCTAAGCAAAAAGAACAAACCTGAAGGCATCATGCTATTTCACTTCAAACTGTACTACAAGGCTACAGTAACCAAAACAGTATGGTACTGGTTACAGAAACAGACGCATAGACCAATGAAACAGAATAGAGAGCCCAGAAATAAGACTGAACAACTATAACCATCTGATCTTTGAAAAAGGACAAAAACAAGGAATGGGGAAAAGATTCCCTGTTCAATAAATGGGGCTCGGAGAACTAGCTAGCCACGTGCAGAAGATTGAAACTGGACCCCTTCCTTACACCACATATGAAAATCAACTCAAGATGGATTAAAAGTTTAAATGGAAAATGGAAAACTAAACCAACCCTTGAAGAAAACCTAGGCAATACCCTTCAGGTCATAGGCATAGGCAAATATTTCATGAAAAAAACATCAAAAGTTATGCAACAAAAGCAAAAATTGACAAATGGGATCTAATTAAACTAAAGTGCTTCTGCACAGCAAAAGAAAATATCAACAGAGTAAAAATACCACCTACAGAAAGGGAGAAAATTTTTGTAATTTATCCATCTGACAAAGGTCTAATATCCAGCACCTATGAGGAACTTAAACAAACTCACAAGAAAAAAAAAAAAAAAAAAACATTAAAAAGTGGGCATTGGACATGAACAGATACTTCTCAAAAGAAGGTATACATGTAGCCAAAAAACATGAAAAATGATCAACCACACT
>NW_012106664.1:711491-821375 GCF_000951045.1 Mandrillus leucophaeus | reverse complement strand
GACAGAGGGAGAGTCCGTCTCAAAAAAAAAAAAAAAAAAAAAAAAAAAAAAAAAAAAAAAAAAACAGAAATATGTTCATTACATATTAGGTAAGTAGTAAAAGTTCATTGAATAGATAGATAAAATATCATTATGTGATTGAATATTTTAAAAGGTATCACCAATCATAAAATTAATAGTGTAGTAAGACTTCTAAAGAATATTTAAACTATGTATACGAAGATCTTGAGCCAAAATTGTTGGCAAGAGATCATATCTCAGGTTTATCTGCCTTTGACTTCACCTTGTAGACGCTTTTATAAATCACTAAAAGTTTGAAAAGAATGTCCTGAAAAGCTGCAAGCTCTAGGATCCTATTTTCCCGATGAAACTTTGTTTTATTTATCTAAATGCAATTAGATTTATTAGAGCAAATATTTACCAAATTCCAAATATCCTTCTTGAATGAAGATGTAACGAAGCAGCAGAAATCATCACAGTCCAGCAATGCTATAGATATTCAAATATGCCGTGAATCTAAGCAAGCACATTTTTCTATAGAAGTTGCAAATGTAAGCCTAGCAGGTATCTAACTCAGAAATAAGAAAAACTACTGTGTAGATAAATCATTTATATGTAGCAGAAAACAACATATTTTATTATTTGAGAAGAATATAATTTTGAAGTTAAAAAAGTCGGAGGGAATTATAAAGGAATTTTAAAAAGAAGAAATTACATCATTAGAAAGCTTGCTAATGTCAACTGGAAGTTATCTGATCCATTAAGTTTTGGTGGTATTTCAGGTTATTTCAAACATAAACTAATGTCAACGTATTGCTTTTCTGTAATACCTTTTTTTTGAAAATGAAGTAGTAAACAATCAAATAAAATTTGATCATTTTAAAACTTTTAAGGTGTAACTATTTACAAAAAGATACTACCTGAATAAAACCTCTGACAAGTAAGTAAATGAGTGGTACAATGTTAATCACAGTGAAACAAATCTCCAGAGTGGTCAGCTCTTCAGAAACGAGGATATAAGATTCAAAAGTTGTTAATAGTAAGTTTTCCTACCTAACCATTGCAGTGAAAATCATTCACAACTGAGTACCAGCATTTCACATACTAGTCATACTTTGAGTGAAACTCTGTAATAGGTGCCTGAAAATGCATCATCTTTCGCACATTTTAGCACCACTTATTTCTAGTTTTCATAGTTACATAGAAATTCTTCCAATTATTTGTTTTTAGTGTGAATAAAACAATATCTGTACTGTTCCTTTACATAGTGTAAATTACTTGTCACTCTACAGTAATAGCATAATTTCTTCACTTATTCTCTAGAAAAATATCTCAATGTACAGTAAGGAGCATAGAGAGACAAGAAAATTTCTCAACATGTTGTTTGCCAAACAGAGAAACTTCCTGTAGCTTTTCTGCCATTGTGAAGGAGGCATGCCAGCTGTTGACAGGAGAATGAATAGATCCAGTCAGGCTTAACATGCATCCTATTGTCCGTAACTGTGTTCATTGGATATGCTGTCAACAAATTTTCTGGTCCCCCTTTTTCGTTGTTGGCAAACTTTATTTTATTTCTCTAAATGCAATTAGAGAGTTACGTGCTATGCAGATTAATGACTCTGTGTCATAATTTTCCATCTTTAAAAATAAAAAAAAACAGAAATTTTTCCACATTGAATTGAATAATAATGAAGATTTTTAGCTTATTTTCTTTGCATGAAAATCATATTTTGAGATGCTGTCCGTTGAGTAGTTTTTACTTTTATTTTAACATGCATCACACATACCTCCCCAAATTAAGGAAATACTTCACCAAAAATTTTGCGCCAGCTGCTAGGCATATCTACACAGTTTATTGAAATCTCTTTGGCCTTCAAAACCATAAATAGTCAGCGAAGAATACATGAACCTCCACTGTTTCCCAATATTCCTAGGTAAGATATAGGGATTGCATAGGGAAACTTAACCTAGCTAATACTTGATTTCTTCTTTGTGATACCCTGACGAGAGAACCACACAGTGCCAGACTTCTAACATACAAAACTGTGAATTAATAAATATCGGCTGTTTTAAATTAAGTTTGTGGTAATTTGTTACATGGCAATAACAAACCAATACACTCAATTATCAGCATTCTTTAAACTATGAACAGTAATAAATTATTCACTAGTGTCTGAGAGCAAGTAGTACTGGGACTATACAACATGGGAGAAAACAACTTGTTAATTTCTTTCCTTAGCACACACCATAGGAGTATGTACACATGCCACACACTGTACCACTGCATTAGGAACTAGTAGTAGAAACTAAAGTCAGATACCAGTCTTGAATAGATAATAGTCTAGCTATAGAAATGGACAGATAAATAGGTAGATAAAATTTAATAGATAGATAGCAGTATAATAGCTTAAATGCTGTAATCAAGAAATTGTGTTAAGGGAAAAACCTGAAATTGTGAAAGTTTTAAAATGTTTCCCCCGTGGGATGTAATAGTTTGATCCTCTTATATTGTCATATAAAGTGGGAATACATATAAAGCTTCTAGCTCCTAGCAAGCATATGAATTCAGTAAACTAAAAGTATGCTAAGAAAAATAATATGAATTGACAGTGTTAATTCCCATATTTTTATAATGTTTATATTGTTTCCAGCCTGAGTGCTTTTCTTGTAAAGAAACATCACTTTCAGAGAATTTCCTCATCAATCGATCACTATAAAACTAATAATTTTCTAATGCAACATATTATCAAAATTATCATCCAAAAGTAGTAAGTAACATAATTAGCATTTAAAGATAAAATTAGGATCCAGAAATGTGAGATAACTTGTCAAAACTGTATGCCTTGTCAAAACTTTTCCTACATTTGTAGTTAAAGTTAAGGTCAGATACAGGTACAGAAACTAATAATTCTAAAGCCAATATTGTAATGGTGATCACTTGATAGGGGAATAGTAAATGCATTCTGGCATGAGATACTTCCCACACTTTTGATGAACAGACTTACAAATCACACTGATGATACAGGGCATATTTTCGGACTGGAAAGAAAAAAATATATTTGGCCTCATAGCAGGAAAATATATATTTTATAAATATATGAAATTCCAGATAGTTTGGCTTTATTATTTTTAATTTCAACATGCTTCACAAAGAAGTGTTTGCATTTTAAATAGACTGGTTAACCCCCTTTAACGGAAACATTTGCCTTAGGAATGTTTAAGATTCTTTTAGTATATGTGCTGCCAAAGAGAGCACCTGAGATTCTTTTAGATGTTAAATTTATACTTCTTTATTTTTAAAACTGTATTGTTCTCAATACTGATGAGGGATAGAAACCCTTCTACTCTCTAAAGAGATGACCTTCTTCAATTTCATTTAAAAAGAAATGCTTTATATTATCATGAATTTTAAGATGAAATGATCTCTCCTTTCGACATTATCAAGTGCTCTGTTTGTACTTGTTTAAGTGTCTATCAACCTTGATTTGTACTAATATAATGCTTACATCTCTTTCTTCTCCACTAAAATTTTGTCCCTCAGGGGCAGCAGTGTTCTTTTTTTTTTTTAAATCAGCTTTCATACCTTATATTTATCTGTACATACTAGTAATTAATTAATTTTATTACATTAAGTTCATATGGGTATGACTATGGTATAATTAAAGTTAGCCTTATTTAAAATAATTTTTTGTTTGATTCTTAGAGTTTTATTTTTCCCCATGTGGATGAAAACCTAAGTATTAAATAATATAGATATAGTTTCTTATTTCATTTGGTGTATAGACTAGGACTAAGGTTAAGACAGACTCATGAATTTCCAAATATGTAATAAAATGTGACATAATCCATGTATTTGAATTAAATATTATAAAGATTAAAAGAGATTCAGAAATCATAGATAGATGAAAGAATGTTATGTGGAAGAATATCGTTTTAGTAGAATATTGAAGAATAGGTAGAAGACATGTAAAGAGTAAAGAAAGGACAAATTGAGAAAGGAACAACGTAAGAAAAGTCATGGAAGTAGATAATGTATGGAGTGCGCACTGATAAGTATTTCATTTAGCTCAACACTAGGGTTCATGAGAAGGTATAGAGAGAAGTAAAGGTAATTGAGTAGGTTGGAACTAGAAGGAAGATAAAGAAAAATATCTGACTAATTGGACACAATTGTATTTAAGATATAATTAACTTTACATAAATCTCAGAAATAAAAAATGATCTGAGTTGACTGGCTTCCCTCATTAGTCATATACTGAAAATCTGGTAAGGAAAGAGACTTATAATACTGAGACAATATACTAGGCAATCATTAAAGAATAAAAAAGAAAAAAGCATTAAGTGTTTCTAGTAGAATTGTATTCGGGAGAAGGGTGGTAAAATTAGAACTATACATAATCCTCTCCTGCTATTTTTGCAAGGGAAAATAGTAGCTCTTAGAGAAAAAAATAGTAATATTATTAGGCTTGGTAGAAATTTTCAAGCATTATAAGCATAAAATCAATTTTCCAGCTCAGTGCTTCTTTAGTTTATATATTATGCAGACATTATTGAGGCAGAAAAGTTAATAAGCTTACTAGCTCTTGAAGGATACCACAAACAAGTAGTGGAGGGGAAAAGAGCTTCTAGTTGAGGACATAAAGAACTCATTCCATTCCTTAGCAGCTTTTCACTTTCCAAACTTTCTAAAAGCTTAACTAATATTATTAGCACATAATCCTAACAACCATTAAACCATTTTTTAAACCATTAAACTAGAAAGGGGGAGCACAGTGGAGAGATTACAATTTAATCCTTCCCCAAATCGCTCTGATAATACTTACTCCACAAAGGCCACTGCCACTCATGAGGCAGTTTCAAAGTCATGGGGAAAAGAGTCTATCAAATATGCAGCTGACTCTGTGAGAAAAAGAGTGGGCCTGTGTAATTTAGAACTATAAATAGTATACCTACATTACTTATTATTGATAAATATAAGACTGTAAAGTGATTCTGTAGTAAAATTTCATGTTAAAAGGGAACTATATATTGAGAACTGTTAGCATCAGGGCACTCTGCCAGGCATTTTACATATACATGATGTATGTAAAATGATTACATATTTTAATATATCCTTAGTAAAGGTATATTGAATTTTTACTAAAATTTTGTGAGGCGGGCACCATGGATAAATAAATTGTGGTTTGGAGAGCCAAGATTCAAATCCAGGTTACTCCAAAGTCCAGGTTCTTCTCGTTATACTCATTGCCCATCTATGTTCCTTCATGTTTCTAGGTCTGGCCTACCGGGCACAGGGGACATAGCAGCTCCTCACTCATCTGTGTGTGGGGGCTGTACCTAACGCGGGCAATGCAGAAAAAATGAGAGTTGACTGTTAGTACTGCTTGGAATATAATTTATCCAAATATTTATAGTAAAATTCAATGTTTGCATAAACTATAATGAAGCACCTACCATTAGATTAGTTGTGAAGTTATGGTACTTACCCTCAAACAGAGAAAAAGTTTTTAATTATGTTCACCCATGGTTTGGGATTGTACTAATTAGCACTGGAAATTACTAGATTATTACAATATCATTGAAATGTCACCCTGTGCCCATTAACCTTGGGGAAAATCAGAATAATTTCATCTATGGCACTTAGAGAAGAGCACAAACTGAACTTTGTTCTTTATTGCAATGGCCTCAGTCTAAATAAACTGAACTTGTTCTTTTCAAGGAGATTTCATGTTGTTACGGAGGAGAGAACTCACAAATTAAGCCCTCCAGGAAAGAATGGATCATTAGACTAATTGTAAGAAATGAATTCAAAACCAAAAGGAATCATCTTTCAAAACTACAATCCAAACTTTCTCAGAGATAAAGAGTACATATCTGGCTAAAACGAAGTTATTTATTTGTAGATGTGAGTATGCCAATTAAAGAGAGTCCACTATTTAAGGAATCCTCCCATAATGTGATTTTATAAATATCTTGAATTATGAAATTGTCATTGTCACAGCACCACCAGAATAATGTGGTCTTCTGATATGTATTAGCAGTAACAATAATGATAAGGCAGTTTCAGCATGGGGAATAACTGAGATTGAATATACTCGTGAAATTACACAGACAACCCAACAATCCACCAACTCTCAAATGTATGGTTAATGTTAGAGAATAATGACATTGGACATTCAAAATTAGAACTAATATAAATTTTTTGTCAATAAATCTAAAAGTTGTATATCTTCTGCATCAGAAATGCTAAATGATGTAGCCACACTATAAAGTTTTACTCAGGCAGAAATAATTTATCCCACACCTAGCATGTGAAAGATTGTACTTATTATTTAAAAGATATACACAACATATTTCCTGCTCCCTAGAAGAAAACACACTAAACTGCATAAAACAATTGAATGTCAGGGCCTGTGGAGAAACAATATAAAAGAAGCATATTTTGGAATACCTACTCGTATGAAACATTTCTTTTTGCCTAATGCAAAAACAGAAGCTTAAAGTGATTTAAGTAAATGTAATGAGATTGTTTATTAAGCCATGGAAGTAAGGTTTAAACTCAAGTCTGTCTGGCCCCAAACCTGTATGTATTTCTATTTCTCCAGTGTATTTTGCAAGAAGGTTATTACATGAAATAAAGATGCAATTGTAGAAGTTTAAGAAATGTTCAGTTTTAAAAAGTTAAACAAACTTCTTCATTTACTCAAGGACTTTTCAAAGACTTCCATACATCAATATAGTTTTTAAGTCTTCAACATTTCCTTTCAAATAAGGATATTAAAAAGATATTTTAGGAAAGACTGTGTTGTACTTTGCTGTCTCTATCACAAGGTATAGGCAATATTCGGAAAGATTTAGAAGGAGGATGTGATTCACCTAAAGTAGATTAAAAAATTAGAAAGCAGCCAGGTGCCTTGGCTCACACCTGTAATCCCAGCACTTTGGGAGGCTGAGGTGGGTGGATCACCTGAGCTCAGGAGTTGGAGACCAGCCTGACAAACATGGTGAAACCCCGTCTCTACAAAATATAAAAAAAAAATTAGCTGGACCTGGTGGCAGGTGCCTGTAATCCCAGCCACTCGGGAGACAGAGGCAGGAGAATCGCTTAAACCCGGGAGGCGGAGGTTGCAGTGAGCTGCGATCCTGCCATTGCACTCCAGCCTGGGCGACAAGAGTGACACTCTGTCTTAAGAAAAAAAAGAAATAGAAAGTTTCATGTAGAAAGTGGACTTCAACAAGTTCTGGAAATATCAGTAGGATATAAGTGAGATAAATGAGAAATGAGAGGATGTTCCAGGCGGGTAAATGGATCTAACCAAAGACACAGTGTTGGTAATGACCAATGCACCTTTGTGAAACACTGATCAATAAAAGATTAAACACTATTATAAGACCCTTTAGTATTTTGCAGTTCATCCTTAATGTAATTATTCAGTCTCCCCTTTTGCTTAACGTTCAGGACGTGGGCTAGGGAAAAGAATAAAATATTGTTGCTTTACAACAGTGTAGCTATATTATAAAAGGCTTCAAAAGAGAGAGGAACAGAATTGTTACTCATTGACCTCATAATAAAATACACCTGGCATCTGCCTACCGTCTGCCATGCTAAGTATGTAGGATGGAAAGAGAGGAAAGGGGTTCTAATGGGAGGCTATCTCAAATGCATGTGAATAAGAATTTGATTTGGTACTTACTATCAGTCCACACTATGAATCCACCTGCATCTCATCAAGTATGTTCCCGTCTCCTTTCTTCTCCACTTTTATCCTTCCTCAAAAAGGCACCATTTTGGCTTATGGAATATGGAGGAGATCTGTCCCTCATTTAGAACTCCTAAAATGTCATTTCCTTCAAATATCTCATTTACTTAGTAATGATATAAGGCCAAAGATATTTTAATAATACAGATGTTAGGAAAATGTAAAGAAAATGCCTTTCAGAGCAAATTAAGAATTATACTGATTTGATTCGTGACTTTTAATGAAATTATAAGCAGCCAAATTTTGGTAAAAAATTAAAATTAATTATTAGGCAATGACCATATTTCTCCACATTTATGAGCACTTTGCAATCCTGAGTTATGATTTGGTCTCAGTGTTCAGTAACTGCTAACAGCTTATCCTCTTATTTGTACACAAACCTGTCACTTGAGTGGAACTATAGTTGCCAATTTAGAAAAGGGGAGTTTGTCCATGTTTTAATATGTAAATTTGTAATATAAATTAGGTGGAGATATTTCATATTTCCTCTGTTTATGCATAGACAGTAGCCTTAATGGGATTTTCTTCCCTCTAAGTTTGGTATCTTTGACTCATACCTTTCTTTGACTGTGGAAGACAATAAAGTGGTAAAATTAATAAGAAAATAATACAGGTTGTGCATGTCAAATCCAAAACTCCAAAATCCAAAATGTTCCAAAATTTGAAACTTTTTGATCACCAATATCATGCTCAAAGGAAGTACTCATTGAGGAATTTTGGATTAGGAATACTGAACCTAAGTATAATGCAAATATCCCACAATCTGAAAAAATCCAAAATCTGAAACACTTCTTGTCTCAAGCATTTCAGATAAGGGATACTCCATCTGTAATTAAAAGGAAAAAATCTCTTTCTCAAATGTAGAGACTGGATATTCTATCAATAACCAATTTATCAATATTTGATAGTCTGATGTTTGCACAGCAACTATACAAATATATATGTGCTTTAAATATATATTAGTAAATGTTATATAACATAACTATGAAAGTATTTATGTATATTTATCAAATGGTTGATATATAATAAAATTAAATTAAGCAAAATAGGAATAATTTACTTTTAGGTTATAGAAATTGGCCTAAATAATGAACAGGCAAACTGTTCTTAGAAGTTTTCATAGAGTAAGGTGCATATAAATTATGCTGAAAACTGGAAAGGAGTTAATAGTGAAATAAATACGGAATAGGTTTCCAGTCACAGTAAATTTATTAAAGGTTTGACTCAGCTTTTAAGAGATATAAAACCGGTCGTTGTCTCATCTTTTGTTGACCTCAGCCACAAATATATCTGAGATCAGTTGCTCTGAGGGCACCATCAACTGTAGTAATGAATTCATTATTTCCATTTATCTTACAAAAAGATATTTACGAAACGTGCCCTTGGTGCAAAGCTCAGTGCTGGACACAGGGAATACAATGCCTTGCAAAGCATGATCTAGTGGTTCACGGATAGATAACCCTAACTGTCATAAAAGGCAGCATCTGTTGGTGCCTTTGATAAAAACACAACAAAACAAAGAAATATTGAAGAGATTAGAGATAGGAGGAATAAAAGCAGCTGGGCTCACCAGGGATGTCTTGTTGGAGAAGGAGGGATTTGAGCAGGGACTTGAAGAAAGGATTATATTTTTAAAGAATGGAAGGTAGAGTGAATTTCAGGTGGAGTGAATTTTGAGTGGATTAAAAGCTTCTTGCATTTACTATAAGAAAAATAGTGCTTCTTTTTCTATGAAAGAAAAATACTGCAAATGCTCAACAACATTTATGAAAGTTCAATTTAGAAGTTTGGCCTTTAAAAAATGTGAATGAGATAGTACTGAAGTTTTTTGATTAGGAGAATGACATTTTCAAAAAATAGCCTTTTCATCCCCATGATTATAACCTCAGTCAATGTCACCATCATCTTTTACATGAACGTGTGCATAGCTTTCTAATTGACCTTTATTTTACTCTTCTAAACTCCCCATCTAAGTGTCTATATATCATGGCATTGTGAAAATGATGAGGTTTTATAAGATAACCTCTGTGATATTCGACCTCCCCTCACAGGAACAATGTTATCCAATTTCGAGCATTTGAGAGAGGGCTGGCCAAATACAAGAAACTTCATTGGCTCCAAAAATAGAATGGATGAATCCTACGGGCTGTGATTTTTAGCTCCATTTTCAGATTTGTGATGACAAGACATAGGCTAAGTAAATAAAATTAAAAATTATTCTGGCCCTGTGATTCTATGCAAAGTATCTGCAGAATATCTCAATAATGTCAAGACATAAAAGCTTTTTAAAAAGTATAGTAAGCATGCATGTACTTAAAGTGAATGTTTATATTTTGGATTTACTTCGGCTACTTAGGTGTAGCCTTCAGCATTTCACTTGATGCCTTCGTGTTTCATTTTAGTTAGATACACAGTACAAACGTAGGACTAGAGGATGTCCAAGGCTCTTCTATAAATTTATGATGCTATATATAAATATACATTTCTGTTCGCTAGAAGTATAGGAAATTGACATTTTGGTTCTATGTGTGTGTATAACATATATATATGTGTGTGTGTATATATATTTCTGCAGTAAAGTATTAAAATATCTAATACACAAATATAAGGCCTTATTTGGTTGCAATTTACTTCCATTTTAGAAGAAAAAATGTATGTGTTAGGATATACTGAGAAGTTAAATTTATGTTATATTTGTGGAACCATTCATAATTTTCCATATCTTTAATATTTCTTATTCCTGTTTCCTGATCAAAAAAGCCAATGTCATTACTAGCTTAAGTATAAAATATCAAATCATTATAAAATTAAAATTTTGAAAATATAAAATATTTTATTTAATACATTTTAAATATTAATTTTTGTGTTTACAAGTGTCTATAGTAGAATTTTTTAATCTTGTTACTTATGTAGGAAACACAAATGAATTTTTGCATTTAAAAATAGTAAAAGCTATATATAATTTTGTTAATATTTTAATCTTTTACTGCAGAAAATTTTTCATATTTTTTTGCAAACAAAAACCAAGAAGGGGCAAAAGAGAACACTTCCACAAGTCTTATTTTTTTTTATGCTTTCTCCTTATAAAACTAAACTTCTGCATCATTTTCTCTTTTGGGCAATGAATGTTTTATGAATGAAAACTAAAAGGTAAAATGTCCTCATTAGTAAGAGCTGATGATTTTATTATACTAGGATATTACATGAGTGGTACGCAGCATGTAAAATGGTTTCCCATGATCCCACCTCCCAGTATCCATGTCCTTGTGTAATACTCTCCCCTCGAGCCTATTGATTTGTATCTAATAATTAGAATATGCAAATGTGCTTCTGGGGCTTGCTCCTACTATCTAGAGAGACCATTACTATGTTTTAAACTACTCTGGAGAGGCCTACAAGGCAAACAAGTGGTCTCCAGCAAGCAGATGTCAAAAACTTGAACCAAGTGAGTGAGCTTGGAATTTGATACTCACTAATTTTAGCCTTCAGATGACCACATCTTTGGTTGACAACTTGATAGCAATCTTGTGAAGGACCCTGAACACTAGGCGTACAGCACCCAGATTCCGAACCCACAAAAACTATGAGCTAATATATGTTTGATGTTTTAAGCCATTAAGTTTTGGGGTAATTTGTTATATAACAGTAGTTAACTAATATACTGCAAATAATAATAATAATAATAAATGATCCAATGAAAATCAGCTTAAATTGCCTTTCATCTCAAATAAAATTTTGAATTAACTAGGATAATGTTCTAAAATTTTGAAAGGCAAATGTGTTTATTTATAGTTTATGTCTCTAAAATTTGATTTCAAATTTTAAATTAAGCCCTTGTTTGTATCTGGTAAAGGAAGAATCAACATTTGACCACACAAAGAAGGATATAAAAAATAAGAATTAGGCTTTGGAAAATCCTTACCATCTATAGGGACCTTTTTCCTTTGCCTTTTGTTATTAGAATTTGTTGGCTTGTCAAGGAAGTTCTGTTGAAATTGTTTTTATGCTAGTGGCCCTCTTTCTCACCTTAGGACATAGGTTGTCCACCACTGAGCCTTCCCCAATGGTTCAGTTTTCCCTGGAGATTACATCTCAGATTAGATTTGGGTCTCCTTCAGGGCCCATTGTCATGGGTAAGAGAAGCCAGATAACAAGGAGGCAGGGAAAAGGTATATGTCTTTGTAACCTAGGAATCCTCTCAAAGTCATCCTTGAGTACCATCTGCCAGGGAATTTAGAGCTCACTGTGGCAGCCTCTAACAAGTGAGGGAAAAATGAGAAGGGTGAAATGCAAACTTTTATAGGAAAAAAGAAATCAAAATAATGAAAAATCCTCACAGAATTGAGGAGCATCTGTGGTCCAATATGCAACATCACACCCCTGAAATTTGAAGATAACTCCATCCTCAACATGGCTTGGAAGCCAAATTTGAAAAGACAGGAAATGTGAAAAGCTGTCTTTACTTCTGACAAACTAGAAACGAGAAGTTAAAAAGCCTCGAGAACATGCCAAAATGCAATTAAGTAAATTTCATCCCAATATTTTAGGAAGTTTTTCTCTATTTTTCTTCATTGCCAGACCCCTAGAAGATATGATGTATGCCAGCTGCCTTCATATTTCTCACTATCTCTTCTTTCCATTTCTTTTGCAATCTGGTATCATCCTGAACACTACTGAGATGGATTTTCACTATCCTCAATGAAATTGAAGTTAAGCTTCTTTTTCTCCTAAGTATTACTTGAAATATCTGTAGCTTTGACTCTTAAATTACTTCTTTCATCCTGATATGTTCTTCTCCCTTCACAGTTTCATATGATCTAAATCATCCTCCTATAAC
This sequence comes from Mandrillus leucophaeus, assembly GCF_000951045.1. NCBI lineage: Eukaryota > Metazoa > Chordata > Mammalia > Primates > Cercopithecidae > Mandrillus > Mandrillus leucophaeus. The sequence continues at coordinate 808,778 of NW_012106664.1, read as the reverse complement.
CCTACATACATTTAGTGCAACTTTACTTCAACACAAATGCTAACTGCAGATAACTCTCATGGGTTAATATGGCCTTTTATATTCACTCAGTGAGGGAAACTGCCTTCCATACCCTACAGATATTAAATATATTCACACTCTTCAACTTGGCATTCAAGAACCTCCTTTATTTAATATTTCATGGTATTTCTTCCTCCAAACTCATGCAACTCTCACAACTGGATCCCACCCTCAAAATCATCCTTCTCTTTTTGAAAAATATTCCCTGCATTTTAATCAGTTAATTTTATTGAACAACTGTAATACATTCTATTATGCAAAATACCTTATGCAAAATATTTTATTATAGTTGCCTTTAGTGACAAGCAATAAACACAATGTACCATAACTTGATTGGTTCAAAGCTAAGGACAAGAAGTGAGAAAACTGAGGACCAACCAGTAAGAAATAATGTCTGACATGACACAAATACATAATGATAGAGCTAGAAGTTGGATTACATGTAATCCCAATACTCCTGATTGGGATTCTATTCAGAGATTGAGGAAAATATTTATATAGGCAGGTCATTTATCTGAGCAGTTACTGATAGAATAACTACTTTCATTATAATCTCTTTTTGGAAACCTGTCAACTATAATAAAATATTTTGCATAAGGTGAAATGAAAAATGTCCAATGGATACTTTTTATTCTACCAAAAATTATATTAGCTGTAAACAGCTTGACGTTACCCAGGAGTCATGATGACAGGAAAATTACTCAATTAAATTGTTAACACTGCATTTACTGACATGTTTTCATGTCACTAACATAAACTTTCTGAAATGAGAACTTATCAATTGTTTTTACATTTTGTCTATAAAGTTGAAAAAAATGTTCTTCAGCAAGCTTTATACTTGGAGCAGAACCTTGTACATTTCAAAGTGCTTGAAAAATTATGAAAGTCAGATTTAATGTGATAATTATTACTTTATAACAGATTATTTGTTATTTTCTAAATCATATTACTCAATTCCTCTGTGTCATCTTTCTTATAGACTGCGTCACTATAGGTTTACTGCCACTCATAAATGAACACATTATGTGTATATGTATATAAAATTATGTTAACAGCATGACATCTACCTAATTGCCCCTTTGCAATCTCAGCTATTTCCATTCTAGGAACAATGACCCTCTGTATTATCAGTACCTTGCTTTTCTGCTCCCTTTAGTCTCTCAATATATACATATCTATGTGATTTTCATGTTTTTCTTGTTTAACATAATGTTGTTGAATATGTTGCAGAAATATATTTGGCCAAATCTTTCAAGATATCCTGATACTATGATTCTGAGGTAAATTAAAATGTTAATGATAGGCTGGGCACAGCAGCTCACGCCTGTAATCCCAGCACTTTGGGAGGCCAAGGTGGGCGGATCACGAGGTCAGGAGATCGAGACCATCCTGGCTAACATGGTGAAACACCATCTCTACTAAAAATACAAAAAATTAGTTGGGCATGGTGGCACATGCCTGTAGTCCCAGCTACTCGGTAGGCTGAGGCAGGAGAATCGCTTCAACCCAGATGCGAAAGTTGCAGTGAACCGAGATTGCACCACTGTACTCCAGCCTGGGCGACAGAAAAAGACTCTGTCTAAATAAACAAAAAAACAATGAAAAGTTAAAGATTTGGGAAGTTGGGGAGGTTTGTCATTAATAATAGATGTAAAGGTCAATATAATTTATGCAATTAAAAATAAGCGAGATGCATCAAAATATTTTATGTAAAGTATATAGATACTTTATAAAAAATACCTATAAATCAAATTTCTATGTTACTGAGAATTATGAAGGTATACAAATGCAAGAGGAGTCATAAATGACATTCTCCTAAAGAAATGAGGTAGAGACTTATCCAAATCAACAAGTTTTGCTCATGGTATATTCTGTTCAATACATTAAACCATCATTCTTCAGCTTTTATAAGAATTATCCTTCCCTATGCTATCAAAGACAGATTATACCACCAAAAAAATTCAAAACACATTATAAAAATTTTCATATAAAGAATTATATGATGTGTTGTGTTTTACACAGATTACCCAATGCAGGTGCATTCCGGGAACAAAGTTAAGTCCTTCTTAGGTTATTAAGCTATAATTGGTAATCACCCTATTCTAAGTTCCATAAAGGGAAAGAATTTTGAAGGAGAAAAATTATGTCCTCTTAGCCTTGCTCCCTACCCACCAAAAAAGGAAGAATGATTTATCATATAGGTGATTTCAAAGAAATAAGCAAGTAGGTGTGTTGTAGCTGCCTCTTGCTTGCCCCCATTTCATTGTTTCACTTATGTGAGCAAATCTGCTCACCGAAACACACATTCTGATCTACCTTTGGTAAAATCATTGGAGCAACCAAAGGTGACTGAGACAGGAGAAGACTGGAATTGTTCAGCTATGCCTGAGATGGGTGAGTTCAGTCTATATCATTCCAAAGGGAATTATTAAGAGGCTTGCTTTGCTTGTTATTCTAAACAATGTCCCCAAGTCATCTAATCCAATTTTTATTAGTAATAAAGTTGAACTTTGCCTTCCCTTTGTCTGGACATTCTTTGTTGCTCCCCAAAAGTTCAACTCCTTATTTGCTAAGATATAACCGTTCATCCTTTCCTTCAGATTCTTAAGAGTCATCTACTGTAGCTGAGCTTTAAAATCTGCTTCATTCGATCGTAAGAGAATGTCTTCCTCTGGAAACTCCTACATTCTCCATTGGTTTCCATCTCTTTTCAGCCATCTTGGATTTTACTAATTCATGATTTGAATAGCTCTGTCTTACAGTTACTTCATATCATTTTGCAGTGCAACATCTGCTTTCTCTATCTCCTCTCCAACCATTGCTTCTGTAACACATTGTACTTGCCACAAGTTTTCTGAAACTACTCTATCAAATGTCACAAAGTATCTGCTTATTATTAAATTAAGATAATTTCTCTTCAGTATTCATTCTTGGCTGTTGTGCTAATTTCAAAGTTCACAAAGGTTCTATTCTTTCTTTCATAGTTTTCTGGGATAGAACTACTTTTTTTTTTTTTTTTTCATTTTTGCTTTGCCCATTCTGCATTCTAGTATCAGCATGGTTTTAAGCTCTGACTTTGGTCTTTTAACATTTAATCAGAAACCTAGTTTTTCCTCATACCCAAGTGCTGCTAACTCTGAATCTATGCACTACCCTTTCATCTGAATTCCAGTTTTGCATTTTATTTCATATTGAGTGTATCAGTCACCTCAAAATCAATCTGATCAAAACTGAAATTGTCACTGTTCCGCTAATACTGCCCACCCCTTAGTGTTCTTATTACCATTTTGCCTTTATCTTAGGCTTTAAATTATAACTGACTTTCCTCAGCTCTTTTTTTTCTCTATTCCTTTCTACTGGAGAGAGAGAAACCTTATCTCTCTTACTTAAAATGCATTACTCATAAATATGAGGTCTTCTCCATTCCTAGTAGCATCTTTCCAGTAGAGGCCCTTCTTACTTCATGCTTAGAGTACTGCAGCAATTCCCAGCTTCCTGTCCAACCAATGCAACATGTTTATAATTGTCTGATTTTATTAATGATGGTGTTATTTTGTTTGTACTATTGTTTATGATTTATACATTTCTTCTTCATGCAGTATAAGTCCATTAATTTATCTCCAACATCTTCACTAATGCTTGCACATTGAGTGCACTTAATAAATGTTTGTTGCATGAATAGATGCATAAATGAATGATTAGCTAAAACTAATGTAATCCTCCCAGACACTGACACATAGAATTTATGTATCACTGAGATAAGGCAGATATTAATAGCTGCATTTTATAGATGATAAAGTTAGTTTTAGAGAAGTTAAATGTCGATGCTACAGGCAACTAAGGGTCACAATCTGGGATCAATTGTACAATGTGTGACAATGTTTTATACATTTGCACAAAATACTCCCCATACTAAATTTCAATTCTTAAAATAAAATTTCATTGTGTTAGTCCTGTGATATAAGAAATGCACACACACACACACACACACACACACACGTATATGTGTATATTTCCCTTCAAAGAAATACTGATTTAGATTTCCAGTCTATTATTTGTTGGAATGACACAGCTAATCACTTAGTCTCTCTGGATGTCATCATTTATAAAATAAAAATGATACTATCTATCCTTCCGAGTTCACAGGGTAAAGAAGATCTGCCATATGGAAGTTTAAAATGTAAAGCAATATGTACATTATCTTGTCAGACCTTATTTTTAGTGATCCCCATTTAACAAATTTAATGAAAAAGAAACAACCAGAATCAGAAAATTGGTTTTTAATTTCTTATGGAGAGTTGACTGATTTTCAATGAAGTTTTAAAATTTGAGACTAGCCTTTGCAATGTAACTGCTTAACATTAAGCTGCAAGTGTCCTTACCCTTTTTATATCAATCAGACGCATTCCATTCCACATTAACATTGATTATCTTATAATGAATTTAGTTCAAATATTACATTTTTGATGTTCAGACTTTGCAATGTATTCAGTTCTTCTTTTTATTACATAATAGTTATGACCCATCACGTTTTTGTTTTGTTTTGTTTTTAGGTTTTCCTCAGTGCTGTAAAGTGCCCTGAAAGTGTGAAGGTGCCCTCAATTAGAGAGGCTGAGAAAACAAGGATCCCAGAGCAAGCTCTTCAAGCCTCAGACAGAGAGCCTGCTAAACTGGTCTGAATATTTTTAGAGTAAACAATCATTAATAAATATGAGCTACATTTATACTCACAGGAATCCAGGTTATACTCATGCTTTTTTAAAAAATGTGCTGCCTTTAAGTATATTCAGTTCACTCACGAATAAATTTTGTTAACATTTAATGGTAGGTGTCTAATGAACATCTGTGGAATATGGAATAAAAAGAATAAGTTGATGGTTCTTTGTATACTATTATAAAATAAATATGTGTTACAACAATTTTCTTTTGTATATGGAAATTATTCTACACTTCACAGATGTTACTTATATATTTAATAAATACAAATACAAAATATAATCTGTGTTCATATTTACTGTTGCCTAAAAGTTGTCAAAATTAAAAAAAAAAAAAACCCTAAGTCTTCATTATAATCTACTACTTGAACAAAGCATTTTGATATTCCATCCACTTTTATGCATCGTAAAATTAGTGGCTCTATATACTGTAGATGTATATATCAATGTCTTATTCTGGAGGTTCAGGTTCCATTTGAAAATTATGCATCTCAAAATGTTGCATTTTATTTAATGAGTTCTTTTTAATGTTACGTGAGTTGTCTCTTTGAGTTTTACCCTACCAAAAAGCTAAAGAGCTATGGAATAGCATACCTTGTTAAGAGAATAAAGAGTTACTAGATTACATTAGTATTTCTTCTCAAGCACATATAGTCATATAGATTATGTAGGATATCAAGTGTCATGTTACATAGTAGACATGACCACTAGAACTTTAAGAAACATCAAGGTCATCTCTTTTTAAGCTACTACATATTTATTTATGAAACAACTTACCTGTAACCTAAACTGTGAATCTTAGCCCTTCAAAAATGAAATTAGAAAAACAATACCAAAAAATGCCTTAAAATTTTTGGGGATTTCTTTTCTTTTTCTGCAAAGGCCTCAGACTAAGATTTAGATTTTTAAAACTCAAATAGCCCTCAGTCCGTTTGTCATTTAATAACATCAGTTTGATTCTGCATCACTTGGAATCACAGAGTTCAGAGAATTTTCTAAGACTAAGAATTGTCAGACAGTTGGAGGTGTGTGTGGTGTGTGTGAATGAGGACTCATCCAATGAGTGAAGAATGACAAAAACGAGATCACTTCCTAGAGAGAAGAACACTAAACATGAATACAACATGGTGACATGGTGTGGTATATAGTCCCTGAGGGTAACCATATCTCAGATCACATTAATGGTATAATGTTCAACTTTACTGAGCCTCAGTTTCCTCACTTTTTAGTAGGTACCATATAAATTACATCCAAAAAAATATTTAAGTGTTATGTATTCCTTCAAAGTGCAAAATTAATGTGACATTTTCTCATTAAAGCTCATCTATTTGAGATTACTTGGTAAGTGTTGCATTTTTTTTTTTTTTTGGAAGACCTAAAAATCTTTAGCTCCTATCATCATCTGTCATTAGTTCTTTCTTAAATTCTCCAAATAAGAGTAACATGGTTTGGATACATGTACCCACCAAATCTCATTTTCAATTGTAATCCCCAATGTTGGAGATGGGTCCTGATGGGAGGTGATTGGGCCATGGGGGCAGATTTCTCCCTTTGGTACAGTTCCTGTGATAGAGTTCTCATGAAATCTGAGTGTTTAAAAGTGTGTGGTACCTTGCCCTTTCTTTCCTTCCTTCTCTGGTGATGTGAAGTGCGGGCTTCCCATTCACCTTCCACCATGAATGAAAGTTTCCTGAAGTGTCCCCAGAATATGACCAGATGCTGTCCTGCTTCCTGTACATCCTGTGAAACCATGAGCTAGTTAAACTTCTTTTCGTTATAAATTACACTGTCTCAGCAGGGTGTGGTGGCCACGCCTGTAATCCTGGCACTTTGGGAAGCCGAAGTGGGCTAATCACCTGAGGTCAGGAGTTCGAGAGCAGCCTGGCCAACATGGTGACAACACATCTCTACTAAAAACACAAAAATTAGCCAGAAGGGCACCTGTAATCCCAGTTACTTGGGAGGCTGAGGCAGGAGAATCACTTGAACCTGGGAGGCGGAGATTGCAGTGAGCCAAAATTGCTCCACTGCACTCCAGTCTGGGCGATAGAGCAAGATTCTGTCTCAAAAAAAAAAAATAAATAAATAAATAAAAAATAAAAATAAAAAAAATTACACGGTCTCAGAAACTTCTTTATAGCAGTGTGAGAATGGACTAATACAATGAGCTTCCTGGGTCACCAAACTGGATTAAATAAAAGGGCATTGATTGAATACCTGCTACATGGCAAGTACAGTGCTGAGCAGAAGCGGACTGAAGTGTAAACATAAAGAAGACATATACCTTGTCCTTAGCAAATAGTGCACCTAACTCAACATATTACATCTTTAATTGAAAAGTCTTGATTTTGTCATTTCCATATTTTTCTACTTCTATATACTTCTTAGTGACCATGTTAAACTTCAGACTATTATATTATTCCAAATTTTCCTTCTGTCCTCAGTACCATTCTGAATGTATCCATTTTATCATTACTGTTGCCTACTCTTTTCTCTATAATTCAGAAGAATTCAGGTCTTGTAAGTTCTTTTTCCACTTAATTATTTTTTTCTGTTTGTTTTATTTACTTCTGCCATTTCGCCACAGTAGACTAATCCTGTTGGAATCTACTTCTTAAAGTTCATTTCCTTCAACTATCTTGCCAATATTCTCCTTTATTTTTGTAGAACCTGGAATTATTTCATCATGCAGTCGCTTCCATTGAGGTTTCCATCCGTTTCTAAATCCTCATTTAAATCCTCCCTACTTATAATATCAAATTATGTGTGAGAATAAAAAGAAGCCTGAAGTTGTGTGTGCATGAGGTATGCTGGCATATAAAGAAAGCGATGAATTAGGCCAAAAATAAAAAGTTCCTTTTCAGGATTTTTAACTATTTACCCCAAATAACAATGTAAGTCCTGTAGTTTCCATTTTGGGTAAGACAAAATTTTAAAATGTGAGTATTTTTTGATTTGTCATTTTGTATGTATATAAACTGAAAATGTCACAAAATCATTTACTTTCCAATTAAGCTCACCTTTGTTCACTAGAGAATTAGAACTCTAAAGCATTCAAATCTCACTAAGTTTGTTCCAATTGTTTTAAAATGTTTTAATCAATTGATACATAAAAACAAAATATATTCAAAAATGTACTGAGTATATATTTTCAGTATAGTACTTGAACTGTGCCTGTAAATATTCAATATAAGAACTGTTATAATTCTATGTCTAAAGTGTATCTTCAGTAAGGTAAACTAATTCTATTATTCTGAATAAGTGTTATATATGTGTATACAAATTTAAATAATAGTCTATATACAAGTATTATCAATTTTATACATGAGAAACTGAGGCTCATAGCTCATTGGAAACATTGCTAACTAAAATGAGATAAGATATAATAGAGACCAAATATTTAGGTATCAGAGAAGCTGGTTCAAAGTTACAGAAACCCTCCTGTTTTTGGAAGAGCAATTCTCAAAGGATACTGGAGTAAGACTTAGAAGATCTGGATTCTAGCTCTGTCTTGGCTACTTATCTCTCAGGGTTTGTGAACTTCATAGCTGAAAGACTGAGGAACAATCCTGACTTTAAACAGGAGGGATGTAGGAAGCCTAGACCAACTATTTGGCGTTCAGCTATAAGCATACACGTTGAAGACTTTCACATTATGCCTCAGTTCTGAAAATCATTCTCAAGGTCTAATGTCTATTGAACATATTGGTAATTACTACTGATTATTTTTTCCTTTGTAGGCAGTGTATATCATAATAGTAAGCCTAGGAATCCAAAAGCTAATCTCAGACTCTCTGTGTATCCCCTGGTAGTTTAAATTCTACTTCAATTTAGGAAGTCCAGAAAGGGTTATCTCAGTTTACAAAGGTGCATTTCTATGTTTTGAATTCCTATATTACGTTTCATTTTGAAAAACACAACTACACGCACATATGCACATGCAGGTGCACGCACATGCACACATACACACACACACATCAGTATAATTTTAAACATTAGAAGATGTTTTTAGTTACCCAACATAAGGTCATGTGGTGAAAGAAAAAAATAATAATCGAAAAACTTGGTAATATCATGGTGCTAGCTTTCAAAATACTCTTTTTATGGGTCCTTGCTTTTCTGTCCATGATAAAAAGGTCTATCTGAAAATATGGCATGATGGGGAAAAGTGTGGTAACGAAATCTAATCTAAATGATCACATTCATGAAGCAAACAAGCAGACAATATTTTCCCTTTCTTTTGCATGTTGGTTTCTCTGTGTGCTTTTAGAAAACATCATCTACAATAATGATCCCATACATAAATATATGAATCAAAGAGAGACTTCTGTAATTAGTTATCTCTAAATATACAGTCACATTGTAAAGGTTGAGCAGCTTTTTTTTAAATTAACTGTGCCAGATAAATAAAGAGGATTGGCCCTTCCCCGAACAGGCAGATTCTGATAGGGAAGCTAGGCCTTGGTATACTGAAAACTAACAACAACAAAAAGTAAATCATATAAAAGAGCAGCATTTTAAAAGTTTGCCAAATAGAAGTACATTTTTTTCGTATGCTCCTAGAATAAAGCGGCATTGAGGAAAAATAAATTTGGGAACAGTGCTAGTAATATTTTTAATTTGGAGATTTCTATTTTATGTTAGCATATACTCAAGGCTCTGAGAAGTCCTTGAAGGAGGATTTTGGAGGAAGAAAAATTTGAGCTGGCTTTCGTATATATGAATGTGCAATTGCATAAATAGATGAAATGAGTGTCGCAGCCAAGTGAATCAAAGACCCGCTTTATCTGTTACATAAATGGAAAATAAAGCACCATATTGAGAATAATATGTTGGCTATATCCTAAAGATTTTCAAACATACAGAGACAGAAAACAGATTATAATGTTAAACCTTTTAAATTCTAGAACTTAAATTTACCTGCCTCCCATTTTGAACTTTAAAGTATGCCAAATCAAGTACAGGAAAATATTCAGGCAACATTTTCTCATTGCACAAGCTAAAATCCGGAACCAAGCTTACAAAAAAAAAAAAAAAAATCAACCTGAAGTTTTAGAATGTAACCTAAATTCACTGGACGTATATTTTAAAGCATTATGCTAATTTCATTCTACTCTTAGACATGACCTTGAGCAAGAGAAAACTGGTATGAGAAGAATTACCTTGCTTAGAACAGCATTGCTATGATATTCATAGGCAGCTATCCATGGGGACCTAGAATATAAAGCCATTTTTTCCTTTATCGTGCGGTGCTACATTTCCAGCAATAGTCCTCATTTCCTTCGCCTTATGCATCTACCACACATTTTTTTTTTTACTTTCTTTAGCTGACATAGCAAATTGAAAATAGGTTTTCATTTCATTCTTTTTGAGTTTAAACACATTAGTAAAGTTTGATGCTAAAAGTCAGCTTAGTATGCAACAGTCACATTAGCTCTGGCATTCAGGTCAGTGACTTGTGTCTAGGTGGTAGCATGAACTAGCCATTTCAATCAAAGCAAGTGGCCCCTCAAATGCTTAGAAATATGAAATATGGGATGTATTTCTCAGGTGGCATAAAAGGAATAAAGGTGTAGAAGTAGCACTATCATTTCTGGGCTCATTACCTAATAAATAAATCCTCTGTCATTGAACATAAGAATGTGGCATGATTTAGATGAAGGTATATTGCTCAAATCTAGCAGAGGCTTCTGTTAGAAATTAAGTCAAGAGGACTACATGTGTATTTTCACAAATGCTATGCATATGTTATTCCAGATAATGCTAAAACATAATACTGGTTACTGAAAGTTAATGGAAAATAGATAAATTAAAAAACTGAAATGTCAGTGAGTTATGTGACCTTGGTCAGGTCACTTTACCTCGTCAGGTCATATTCTCTCTTCTGGAAAATGAAAAGGCTGAATTGCATCAGTGCTCCTTTAATATGTTAAAATGCAGTTCACAGATAATATAGCCACCTATAATCTTGGCTTCAAAAAATCAATTAAAAGCATTGAGTATAATATAAAAGAGAAATGAACAATTTTTATGATAAAATGATGTACATTTGAATATATAAATGCTCTAGCACAACCACACTGAAGACATAGCTGAAGTCAGCAGGTGCTTACACCTAAACAGAATCAAACTGAATGACACAGAGGCAGCAAAACTGATACCGGATGTACGACTCAAATAGCAAAAAAGCCATTTCCCTCAGTAAAGAGATTTTTATAAAATGATGATTATGCAAAGTTCAGTGGTTCATCAGTTTACATGACAGTTACATTTTGAGAAAATTCATTAAATTTCAAAACCAGGCAAAAATTAAATGTATTTTTAAGCAAATTGACATGGGTCTAAGCTCAGATAATTACAGGGCAACATTTTGTTGAGAGAAACTCCTCCAAGAATTGCAGATATTTATCACCCTTGAATTCTGCCAGTCACTAAGCATGAGTAGAAGCCAGTGGTATGCAATATGTCTGCTCTCAAAAAAAGTCATGATTAGTATTTGTCAGTTTTCAAGATATAAATACTCCAACCATCTTCTATGTCAAGCTACCAAAATGATGTTAGTGTGTGCAGAACTGGAATTAGCACTTAGGATAACTGGTTCTCACACCACTGGTAAAACTCCATAAGCATTACGTTAAACAAAATTATTCAGTTTCCCTCTGAGAATAACTGACCAAAATTATCTGTCGATTTCTATTACCATCCCCACAATGAACTGATTTTGTTGTTGCCTTTAATTTTGATACTGTCATTCTTTCCTATTCCATCTATTTCATGTACCAATATAAAATGTTAACCTGCACTAAAAATATTAGAGAAAGAATTTCATTTTTTTGTACTAATTCACCACCCATCCATTCATTCTTTCATTCAGCAGTTATTGGGCATTCCAGGTTCTGGTCCTGGTTTTTGAAAAAACAACTTAATCATCTTCATGGATTTCAAAAGGTAGTGCACATATAAAAATGTTTCTTGCAAAACTAAATATTTGATGGAGTGAACAAAATAAATGCCTGATGATTGGACAGCGAATTTTCATTAAGGCTAATAGGATGTGTACATTATAGGAATAAATATTTACAAGTTAAATATGCATTTTTGCTATAAAATTTTTGTAGAGCTTAGTGCTGTTTGAAATTGGTTATTTTTAATATTATGTGCTATAGTGAAAATAACATTTACTTTCTTATTCTCTAGACTGTTCACCCAGCTCTGCTAACTTATTAGCAGTGTGACCTTGGGCAATTTTCTAACCTGCCAAATGGAGATTATAATGCTGCTTTGTGCTGGGTTTTGAGAAGATCAGAAACAACATAGTAGCGTGTTTGGCATGCAGGAGCAGTATTACCAGTATTGTAGTATATGTCTTTCTTTTCCTCCTATACTCCAAGTGTTCAAGGAAAATTCATCTCTCTTCCTTTATAATATCTGACAGAATACCTTGCAGTTTTTTTAACTTTAGTATTTGTAGAATACATGAGTTCCAAAGAAGATGAGCCTGTCATTGCACTGTTTATTTAAAAGTGGCATCATGTGTACATATATAATTATAATGCTGAACAGTAGAAAAATGTAAAAAGAATAAAAACTTATTAGATATGAAATAATTATTATTTAGAAGAATAGAGTCTACTGGAATCCACACATACAATAATCAATTATTACCTTCTGATTGCTTATTTACTAATAATTTAATATTATGCCATCTTAGCATTCTCTTTTTAAATTTTTATTTCAATAGTTTTTTGCAGAATAGGTTGTGTTTAGTTGCAAGGAAAAGCTCTTTAGTGGTGATTTCTGAGATTCGGTTCACCCATCAGCTGGGCAGTGTACACTGTACCCAATGTGTAGTCTTTTATCCCTCACTTCCCTTCCACCCTCCCCACAGAGTCCCCAAAGTCCATTATATCATTCTTACACTCTGCATCTTCATAGCTTATCCCTCACTTATAAGTGAGAAAATATGATGTTTGGTTTTCCATTCCTGAGTTACTTCACTTAGAATAATGGTCTTCAGCTCCATCCACGTTGCTGCAAATGCCATTATTTCATTTCTTTTCATGGCTGAGGAGCATTTTCAATGTATCCTTAACTTTAACTATCTTTTCAACACCCCTGTGAAGAACGCAGGTAAAACACCTTTGTGAAGAAGGCAGCTAAAACTGTTCTTTTTTATCACATTCAAGAAAAGTTTAGGTGCAATGGATTCAAAATCTTTTTTTCTTTTTCCTCCACCCAGGCTGGAGTGTAGTGGTGTGATCAAGGTTCACCCAACCTCTAACTCCTGGGCTCAAGTGATCCCATCTTCATCTCCCAAGTAGAGAATAAATAGTATACTCAGAACTGCTACACTTCTGGCCACTCCATAATTATTATACCATATCAGCTTTTCTGAAAAGTTAATAAGGATATGCATTTGGGAACTACATTTTAAAATATTCTTGATCTAAGAACAAGTTATTACATAGCAATATGGCCTTTCTTGAACCTTATTGCACAAAAAAAGTATTAAGAGTTAAAATAAAAAAGAACACAAACACACTTCGCTCAGCACAATCATATTCTAAAATCATAATTTTCAGGAAAAATGTATTTTAGAAATCTTCTTCTTCCTTTTTCTATGTTTCACCTATTTTTAAAATCGCAATATTTTGTTGTGGTGGTGGTAGTTGTTCCAGGCGAATGGTGAACAACTGGGATTCTCTAACACTAAACTAAGACTTTTTTTCCAGAAATATCGGTCTGGATCATTGCCCACTCCCACCCTCTACATGGATACAAACAGTTTCATCATTTAATCATTGCGTTAATTTCTCTTCACTCTTCATTAAAAACAATATTTTCTTTTATTTTCTACCACTCATATTAATATACATGTCTTAAATGAAAATATTTAGGCATACCAAATGATGTATCACCATGTACTAATCCTCATTTTGATAAATAGTATCATTTTAATATGGACATAGATTGCTATAAATTTGCCTGTGAAAAAAATTGGATGGATTAGGTATTATTATTATTATTGGAAAATTTAGATAAGATTAATATGCTCTTTTCACATTCCATGAAGCTTTCAAATATAAAGATAATTTTCATTTGATTTTATTTATTATCATATAACTAAAACATTTTTTTATTTCTTTGACCGTAAAATTGTTTCTTGAATGTCAAGATTTTGATTTCTTGCAAACAGTCCAGAGCATTTCACTGATAATTATTTTAACAATACTTTCTTCCTTCATTTTTTCAATTTTTACATAAAGAAACATATTAGAACATGAGATCCAGTTCATGGACAGCTAATTTTAAGAATTTATAGGCATGTAAGAACTGCTTTTATAATGCATATATCATATATTCCAGCAATTAATAATTTGGTAACAATGACAATCATTTAATTGTTAGTAATTGAGAAATATCTTTAAATATAACCAACTAGAAGTTTACTTTTCTATCTGTTATGTAAATAATCCAATAGAGAAATGAAAAGAATGCATTGTCTAGGATTATAATTATTAAAAAAACAGCCAAAAGTAATAAAAATTTAAATTAATATTTGAAATGAATTACCTATGGAACTTTAGATTGATATTATAAGAAAAATTTTATTTCTACCTTGAAAAAGTATTTTAATACAAATAAATGCCATGTTTTACTCATTTGCTAATATTCTGTCACCATTAATGCACAGGAAAAGGCCACCATTTTATAGTAATAAGTTCACAGACACAACATGTTTCTCTGTGTAAACTTAAGAAAGTTAAACACTCATTAGTTTCAAGTCTAGAAAAAAATAGACCATACTGTATATTGGACTGCAAATTGTTATAGTGTTATGTTATCTATCTTAAGCAATAAGCCAATTCTCATCCTGCGTATTAATAAAATATAGTCCCCTGCTTTGGAATACATTTCTCAGTTGATGTCAATCACATTCCTTAAAGTTTTGCTCAAAATACATCTCCTATTAGGCACTTTCAATAATGACACTCATCATACTCTGACTTGCCATTATTACAATACCTTTCATTCATTAATGTATCCATTTAATACATTATTTTGTGAATCTTCCTTGTGCTGGGGTCCATCCTAAGACTGGAATGCAGTAATAGACAAGTGTGATGTCTATAACCTCACAGAACATGTAGAGTAACAGCTGTTTATGGAGTATTTACTATGCCAAGGGCTTGACCTATATTATTTAAACTTCAAAACAACTTTGTTAGACAAGTTTGCTGGATACAACTTATCCCTTTTGTAATTGCTTTGTGGAGCTCTAAGTCATACTTTCTTTTGAGAATCAATAGGCAAATGTATTTCCTATGTTATTTTTTTTTCTTACAAGCAACTAATAAAACACTGAGCATATTATTCATTCATGCACATTGTTACAGTATCATATAGATAAAAAAGAAGCATCCCTGTACACTCTATTTAGAATCTACATTTATCAGGCAATGAGGAAATTTGGGAAGCCTAAAACTGATAACTATTTTAATCTTGAAAAGAGTTTAGAAGAATGAGAGTAATTGTTAGGGTTATCGAATATGAAGTCATACAGGCGTGGGTTCAAATTACAATCTATATCTCATGAACTGTTTTGAACACTAATGATAAAACATGCAAAATGTGTTGAACATAAAGTTAGCCCTTAATAAGAGCTCACAGGTAGTTATTATTATATATAATCACTAACAGATCCATAGTAAGTAACTAATAAATATAGAAAAGTAAAATGATTTAATTACGGTTACATACAAGAATCATAATGACTATTTCTGAGAAAAGAACCAGAAGAAATAGGGAAATGGCAA
Organism: Mandrillus leucophaeus; assembly: GCF_000951045.1. NCBI lineage: Eukaryota > Metazoa > Chordata > Mammalia > Primates > Cercopithecidae > Mandrillus > Mandrillus leucophaeus. The sequence continues at coordinate 793,186 of NW_012106664.1, read as the reverse complement.
CGTGAAGAAAAATTAAACAGACGATAACATTTTCTTATAGAAATGGAGAGAGGGTTTTTAATCCACTTAATACTGTCAAGATAGGGTATGGAATCTCATTTTATATATATTTATTAGTACTAATTTTCCAGGTGATCTTGCTCAGATTATACACACACACACACACACACACACACACACACACACACAGAGAGAGAGCAAGTTTTTGGAAAGCAGATCACTTGACAGCTGTTTGTATTCCAGGAATGTCTTTGAAAAGGGTAATAGACTGTTTGCAAACACAAACCATGATCACTGCTCACAAGACAAGTACTATTTAGAATTGCTTGCAGAACAAGCCAATTAAAATGTAATTACTCATATAATATAGCATATTTGTTCTGGGTAGATTGTAGCAGGAAGAAATATAAAAAAAAATACATTTGCATGAAAACTTTGAAATCTAAATAATTTCTCCTTTCAGCCATTACAAATAGTGCCAATAAGAAAACTGCTTTAGATTTAATCATAATTGAAGATTAGTGAGTATAAATCTATTTTACCACTGTAATTAAAGGGACACATTCAATGCAGCTCACTGCAACCTAAGAATATATCAATCTAGGTCTTTCACTATTCCTGATGTAGATCAAAAATGTCTTATTCTCTTTATGAACTAAATGCTTATTAATTTAGGTGGAAAATACTATCTAATTGATAACAGTATGTATATAAATTACTTAAACTATGTACGATAACTTAGAATAAAATTTCACATTCATAACCAAAGTGTATCCCTCATCTCCAACCTATAAGGAATGCACAATGGTAAATTTGTCAAGAAAAAAGTTGTAAAATATTTAAAAATAGAACATTATCATTATTTAGTGAAATTGTGTATTGAAGAGTATAAAGAGGAGGAGTATGAATTCATGCTTGATTGAGCCTATTGGATATGAATCTGAAGTAAGCCTATTTATAGAAGGAAGACTGTGCATGTCTCTTTTTCACTGAGTATTCACAATTCTACTGTTCTTTGGGTAACTGTCTCCTGAACGTGTTATGTTATATAAGGCACTGGCTGATAAACACATAGTAACTACTCATCTAGGGTATTCATATGGAAACAAACAGAAAAGAAACATTTTTTTCAGGTCTAATTTTGAAAATGGCATCTTAACAGCTGCTTATTACACTCAGTCATTCTTGGGGGCATTTACTTACCATCCATTTCTCTCAGACGATTTGAATTTAAGGAAGAAAGACTGGTGAGCAAGAGGTATATAACAGAAAAAATCTGGGAAGAAAATTATTTTTTAAAGAAAAAAACTAAAATAGCAAGATTTTGAAGATATTTACATATTCACGTATGTGTTCAGGTTTGAAGGAATAACAGAAAAGCAAGCAAAAATTAAAATAACAATCATTAAAGTTTTGTGTAAATCATTTTTATTTCATCCTCATTGTTTAAGCACTTATGTAAGTTATGAAAAAAATATGAGACAGTTATTAGTATTTATAGGATGTTAATTTCTAGGGCAGTTTCACTTACCATTTGTTTTAATAATAACGGAGTTTAATTGATACACTTGCAGACAAGTGCTTTTTTTATTTTTTAGCTTGTCTCTTGGTCATTTTCATGTGACAATAATTGCTCTTCCCCTGGCCTTTTATGACCCTTTGTTCCATGTAAATTAATCAGCTGTTTTGAGTGCTACCTTAGTACATCAGGTCATAACTGCAATCCCAGGAAGTTTATATTTTCCAAATTTAACAGTAGGAAATCTATTCTGTGGAATTTCCAAAATTATAAAATCAGTAATAAAGACAGTTGTTTCCATTGTTTTTAAGGATTACGTTAATCATTAGCACTTGGCGGAAGGAGAATAATGTAGTACAAAGAGAAATGTTTATAAGAAAGTTGAAATATTTTGGAATGAGTGCTTTACTTTGAATTCTAACAACACTTGAAAAGTTATGCTTACATTTAACTACTTAAATACAAAAAAAAAAAAACTCTAACCACATTGTAGATATATATTCTCACAGTATAAACATCTGAGTGTACCAGAATAATTACAGATATAGTTCAGAGAACAGGATTGATGAAATGTAGGTCTATAGGAGATTATAATAGTCTCTGCTGTCAAAACTGGATAGCTAGTCCATATAAGGTAGATAATTCACTGTTATATTCAGGCCTAAATGAGAATATTGGTCTTTAAAATATGAGAGAATACTTTTTCTCTATATTTGCTCCTAAAATAATTAACCAAATCCTAAACATGGAACCTATATTTTGCCAAAGATTTTCATCACTGGGGGCTCAAGATATAAACCTGCTATTACATTACTTTCCTGTTAATTAGTTTACTCTTTCCATGCTCAAGTAGGCTACTTTCATTGAAGTATACTCACTCATAATATTAATGTCTTTAATAAAGGTGGTGAAATATTAAAAAAATGTTGAAATCAAAGCCAATGATAAATATTACTTTGTTTTGGCATTCACCAGTGATGTGAGGCTTCCATCCACAGCATTCCTAATCACGGTTGTGACAGAAGCTTTTGGATTCATAGGGAAAAATTGCAATATTTGTTATAGTGTCATTCTGATAGTAAGAAAAGAAAAAGAAGGCTAGCTCAGGTTGACTATTAGATAATATAGTAACACTTAAATTGCTATCATACTTTATAATTGAAGGAATTATCTCACTTGTGGTCACGTAAGAAGTAGATGACTCATTCAGTACTTAAACTCAGGACTACCGTCTTTGATTTTTCCCCAACTATACAGACACCTATGATTTACCCTGTTTTTATCTTCAGAAGATAATTATATTTTCACAGAAAGACTGTGGGTCAAATTTGTCTGGTCTACACTCATGAAATGAATGGATAATTCTAAACTTTGAAGGTGCTACAACAACAAAATAGCATTCAGTCACTTTTGCTGTTAAAAGTGATGTGTGTCTACGTTGCTGTTAAATATGTAAATGTAAAAGGTAAGAAGATAGACTTTCTTTGAAATAAAAGCTTTACTTCTAGTTCAAAAGATGACCTTAGATCAAACACTGGATCCTTGATTAAACATTAATATATACCTTTGCTCCTGAAAAATAACAGTCAAACTAATACAATTTGTGAAGAGCTACTTCAAAAAGATTTAAATGAGCTATTTTACTTAAAAGATACATCCAAACAACATGAATAATGATATTTCCATATGAACAATTAAACATATGGATTTATGTTCTTCTAAATTTATATTTATCAATTTAGAATACAAATATACTTCTAAAGTTTAAATTTCATCCATTACAAAGTTATTATTCCTTTTTAATCTATAGAACTATAGATTAAATCTATAGAATCTATAGCTAACAGAACATCTGAATGTTCTGTTGTACTGATAAATTATTAAATCTGCTGATTGTGGTGTTACTGTGGTTTGTCAAGGACAAAGTACTTCAGTTAAATACTTGACTTTTTAGATTTATTTCCAAGAAATAGTAAATATTTTATTCAGATTTCCCTAAAAGGCAACACTACCATATTGTTTAATATTTTTTCTCTTTGTTTTTAAAAAATATTCCATCTTCATATGTGTTATGTACCTTCTCTCCTCAGGCTTGACACCAAAAAATAAAACTAAAGAAAGAGGAGGAACAGTCATTGTATTTCTCTCATAGGGGTAGGAGTGAGTAACAGGGTAGCGTAGGAAAAGAAATCTTCAGATCTGAATGAAACACATTTGTAATGCCTAAGGTACTCTGTGTGTGTGTGTATGTATGTATGTATGTGTGTATGTATGTATGTACGTGTCCTAGTACTTTGAGCATTAAGATTTTTCACAATATCTCTTTTAAGGAAAAATGATTTCTGTATTGTTAAAAGCCAACTGCTTCTTTTTCTTGGACAAAAGCTAAGAAAGATGAAAGCTTTTATAGTTGCGTGTGTGTGTGTGTGTGTTTGTGTGTGTGTGGGGGGGTGTGTGTATGTGTTGAATATTTTTTCTCTTCTTTCTTGTACCTTTTTGGGCTCCCGTACAGCTTTAAATCCAAAGTTTTGTGGAAGTTTCTCAAAAAAACAAAAAAGAAACAAAAAAAAAACACACCAAAGTTATTCAGTTAGTTGCATACTTGTAGAGCCAGGTATGACAATGAATATTTATTTAGACTGAACAAAAAGGGAGAATAAAAATTATTTTTGTTTGTTTATTTTTTGGAGACAGGATCTCACCCTGTCACCCAGGCTGGAGTGCAATGGTACATTCACAGTTCACTGCAGCCTTGAATTTCTGAGCTCAAGCAATCCTCCCACCTCAGACTCCCAAGTAGCTGAGTAGCTGGACTACAGGTGCACGCCAACACACCTATCTAATTTTATTGTATTTCCTCTTTTGTATAGATAGGGCCTTGCTATGTTGCCAGGGCTGGTCTCGAACTCCTGGGCTCAAGCACTCCTCCCACCTCGGCCTCCCAAAATGTTGGGAACAGGCGTGAGCAACATTGTAAGTCTACAATTACAAATTTTAAAAAGGGCAAAATACCCTAGACATCATGAAATGTAGAAAATAAAATATATTTGTATTATTCAGTTATGTGACTGAGCTTGATAAATACCTTTTCCATATCCTTTTTGTGACCACATTCTCTAAAATCATTTCTTCGTATGACAGTGTTACTGGTTAGAGGCCATCTGTTGTCAAATTTGGAAAAACTTCTGTTAAAATTATTCTACACATGGGCAATTATAAACATAATTGCTGTTTTTAATACTGAAGCCTTGTGCTGTAAAAGGGACTCTGATTAATTATACTTTCACATGATTATCATCAAAAAAGGGGAAATATCCAGTACATTTATGATTATATATGCTGTATTGTTGTGTTGCTTAGTAAATCCCTGACAAGGAGAAATTCTATTTAGCCTAGGTATTGATGATAATCAAATCCTCTACTTTTAATTTTTACAGCTCAGTATATTTCAAACTTTGCTTTTTCCTCAACTTCTTTCATACATGTAGGGCCAGGTATCATTGGACAATTGTATATTAGAACACAAATTGTTGTCCTGCACTTTCCTGTCACAGTGAGTTTTCACAGTAGGTAGGAGTATTCCTGTAAACCATTGGTACACCTGGCTAGTCAGAATAATTTAAACTCTTACTGAACTACATGAACATATCCCACTCAACAGAAACTGAATTCATTCCCAATGCAAAGTTGTTTTAGTGGGATTCAAAAATGCTAGTGGCCACTCAAGCAGAACTATATTTGAGGAAAAATGCGATGGAAGTTAAGTGGAAATAGGTAACATCTTACCTTTTATACTTTTATAAAATCCTGTGTTCCTACATACACATTGCAACATCTTGGAAAGATATTTGCTAGTAGGGCCTGCGTTAATGAGCTGCTCTAAGCATAAGTTGAATTAGTTTTTTGGTAAATTTGTCCATGCTCTCATTAATCTCCTCTTAGATTTCTGACTTATATTTTATTTCTCTACTAAAAATAAGTTTTAAAATGAAAAAAAAAAACAGAATTATCAAAAAGGAAAATCTTTCATAGCCATGGTTTTAAATAACAGAAAGAACTCTCTTAAATGTCCCATTTTCCAGTCCTCTCATAAATTCATTTCTATCTAGTTTTCCATCTCCTCTGTTCTCTCCATGATCATTCCTCTAAAATTTCTTTAAATATGATCACCAGTGATGACCTATACTTTCAAAATATAATTAATATTTCAACACTTATTCAATGTACACATGGGTCATTTCAGTGACTGTTCATTTTTTTGTAACATCTTCTTAGCTTTCTTCCCATCTCTCCGATCCTTTTCGGTACTTTCCAATAACTTTATTTCCTCTGCTTTCCCACTAAATGTTGCCGTCTCCACGGTTTGTTTGTTGGTTACATTCTCACCCTGTACTCTTTGTATACATTTCTAGTCATATTTCACTTGTGATTAATTTAGACTGTGCTTTTACATTATGTTCTACTGAAAAACTACACCTGAATGGGCACCTAAAATGAATCTGCTTAAAATTAAACTATTTTCTCCTTATCATTATGCAATATTTCAAATATTAAGAGAGACTACTACAAGAAACACTCATTGATCCAACATCTATCTATGTCCAAAACTAAGCTCCCGTGATTAGCAATATTTCCAATCTCACTTTATCTATCCGCCCACAAGGTTTTTTATTTTATTTTATTTTTGTTTGATTTTAGATAAAATCCAAGGCACTGTATTTTTTCACTTGTAAGTGCATCAGTATATACTTCTAATAATAAGGACTTTTTAGGTAACATTCCCAACAAAATTAACAATGAATCTTTAAAATATCTAAGGCCAAATTAATATTCAAATTTGGGGTTTGTTTTAAAGACTTCTTTTCCTCCCGCCCCCTCAAGACGGAGTCTCACTCTGTCACCCAGGTTGGAGTGCAGTGGCATGATCTCAGCTCTGCCTCAGCCTCCCAAGTAGTTGGGATTACAGGCACATGCCATCATGCCCACCTTTTTTGTTTTTTTTTTTTAATTATTTTTAGTAGAGATGGTGTTTAACTATGTTGGTCAGGCTGATCTCAAGCTCCTGACTTTGTGATCCGCCTGCTTTGGCCTCCCAATATGCTGGGATTATAGGAGTGAGCCACCGTGCCCAGCCGTTTAAAGACCTCTTTTTAAAGTTAACTTGCACAAACAAGGACCCAGACAAATTCTACAAAATGTATTTGATTCTTGTGTCTCGGAAGTCTCTCTCTTTTTTTTTTTTCTGTACTAGTCACCCGCACTCCATCTTTCTATTTTTTCCATGAACCTTGCTTCTTTGCTTTGTTGTGATAGTGGTTAACTTTTTCCACTATTCTCACTATTTTCCGTAAGTTGGTAATTAGATACAAAGTCTTGAAAATGTTAGGGTCATTTTTGTAGAAAAAGAGTTCATATAAGGCACTGTACTTTTCTACTGCATCACACAACAAGGCATTACTTTTAGTAATGCTGAGACTTATTTACAAGTTCAGATAATATCAGTCTGATACCTGCCTTTTGAAATTCCCTGTCAATATCCATTTGATTACAGTATTCATCGATGACTATCACTTAGATATATTATTTTATGATAGTTTGAAAGTGGTGATTTTCTAATTCTATCATCCTTCTACATTTGCTGGATATCATCTCTGAACAAGGAACTTTCCCTACATAAAATCAGTATATAAAGTTAGGATAAATGCTTGATCTTTTTAATTATTCAAAAAAAAAAAAAAACCCTTCTTATCCTTCTCTTTCTTGCTTACTCTTTCTTCATACTCTATAGATATACTCTATACAGTTGCCAACTCAAAGCGTATCATGTTGTCTACAATTCTTCCTCCTCTCACCCACATGTAATTGTAGCCAGGTTTTGTCTATCTCTAAAGCTTTTTGCCACTCTCCGCTTCTCTACTGCCAGCAATTTAAGAAAAATATACTCAGCATTTCATGTCAATGGCCATCATTTCGGATTCTACAACTCTAGTTTTTACTTGTAATTCATCCCTGACATAACTATTGAAGAGATGGTCTGAAGTGCAGAATCTGATAACATCATTTGACAGTTTAAAACGCTTAAATCTTTTAACACCTCATCATCATCTCAGGGCAAAATCCAAGCCAGGCCTTTCACAACCCAATCCCTCCTTAGTGGGCCAACTTCATGTTCTACCGTTCCCCAGTGAGCTTACTGGGCTACAGTTCCATTTAGTTGTTTGATAATCTTGAACTTGCAGTACGTTTACACATGTCTTTGTACCTGCTAATTCCTAGGCCTGGAATCCCTATCTGCTTTGTTTCTGCTCTTGAAATCAGTATTCATCCTTTCAGACTGAATTCAAATTCAACTATTCAATGAGGTCTTCTCTCATTCTCCCAGAAGAAAAAAACATTTTGATATGTGTGTTTGTTCCTTCACAGCCTTTAGGCAGACTCTGTGATTGTATAATACCTATTGCGTGGCTGAATGATTTGTGTACACGTTTCTCGTTCTCTCTCTCTCTCTCTCTCTCTCACTCACTATATAGTAAGCGCTTCAAAAACAAGGACCATCTGGTTATTGCCAAAATTTCAATGACTAGGGCAGTCCTTTCCATATATGATAAGTACATAATAATGACAAATTATGATTCGTCCTGTAAAGCACATTATGTTTGTTTTCGTTACCTGCACACTAAATAGCCCTCCCATCCCCCACCAAAGTTCAGAGTTTGTTTCTGGCATTCATTCTTTTGACTCACGTCCCAGAAGAATTCACCTACTGTGCAGTTTTTATCTTTTTGCAGTTTCCTATCTTCCGTTGCCTAAATTGAAGATTCACTTAGATGTTCTAAGAGATTACTCTGCTATATAAGAAAAGACTTTTTACTAGTCCCACATACATTTTGCTTATTCCTACTTCTTTGTTCATATTTTTCCCGTGTATGAAGTATCCTTCCTTTCTGCAAGACTTTTTTTTTTTTTTTTACAGGATGTTCTTGGATTTAGAACAAAGAAACGACTTTAGTGGAGCATGTTCAGAGGCTGCCAAAAGGATGTTCGACCCCTTCCTTCATTTACAGTCTGAGAACTGAGTTAGATAATTTTACCACATATTTCTTCAGCTGGCTTTACCCACATGTATGTATGCTCTGCCTGCTTAAAGAGCTCATTACTTTCTCAAGATTATAGTCAAACATTTCTTCCCCAATACACCCTGAGAATGCTGCTAAACATAGCATATGCTCTAAATGCTTATATGAACAAAAATAAATCCCATCTAAATGAATGGTTATTAATTTTATGTCCTAATAATTTTGAAAGTTATTACAATGTCACATTCTATTTTGTAACATTATTGTTCTTATTTGGAAAAGGAAAGTTTTAAATACTGAAATAAAGAATACAAGGATCAATCTTCAAACAGTGATTCTTAAGATGATACAACTAAACTACATAATTACTAAATATACATATAGCAATTATCTTTGGAGATAGATAGATAGATAGATAGATAGATAGATAGATATGAATGGTTAATTTGTCAGGTTAAGCCTGCTTGTACATTCACTTATTTTGTTATCTTTTCTAGTTAACTGATCAGTTTCTTCATTGTTTAAAATAAATCATGAACCATCCAAACTGTGTTTTAAGAATAGTAATTTTGATGATGCTATCTCAAGTTTTACTTCTCATACTAACTTACCAGAAACGGCCAATTCAACAAATTTCTCCATATTTTGCAAGCTGTAAAATTCAGTAATTCAAATTATGTGTCAAAAATATCATTTTTATCTTTAGCATTATAACTGTCACTATTTACAGTGAAATAAAAGCAAAGTAATAAGAACGGAGCACTGTAACCTGGCCCCTGTACTGAACTGTTATGATCAATAACTGTGTTGTTAGGAGGCAATAATGCTATGTTCACATAAAATGGAACATGTTTTCTGAATAATATTATTTAGTAAAGTTTGAGGTTGCAGGCTGGCTCTATAAACAAATGTTACACTCTCATTTTCAATTCCTCATGAAATGTTAAAGGAAATGCACTTTAACTTATAAATTTTTGGAGGTTTTGTTGTATGCTACTAACACACTAAGTGAGAAAAATTCACACTTGAAATTTTTCTGTCTTATTACCTTTGCCATAGTGATTTTGAAATAGGTAGTCATAAATGTTCTCCATTGTAAATGTATTTGGAAATATTCATTTAACGCTTCAGCTATTTTAGTACCTCAGATGACTACATCTCCCATTATAATTTGTAATACTGTCTCTCTCTTTTTCTGCTACTACTTCCCACATAGAGCTAAAAGATATTTCTGAATATGTCCAAACCCTTTTGAGTTACATATATATATATACCACAGATTAAACGGCATATCATTATCATTTTAAAACATACACTGGATGCAGATATATATTAAATAGTAGCTTTGATCATTTTAAATTTACTTTGCAAATCTGTAGAAATTCATTTTAAAATCATTTTCTTGCTCAGTTTATATTTCTGGTGTAGTAATGTAATCAGAATCATTTATTCAAATTGTAAGAGGTTATAAAAGCTTACATCTCTCTTTTGTTGTACTAAATGCATGGATATTCCATTAGGAGTGACAGACTGTAACTACACAAAGACGTACACAAGTGTTATGCCACTACTTCATGCCATTCTTCAAAGCAGAACCTTACTAACATTGTGAGGTTTTCTTTTTTTCTCAAACACATCTTCATCCCTTGACGTTAACAAACACTCATCTAGCAAAACCGAAACAATGCCAGTTTAAAAATGGAGATCTCTAAAGATAAAAACATTTTATATCTATATAGATGCTCCTCGACTTATAATGTGGATACATGATGATAAATTCATCATATGCAGTATTTTCAACTTGTAATGAACTTATGTAGGCATAATTCTATAGTAAGTCAAGGAGAGTACTGAATATATTTCACATTTCCATCATCATAACGTTGAAAAATCATAAGTCAAACCATATGACTTACGGTTTAGGAAGACTGTGTGTGTGTGTGTGTGTGTGTGTGTGTGTGTGTGCATGTGGCCAACTACATAGATGTTTATTTTAATGCAGAATTGACCTAACTTAAGGCTTATATTTTAATATTCAAAAATGCAACCATCGGCCAGGTGCAGTGGCTCACACCTGTAATCCCAGCACTTTGGGAGGCCTGAGGTAAGTGGATCACCTATGGGCAGGAGTTCGAGACCAGCCTGGCCAACATGGTGAAACACTGTCTCTACTAAAAATACAAAAAATTAGCCTGGTGTGGTGGTGGGCACCTATAATCCAAGCTACTCGGGAGACTGAGGCAGGAGAATCCCTTAAACCTGGGAGGTGAAGGTTGCAGTGAGCCGCGATCGCGCCATTGCACTCCAACCCTGGCAACAAGAGCAAAACTCCATCTCAAAAATAAAACAAACAAAAAATGCAACCATCAAAAGTTTTTGTTTTTTAATGCCATCCTGAAAAATAAAGGATAATATCAGGGGCTGTGTTGATAGTATTCAAGGACAAATTTACTATCATTATAGCACTGGGAAAAAAATATAATGAATTTTCTTCTATTTCTCCCTTTTAAATTCCTTGACTCCTTCCTTCTTCCCTTCCTCCCTTCCATCTTTTCTTCCATGCCTCCCTCTTTCCCTCCTTCCTTTCTATAGATGACACATCTATGTGAGATTTATTCCTGAGCCTGCTGTAGTATCTATAAAGGATACCATCTACTCTTAACTTGATCAGCTTCCTACAAACAGCTTCCTACAGGACCTCTATTTTCATCCATGGTAGTATAAATATTTAGAAACCGTTCTTTGTGAAAACCTATTATTTCTATCCGTTACTGTCATTTAATAGTTCAATAACTTAGAGCCCTTTAACTTCTCTTGTATTCTCACAAGCATAGCTCTATAACTCCTCTCTCTGGCCCCAAATGCTGCTCTCTCTTGCAAAACTTTCCACTGTACCATTTAAGTGCTGCTCTATGGTTAAACAAATATCTCTGCATCTTCACCCGCTTATAGTGCAGTGTCATCATTTTTGCACCTTAAATAAAACCTGGCTCAACCCAAAATTTCCTCTGCAACCAACTTTAGGAAACGGTTCTTTATTCTCATTCCTCGTACCGACTCCAGTGCCAGGAGGTGGAGGGAGGCTTCTGTTTTTCTAAAGCTGGTTCCAGATGGTTTCTTTTCTAGATTCAAGTATAAATCTCTGCTTCTTTTTTCTCATGCCATCTATACCTCCACTATGAGTACCTCCATGTTTGACTACTTCCCTGACAGTTCTCCCTCAGTGATTTAGGACGTACGAGTCTCGTGGTCTTGCTACTGCAGGGTCAGCCATCACCCTAGGTGATTTTAGGGTATGTAAGGTCCATTTGACACCATAACTTAGCAAATGCTTGACTGCCTCCACTTTAATGGTCATCATTTCCACTGTTCTTTCACCACTTATTCTAATGATTATGTCCTGTTTTTGTTTTTATTTTTGTTTTTTTCACCCAGAACTAATCTGACTCTAAGATTTTATATTCAAATATGCTATTCTCTGAATATTCTCTTTCTGGTTCTTTTACTTTCTTAAATATATAGTAACTATTTTTCCATCTCATTGGTTCCACCAATTCTTTGATTCCTCCATTTCCCGCCTTACAGCCACCCTCTGCAACTGATCAGCCTTTTCTTTTGCAAACGAGTCTGGACACTTTGGTTTACTTTGATACTGAGAGAGCATAAAAAATACTCTATCATTATCACATTATTCATCTGTATTCTTATTCTTCCACCAAAACCACAAGTTTGAACCCTAAATCCATGCTAAAACCAGGGGTTTATATTCCTTTATTGCATTCTGTAAGTGTCCCTGTACAAATTGGTATAATTTCCATTCACTGTATCTAAATTCAGCTTGACCCTCAACATCAGCCATTGTCATAGGCAAGATATTGGTTTCCCAAAGATATCTACCTCCTAATTCCTGGAAAATATATATATGTTAGGTTGTATGGCACAGGAAACTAAGAAAGTAGATGGAATTAAGTTTGTTAACAAGTTGACTTTAAGACAGGGAAACCACCTTGGATTTTTCAGGTAGGTCCAATGTAGTTACCAGGATCCTTTCAGTGTGGAAGAGACAGACAAAAGAGTCAAGGTCAGTGCATTGTGGTGTGAGGAAGGCTCAACTGACCATTGCTGACAGCGAGTATATGAGAAGTCATAACCAGGGAATAAAGACAGCCTCTAGATGGTAAAAAAAAAAAAAAAAAAAAAAAAAAAAAAAAAAAAAAAAAAGAGAAGGAAATGGATCTCCCTAAATCCTAGAGCAGAAAGACATATAGGCCTGCTGACACCTTAATTTCAGCTACTGATACCCGTGTTAGACTTCTAACCTATAGACCTATAAAGTAATAAAGCAGTGTTTGTTAAAGTCATTAATTTGTTGCAGTAGCAAAAGGAAATTAATATATCCATTAATCCTTTTGACTCCCTAAGACTAGGATTTATGTCTATTTTTTTCTGCAAGTATTTCAAGTTTGTACTCAACCCTTGTTTACCAATAAAGACAACTCTGAGGGTTCCATCAAAAAGTTTGTGGTCACAAAACATAGTTTTCCCTGACTTTCTTCCTTTTAACCCCTATACATTTATGTGAAGGATTGTTCTTCCTCATCAACATCTATGCTGTTAACAGTAAAGCAAAATCCCTCTTTAAGCACATCTTACCTTCTATGGGACTTTGCTCCAATTGCCCTGTTTCCTATATTCCTTCCTCCCAGTAATGGGGGAGACATGGTACTCTTAGAGGATAATATAATTCTCTCTTTGCCCCAAAACCAAAGCTACAGTTCCACCTTATCTCTTCCCTTCTTGTTAGAACCTGTTGGAAGTGTAGGCCCTGTTTTGACTCCCACTCTCCGAGCCCCTGTGGTCACCTGACTCTTTGTATACAGCCCAGTTCTGCATCCTTCTACTTCCACTTGCATCCTTCTGCTGAACCTGCTATCACAACTATCATGAAGATCTCATTTCTAGCATACTTGTTACAGTCTTTATCTTACAGAGTGACTGTGTGCAAACAACATAGTGGATCATATTATTTTTGAAATTTTTATTCTTTTACCAGTGGCTCATGACTCTCTTTGCTATAACCAGTCTATAATTTCTTTCACATGTCTCTCTTCCTTTACCTAAATTTTAAATGGTTGCATTCATCTGGATATGTTGGGAATATTCCATTTTGTACTCTCCAACATGCTCACATCTGATCTCATGGTTTCAACTTTAAAATGAATCTAATTTTTGCCTTAATTTATATGCTCTGCTTGGGCCTGTCCCAGAATTTTACTCTAATATTTACAACTGTCTACTGGTTGCCTCCATCTGAATATTCTATATGAGCTGAAATTGAACAAGTCAAAAATCAATATCTTCCACCTAAATATGCTTTTTATATGCATTCTTGATTTCAGACAATGACATTTCCATTTAACAAGTCAATCAATTTAGAAAACCATTTTACTTTTCCCTCTCTCTTGGACTCACAATCATGGCCATGATGATTTTTACTTGTAAAGAATTTCTCAAGTCATCCCATTCTTATCCATCTTTGCCACCACTCAGTGTTTATTTGTTGAAATTATCTTGCTATACAGAACTATTAACTGTTCTCCCTTAGCTCAATCTTTTATTCTTTCACAACTATCTTCTTTTTTATCACCAGAGAGCACTAAACTACAGCACACAATTGACTATAATTCCTCCAAACTTAAAACCTTGCAGCGGCTTTCCACTGCTTAAGGGGGCATCCAAATTTCTAAATATCTAATTACTCATCTTTTGTCTCTATTTGATTTTTTAGTAAACATCAACTTTCTATGTCCAATATCGAACTCCTCACATTTCTCAGCAAACCTATCCCGTCACTGCCTTTCCAATCTCATTTGAGAAGCATTCCTTCATCTCAATTTTCCCAACCCCAAAACTTGAAGTTATCTTTGACTACCCCTCTTGCTCTGATCCTACATCCAATCCATGTGAAAATCCTTCAGGCTCTACCTAACGGTCATATAAATAACTTGACTACTCACCACTTCCACTACTAGCAGGTTCGCTGGAGCAGCTATCAGCTAGACATGATTAAGTCATAGCTTCATTAGGAGGGTTCCTACCTCCACCTTGGCTCTTTGTGAGATTTAGTTACATCTAGGCAGCTGGAATGACAGTTTGAAAGCCTAAGTCCTATCTCAGATCCTGCCTCCTCTGCTGAAAAACCCTTTAGTGATTTTCTGTTGGACTCAGAGTAAATGTGTAGGTTGTCACAATGGCTTATAACGCCCTGCATCATCTTGCTCTCTGTTCATCTTTTGTACTGCTTTCCTGTTATTTTTTTTTCCCTGTTTACTATAATGGAGTAACCCCTGCCTCCTTATTGTTCGTTCAGCCTGACACTGCAAGACACAATTTAACATTAGAATATGTGTTCTATCTCTTTCCTGTATCTGGAATGCTCTTCTCCCAAATATCTGCCTGGCTATCTCCCTCATCTTCTTCAGGAATTCACTCACAATTCACCTTCTCAATGATGTCTACTCTTACGCTCCTCCTTAATACTGCCACCAGCCCCTACTCTGTCTGCCCCACAGTGGGTCATCTTTATCTTATGCAATTTCCCCCAAAAGCACTAGATAGTTTCTAATGTTATAAAATATAGGCTCCATGAGGGATAGAATCTTGATTTGTTTTGTTTACTATTTCCCAAGCACTTAGAAGAGTGCTGCATACATAATAATAAGTGACTATATGTATTAAATGAATTAAGTCAAAAATATATTTTGCAAAATGCTTCATCATCTGTTGTATGCCTCTGCTCTCTCAATTCTCATCTCTCCAGGAGACTAAGCTATTTGAACTGCCTGCCATATACACTCACACCACTATTCCATGCTGATTCTCACTTACATGTCTTTGTTTATAATGCCTCTTCTGCAAGAAATTTTATCAACCAACATGATTCTTCACTTTTATCATGCTGATTTATCATTTAAGATAAGCTCAGGCACTATTTCCTTCAGGAAAAATTTGCCTAAATTTGGATTTCTGAGCAATTTATATAATATTTGTCAAATAGAACGTATTCAATAAATGATTCTGTGTGAATAAAGGAATTCTATGCAACAGAGATAAGGACAATAATAGCTTAGTGAATTAAATGTTTAGTAAATGTTAAGTAATGCTCAGTAAATAGTGAATCCTGAGCATTTAATAACTCATTTATTTTAGCAAATCTTTTAAAGAAATTGTTGATAATATTAAAACCTAGCAAATCTGAAATATATTATGACTTTCTTTTATATTTTTATGATTTTTGGTTTTTATACATGTTTATGTTCTATAATAAAACTTGCATAACATAGATAAATCATGTATCAAGAATTATTTACTTCTAAGACAACTGTGAAATTTCAATAGTAATAAGAATTATAGTTTTAAGGAATTTTTTAATGTTTATTTGCACTTGAATTCCTTGTAAATGATATGCTGATTACTACTGGTTAGGGAGATCACTTTTGTGATAACTGGAATTTTTTATTTTAAGTATTAAACTCTAAATTTTTTTATTTTAAGTATTAAACTCTAAATTTATTGAGGTAGTTTTTGTTTGAAAAATATTATATAATGTTCTGAAAACAGTGAAATTGTTACTTATGAACGGTAATTGTTATAATGGCTCATAGCTCAACTGTTATGTTTCCTTTTTTTCTCACCTCAGGGTAAAATGATGCCTCAGGGCATCATTCACAATTTCCTCTAGTGATCCACAATCCAAATTTCTAAGTTTCTGTTTCCTGTCCCTATGACCTTATCCTCCGCTGGCTTAGAGATCTTAGTTACAAAGGGAGGAATGCTTCTACCTTGATTGAGACACAATGATGCCATTGAACTGGAAGTTAAGACTGCCACCTGGCCACTTTGAGCTCCTCACACGTCTGAATTAGCCATCAGGGAAGTAAGTCACTGTTCCAGCTTAGCATGATTGATCCTGACTACCAAAGGGAAATTGGAATAGCACTCCCCAATGGAGGTAAGAAAGAGTGCATCTGTAGGAGATCTTTAGGGCATCTATTAGCATACAATTCCCTGTGATTAAGATCAATGGAAAACTAGAGCAACCTCATCCAGGCAGGGTTTAGGTCACTCCACCTGGTAAAGAAACACAATCAGCAGAGATGCTTGCTGAAGGCAAAGAGAATACAAAATTGGCAGTGGAAGAAGGTGGTTATAAACACCAGCTATGCCCATGTGAATAGTTACAAAAATGAGGACTGTGATTGTCATACATATTCCTTGTTATTTTGTTATCAATATGTTCATGTGTATAGAAAATATCTTTGTTTTCTTTCTTATTTCCTCATCATGTAACATAAGGTACGTTGACTTCGTATTCTAATATATAAGTATTATTAATATTACATTATCCTGAAGAAGAGTAAACATTAATCAAAAATTCTATTTCCTCTTCTGGGAAAGGGGTAGTACATTTTCAGCTGTACTCAGGATAGCTGTATCATGTTAGGAAAATTATGACCTTCTTATTTCCTTTATTTAGAGATTAAGTGTGACTTAAGGAATTGCATACGGGTGCCAAGTTGACAAAGGGTGGACTTGTAAAGGTTACTTTTTTGTGTCAAACCGAAAGGATCATGGAGTGCCTAGATACTTGGTTACACACTATTCTTGGAATGTCTGTGAGAGTGTTTCTGGAGGAGATTAACATTTGAATCTGTAGACTGAGAAAAGCAAATTCCCCTCCCCAATATGAGTGGAAGTTATCCCCAGTATGGGTGGACGTTATCCAAAGGACTGAGTAAGAGATAATTCACTTTCTCTGCCTAGACTCTATTTGAGCCTCGACATCAGTTTTGTCCTGTATTCAAACTCAGGCTAAAACTGTAACTTACACCATCAGCTCTCCTCGTTCTCAGGCCTTTGGACTCAGACTGAAACCACTACACCATTGGTTCTCCTGGGTCTCAGCTTGCTAAATGGAGATCTTGGGACTTATTCTTTTTATAAATGTGTCAGCCAATTTCCTGTAATAAATCAATCTCTCTCTCACTCTTATATATACACACATTATATATATAATATATATAATATGTATTACATTATATATATAATATGTGTGTGTGTGTATATATATATAAAATCTCATTCATAAGATGTATGTATGTATAACCTATTACTTATGTTTCTCTGGAGACCCAGAGGGACTCAGTACAAGAGCTCTAATTCATGGTATTAGGAATAAGGCCCTTATGTGCCTGTGTAGTTGCACATAAAATTAGGTTTTCTAGATGAATTATTTTTCAGTGCTTAGATTCTTAGAACTTTGAAATAAAGAAAACTTTGCATTAGTTCTAGGTAGGGTAATTTTAGATATTATGGCAGGTAAATATCTAATTACTAGTGGCATATCTCATTTGTTCTTCACAATAACTTATGGGTCGAATTGCTCCCTTAGCAAAATTACGAATTTAGTGACTTTTTTCTTTGGTGATTTTAGGAAAATGCTTCTCAAGTTTGGGCTTGATAATTTTTAAAAAGTTCATGCCATCCTATGCTGCCATTGAGTATTATTTGAATAAATAACTAATTAAAATTATAACTAAACCAATCTAAATAAAGTTTAAATTTAATACATGTATTTCAATATGCATATTTATTTCCCTTATTCCTCATCCCAGCTATGCCATACCATCATAGTTTGTCTTCAATTTGGGGTTCAGGAATTCTGTTTTTCTTACATGGGTCAAAACTCTGTGTCAGAAAATTATCCAGTGTCAACCATTTCATACGGATTTAAGTAAATGTGATATTTTATCCCAATAGGCTATTTATTTCAAATCTGATCACTTGTGATAAGCTATGTGGCAAGATAGTTTATAATACTTTGCTTCAAAGAATGGTAAAGCTTGGCTGATTTTCAGAAAAAGGAATATAATTGAAGAGATTCCTTATAATATTCTAATAAATGACTGCATTTTAAAGGAATAAACTATTTCTTAAAGGTCAATGCCTTTTTTGTATTTATTTATTTATTTATTTATTTTACTTTATTTTTAACTGTGGTAAATTACACTTTAACTACTTTTAAATGTACAGTTCAATAGTTTCAAGTTTATTCCCATTGTTATGAAAAAAAAACAATTTCCAGAACTTTTTTATCATGCAAAACTGAAACTCTATACCCATTAAATAATTCCCCATTTCCTCCTCACACAATCCTCTGCGTCCACCATTTGACTGTCTCGCTACATATTTGACTACTTTGGATATCTCATATAAGTGGAATGATGCAGTATTTTCTCATTTTTAAACTTCTTTAAATTTTCACCAGTAACCAGCTTCAGTGCTCAACCAAATGCACTAACTTAAGGCTTTTCCTTATAAGGTTTAAATCTGTGAAAAGCAAATTGGGTCTTGGTGCAGATATATTCTGAGCTTTTGTATCTTGGCAGGGCCAGGATTTAAATTTATAGTAGCAATAAGCCTGTGAGTTAACCTCTACCTTAATTTCTAATTTGGAGAATTATCAGGCAAAGAATCCACTGAAAAGCCTAAATCTGCTCTGAAGAAAATAACGGAGAAAGAAAAAAAAAAGGGGGGGATGGAGGGTGGAAGAAGAAAAGGGAGAGAGAAAGAGAGAGGAGATGGGAGGCATGGACACACTAATTATGAGATTGTAGAAATAAGGTACAGGTTGGGAAAAGTAGTTATTGTTTGGCTACTTGATATAAGTATTAGAAGTTCATTTCTTGATTTGATGAGAAACACTTTATATCTAGAAATTACTTATAAAATCTTGTTATTGCATTACAATACAGTTGTTTTTTTGTTGTTGTTTTTTGTTTGTTTGTTTGTTGCCTATCTGAAAATACAGTTTTTTTGTTTTGTTTTGTTTTTACCTATCTGAAAATATTGTTCATCTTTGATACACCTCAAAAGCTGACAAAGTGATTTACAGATAGGAACACAAAATGTGGGTCTCCACATAGTGGCACTCAATCCTGGAAAACCAAGTGAGATGTATTAATATTTGGCACATTTCCTTAAAAGTATTTTTCATATACTTCCAGAAATTTTTTAAAAATTGAATATTTTAACTCTGGAATATGTTACAGTAAAAACTACCACCTCATGTAGCTGACTGAAGGCACAGTCTTCTGAATTAAATCCAAGTACTACTCATTTTGGTTCAACTGTTTATGACTGACTTTGTTCATTTATGTTAAAAGGAAACAGAAGATATGAGGCTAATATAGTTGAAAGATATTTAATATTTTAAATAACATACACACTCTCACACATACACAAATTAATAGAATAATATCTAAAATATGACAAGCTTTCCAAGACTTTCACTTACAAAGTACAGTTACATCCTCAAAGGTATGAACACGATCATTTTTGTTTACCAGCTCTCAACAGATATGATGAAAGATATTATTATGAAACCTTCTATCCTGAGTGAAAAATGAAAGAGTGTTTGAATAAATAAAGCAAACAAACAAATGACTAACAAAATGGGAGGAACTAATTTCTTTCCTTTTGTTTCACTTTAAATTTACCTTTGGGACTGTTTGCTACAAAGAGTAGGAGCCGTCTTGCTGAAGCATCTTATTATGAGTAGGGTTTGAATTCTGACTTTACGATTGAAAAGTTGGGTAAGCCTGAGAGGGCATCCAGTAGGTGGCAAGTTGGTCACTATTATACAAGCAAAAAAAATACTATAAAAAGTGAAAAAAGTCTTCAAAATATGTAACTATTCCAGAAACGTTTATAAGTTTCTCTTTTTATCTCTATGATTTCTTATCACCCTGTTAATGGTGTTTATTAGTCACATCCTTAAAATGAAAACAGAACTATGATTATATTTTTATAAATAGTAAAATCCATAGAAAGAAAGTAATTAGCCAAAGAATCTACTGCCTACCATACAACCTAACGAAGAAGAGAGGACTGTATTCCTGGAAAGGGTAAAAAGATGGCAGTGTCGAGGGCCAGTGGGAGCTAAGAAGGGACACTGGGAATTTACACTGCAGGAAAACTGCACAGTAACCGACACATGGCCACACTCATCTCGTTGCCTGTTTGCCTGGCACCTCCTCTTAGGGAAGGATGGTTTTCTGCCACCATGATTGATGCACAGAATCACAGACGTGTCACAGCATTAAGGAGTTACACGTACAAAGACATGCTGCTTTAAAGTGAGCCTTATCTGAGCTTAAATATAGACCATAGCTGTCAAACCACACAGGGCTCTCTTCCAATCTGATATCATTAAAATGATTTTGTGAACTGATTGTAATTTGAAACGATGGGGTTGCTGTAACTAGAGAAGATGGGTCAACTCTAGGTCAAAGCTGAACATCATTGGTTGCCTACTATTAAATTTGGTTTATTTTAATGATGTTATAGTAAAGAAGTTGTTGGCTATTTTAAGTGTTTGATTGCCTACAAAGTTTCTCCTAGAATTCAAAGAATTGTTACAGAATAAAGGATATATACAACATGAATGACATTATAAACCAAAAGGTCAAAAGGTATAGAAAAACTGCATCTTATCATCAAATAAAGTTTAACAAAGCAAATGTACTAGCCAGTCTCCCTTTAGAGCTAGTTGAGTTGATTCTCTGCAGCATACGTTAAGCATTCCTCCACATAATTTTCAAACAAAATATTTGAGTTATAAAGGACAGAAAGATCACAGCTACAAGCCTTGTGCGACTTTTCTTTCTGCATGTATCTGACAGAACCATAAATTTCTAGGAAAAACATAAAAGTAACATGGTTTAAGGAAGTCAACATCGAGTAGTTTGGGGTCTTCAGGACTCTCTATATGAGCCTGACTACATATCAATTTTTTTAAAAAGTCTACTTTCTATGTAAAAATGTTAATCATTCTGACAAATGAAGTGAGAAACTAGTGTCAGAATAATTTGCCTTCATAGAAACACAAAATGTAGATAACATCGACAAGAAAAGAACAGTATTCTTTTTTCCTCTGCCAATCACAGAATGTATCCAAGCATTTAAAACAAAGCTTAACCCTTAGTAGGTACTCAATAAATGTCACATAAATAACAAGACTGTAACAGCTGTGCCATTTGTGTGAATATACTTCTACAATAACCAAGGTAGATTTTATCCAGAACAAATATAAAACTTTTGAAAGTTATCTGATGGCCTCTGAACTAGTGACATAGGATAAACCCATTATTAATAAAATCACTGGACTTCTTGATTGGTTGGAATACTCTTTTATTATAATTGCCAGGAAATGAGATTCTTCTGAGCTGAAATCTAACCTCTTCGTGATAAATTAATAAGTGAAAAAATAGATCCCAGCGGAAAAACATATAGTTATTCAATATAATATCTTTTATACACTAATGGAAATAATTCATTGTCTTTTATGTTGTCTATTTTAGTTGATAGTTTAATTAGAAGATTAGTTTTCAGAAACAAGGTGACGGGCACTACAGTGATCACAGTTTATTAAAGACTGGTGTCAGTTGGATTTGAATGGTGAATTCTATGTGGGAACAGAAATAAAAAATGGTGAACAACAGAATTTTAATATAGCTTAGCAATTTTTCCTCGTTCTCATAGTGGAATCAGAACTGAAATTATAAACCAAAAATGAATTATAATTTATACCACATAATCACACCAATATAAAAATATAATAACATTATGTGTTTCAGTTATGTCAAAAAGACACTGCACTTCCCTCAGCTTGGTATTTCTGCATAGTTGAGGGCAGTTGTGGAGAATCACTAATCCAATCCGCTGCTGGATGGGGACCTGATATAGGGCAATTGCAAAAGAGTAAGAAGAAGAAATACTTTATACACATACTGAGCCACAACCTCTAATATCTCTGCTTAGAAAGAAGAGAAACAGACAGACCAACTTAGAGCATGGCTGCAGGCATGGGGTAACTTTGTGATCAAACTAGTCTGGCAGGCTTTGTGACTATGAGGCAGGGATTCAAGCAGAGCTGAGTTTTACAAATAGCAGCAGCAGCAGCCATAGAGCAAGTACAGTTTTAACATGTGTATTATGTGGAAATGACCAGTGGCCACTTCTGTCCTTTTTGTCACATAGTCTATATAGATACCAATTGCTATAGAAGTGTAATTCTTCATAGAAAGATCTAAGAGTTTATATGATCATTCTTCATTGTAAAAACTTGTGAAGTCAGTGAGGACACATCAGCTAGCAGTGGTAGTAACAGTAAATCTATTTAAACTTGACTGAGTATAGTAACATTAGATTTTCACAGCCTATGGAAATAGCAGACTTTCTTTTTGTTTAGTTGAAAACGAAATGTAAAATATCTTAAAAACTAAAAATGTGTGTAAATTACCTAAATTAGTACCTGAGTCATAGAAGTGCTAAATGAGTTCTTACTCACACTGTCAATAATAAATTCAATAAACTTTCATATATCTCAAGTTTATTGGGATTATAAAGTAACTTGGGCTGTCAAAGTGATTATAAAGTGATTTATAAAATTAAGTTGTATTAATAAATTACAGTTATACATAAGGGTTGAACATGACAGATTCAAAATACAATAAAATACATTATCAATAAAATAATATAATGCTGTCTATGTGAAATTAAGGCTGTTATGGGTAAAACAGGTCTCATCAGTTGGCCCACATAAGCAGCTTAGTAATGAAACAACAAACCCGTTTCATGATTTTTATTTATAGTCTTCCCCTGAGAAACATCTGCCCATTGTTGGTCCTTCCACATCCCACAGTTCCAAAGTTTCAATTCAAGGTGATGAAATGGAAATACAGCTTGGGTCTTTGATATCAGCTCTTAACTTTTTATAGTTCAATTCTTCTTCAAAACCCTAAAGAAATTGTTGACCAAGTTCTATGCTATGCTTTCTACTTAAAGGTCTACATAGTACGTTAAACTCACATAAAATATATTTCAAAAAAGTTTTCCTTTATAGATCTTTATCAATCATTCATTCATTTATTCACCCTTCAACTCATTCAATAAATATTTCTGAGGACGGACTACAGTATCCAGCACTATGCAAGGAAGCAGGGATGCAGCATTGAGTGAAAGCAGGCAGGGTCTCTACCCATATGGTGCTGACAGTTTTGTGGGGGAGGAAAGGTTAGTGAAATTACCATACAAAAAATGTAATTACAATGATAAGTACTAGGAAAGAGTGCTACATTGTACTATGATACTCTATAAGAGGGAGCTGACAAAGGACACAGTAAAAAAAAAAAAAAAAAAAATACTTCTTTGTGAAATTCACTATTGAACTAGAGGCAAAGAGGAGGAATTCTTTTTGAGTAAAGGTGGCCCTGTGTGCAAAGACTTTGGAACAAGAACTTGCAATACTCCAGGAACTCAAACTTTCTTCTGTCAATGTGGATAGAGTTCCCAGAATTAAGTAGAACGTGGTGTGTAACAGAAACAGAAGCTTGGCCAAAATTTTTCATTCTCTAGTCAACCAGCTTGTATTGGTCAATTTCAAGATGCTAGAATCCTGTGATAAAATGTGTTCCATTGTATTGAATAATAATGTTGTAATGTCTAACTGATGCCATTGGTAAGATAGGGGCAAAAGGTTAAGAAAGAGTCAGCTTTTATTGACAAAGATCACAGCAATTAACAATATTACAAATTCATTGAATATAGTACACACGAGTTTAGGAAGGTTGTCATTGCTATAAAAATCTTGCAAATGTGCTATTTACACTATTTGCTAAGGTATTCTCTAGGAGCCATTCTATATGTCAATCTTCTACTCATGTTTTACTATATATTCACAATGTGTGTTCACTCAATGTCTCACTCAATTCAACGTAAGTTAAAACTCTAAGACTCAACACAATATACATCTATTAAGATGATACTTTTTAGAAAATATTACAGCCAACTAAAAGGAGGCAGAGTAAAAAGAATAACTATATAATTCTCTTCTTGGGGTCAATCTTTATTGGTTATACAAATCAAACTATCCCATTCTTACTTCTAACAGGATATGATTTGCCAATTGAGATGTAAGCTAAAATAGCTATGAAGGTAGATTCTGAAAAGAAAGAGAATTAAAGTCTAGGCACCAAGCAATGAAACAGAACTTTGAATAGACAATAAAGATGCTTTATTATTAATCACAGTGTATACCTCTACCTACCTAGGACCCCAAAGTATTAATTTAATTAAAGCATTTATTAAGGCTCACTGCCATTTAAGTTTGTATTTTTTTCCTTCCTAAATGATATCTGGGAGCTATTTGTTGGACATAGTGACAAATTATTCATCTCTTTTCCAGATTCTGTACTGGCTGACAGACATAGAGAAAGCTTACTAATGTTTTAGAATTTATTTTGTCTTAAAATAATCGTATATACCCAAAAGAATTAAAAGTAGAGACTTGAATGAACTCACATGAATGAATATTTATACAACCATGTTTAGAGCAGCATTATTCATAACGGCCAAAAGGTGAAAGCCACACAGATGTCTATAGACAGATAGACGGTAAGTAAAATATGTTGTAATACGTACAATGAAGTATTATTCAGCCTTAGAAGCAAGAGTATTCTGACACATGCTACAGCATGAATGAACCTTGAAGGTACTACGCTAAGTGAAATAAGTCAATTACAAAGGACAATTATTACATGATTCCACTTATGCGAGGTATCTACAGTGAGTAAAGTACCTACAGTACCTTAAATAAGGAAAAAAAAAAAGTAGAATGGTCATTGTCTTGGATAAATTCATGGACATGGGATGTAGAATGGTGAATGTCAGGAGTAGAGGGGATGGGAGACTAGGGTATTATATATAATGGGCACAGAGTTTCAGTTCATGAAAATAAAAAGTCTCTAGAGAGAGATGGTAGTGATTGCTACACAAAAATGTAATTAATGTCACTCTACCACACACAGTTAAAATCATTAAACTAGAAAATTGTACATTATGTATATTGTATTTCAATTAAAAACCAAATATCATTTCCCCATAACCTCCTTCAGCTCCACTTTATTTTCATAGCAAAATTTTCATTGATTTGCTTGTTCCTACTGTCTTCAATTTCCTTCTTCTCTTGAACTGACTTAACCAGACTTTTAATCCTAATATTTTAACAAAACTTTAATTCTCAAGGTAATCAAGATCTCTACATTGCTGAATGCAATACTTATTTATCAGTCTTCATCATACTTGAAATGTCACTTTGTGAGTACATATTCCAGGTTTCCTGAAAGAGTACCAGTTTGTGTTTATAGTTTAGATATAATTAACAGTGCCCCCTTTCATTTCCCGAAGTGTACCAGATTGGACAATAATATGGTTTGGATGTTTGTCTCCTCCAAATCTCATGTTAAAATGTGATTCCCAATGTTGGTGGTGGACCTGGTGGGAGGTATTTGGATCATGGGGGCAGATTCTTCATGAATGGATTAGTGCCGTCCCCTTGGCGGTAAGTGGGTTCTCACTCCAGTAGTTTATGTGTGATCTAGTTGTTAAAGTGGGCTTAGAATCTCCTCCACTTCTCTCTTGCTCCCGCTCTTACCATGTGATGTGTTGGCTTCCTCTTCACCTTCTGCCATGATTGTAAGCTCCCTAAGGCCTGCCTAGAGGCTAAGGATATGTCAGCATTATGCTTCCTGTATAGCTTACAAAACAACGAGCCAAATTAAACCTTTTTTTCTTTGTAAATAACCCAGCCTCAGGTATGTGTTTATAGCAATACAGGAAGGACTAAAACAGATAATAAATCTTATGGTAGGCCAAACTCTCAGTATTCTATATATTCACTCACTTTATCCTTATTTAAAAATGTTATTTACTTGACTTCTAAGACACCACGCTCCTGGTTTTTGTTTTAGAAAGTGCACTCTTTGCCTTATTCTTTCTTACTGCCACTGTTTTGATTTTTTTTAATTGACACATTGTAATTGTACATATTTATGGGATAAGGTTTGATGTTTTAATACACATATATGCTTTCTAATGATCAAATCAGGGTAATCCGGGTATCCATTACCTCATGAATTTATCATTTATTTGTAGTTTGGATACCCAAAACCTCTTTCCTAGGTATTTTGTAACATACAATGACTTACTGTTAACTGTAGTCACCCTACTGTGCAATAGAACACTAGAATGTATTCTCTCTATCTAATTGTAGCTTTGTACTCACCCTCTCTCCATCTTCCCCTCTCCTTTCCTCACAACCCACTATTTCTTAACTTTGAACTTCCCTAGAGTTTGTTTGTATCAAACCCTTGATGACTATACCCAGTCTTTCAACTTAAAAAATAGCTAAAATTTGCTTACTCCTAAATCCATACCTCTAGCCTGGATACTTCTCAGCCTGCATTTCAGAGTTATGTGGGAAACGCCTCTGTGTTGTCTACAATTAGAGGTCTAATGGATATCTCAAATTCAACAGGTTCTCATTCAAATATGAGCTCCTCATCTTCCTCACTGATTTCTCCATCTCAGTAAACAACAAATCCACTGTAGTGGTTCGGGTTCAAAACCTTATATACTTTTATTTCTCTCTTGCCCCAACTCAACCTATCAGAAAATTCTATAGATTCTGACTTCAAGATATATCCACAGTTAAACCACAGTTACCATCATTCACTATTACCACCTTGGACTGGGCCTCCACCCTCTCAGATTATTGTAGCTGTTGTTTTGCTTATTTCTGTCCCCTCAACCCTTCCAACCCAATATAGTCTGTTATTAACACAGCATCCAGAGGAATCCTGTGAAAGTATATGTCAGAATACGACATTAGCCTGTAGAACACCTCTAGTTGTCTTCCCATTTTTCTCAGAATAAAAGTCAAAATCTTCACAGTAGCCAACATGACTCTACATAATTTGGCCTTTCCTTATCCCTTGGAATGCCTCTTTTTCTGCTCTAACTTTTCCAGTATGATCTGGCAGCACTGGGCTTTTGGTAATCTTACGACATATGGAGCATGCTGCTACCTCAGAGCTTCTGTGCATGCTGTTTCCTTGAGCCACAATGTTCTTTACTCAAATACGCAACTATCTCAAAGTCTCATTCCATTCAGGTATTAACCAAAGAAATGCTCTTTTCAACCACTCTATTAATTTGCAATGCCACCACTCTACCTCAATGGCCTTTTTCTACTTAACTTTTCTGAAGCACTTGTCACAATCTAATACACTCTGTATTTCATTTAAAATCATCTCACTAGATTATAAACTCATAGTTTCCATGAGAGCAAGCATTTATGTCTGTTTTATTCATTAATATATCCTTTTTACCTCAGTGCATTTAGTAGGTACTCAATAACATCAGTTGAGTGAATGAAGGAAAGAGAATTTTTTTAAAAGTGAAAATAGCACCAATAGTTTTTTGCTGATTAAGATCCAGGGATGATCACTTTTTATTAAGTACCTACTTCTGCTAAGCACGGTATTAAAGATACAAAGAAGAATAAGCCAAGATCCTTGCCTTCACTGAGTTCATGTTCTATTGGAGATACAAACAAGTAAACTAATGGTTACGTTTTTTTCTGAAGTTCTGTCCATTTTTAATAGCATCACCATTTATATTATTGCTCACGTTATAAACATAGTAATTATTCTTGACTCCTCTTTTATATTCAACTCCAAATTCAATCTCTCAGTTCTTTCTTTCTTTTTTGGTTTGTTTGTTTGTTTTTTAACAGACAGGGTCCCACTTTGTCACCCAGGCTATAGTGCAGTGGTGCAATCATAGTTCACTATAACCTCAAACTCTTGGGCTCAAGTGTGCCTCCTGTCTAAGCCTCCTGAATTATTTTTATGTAATACATCTTCAAAATGAATCCTCGATCTAACTACTGCTCATCACCTCTAGAGCTACTACCATGGTACAAACCACAGTTATTTCAACTGGGGATTTTATTAGCCTCTTAACTGTTCTCTCCACTTAAACTCTTTCCTCTCTCAGGCATCCTTTATAAAAGTATTGTCTACCATTCCCTGCTCAAAATCTTCCAAAGTTCTCCCATCTTGCTTAGAATGAAATCCAACCTCCTTACCTAGACTTACAATATCCAACTCTCCCGCACCATCTTCTACAACTTTTCTTTTGTCTTCTCCAAACACCAAGTCTTCTTGCTGTTCCTACAACATGGTATACTGATGTCTCCCTCCAGGCTTTTGTGCTTGCTCTTTCTCAGTCTTGTCCTAGATCTTTGTTCCTTTATATTGTACAGGTCTCAACTGAATGCCATGTCCTCAGTAAGGGCCTCCATGACTCCCTTGCTGAAATAACGCGTAGATCTGTCAGTGTTCAAAATACACCATTCCTTGATTTCTTCATAGTACTTATGACTGTGTGGAATTAGAATATTCACTTGTTCCCTTATCCCATTCTAGAATATGTCCTATCAGAAACTTCAAGTATTTACAGCCATACCCTGAGAACTAGAACTGTGAGTGGTATGTAGAAGGTTTTCAATTAACATGTGTTAATTGATTCAATAAATGGAATGCAGTAAGTGCTATAATCAAAGCACTTTACACAATAGCTGTGCTGAATTCCTACTATGTACCAGACACTTGTTCAAAAACTGTATTTACAAAGAGAATAAGATATAAATACTGTTCCTAGGAAAAACAGTCTATTTTGAGTTTCAGAAACATAAGGACCTTCCAGTAAAACATGATGCTGCAAAAAGTGCTACTAAAATTAATAAAATAGAATATTTCTGCTTAAGACAAAAATAACTTATGAAAGAAGTGGATTTTTGTACTGTGCTGTGAAGGAATTTATAATGCAGCAAAGCCAGGGAAGGGTATTCTACATAATAGAGGCTACACAGCCCAAAGCATGGACCATATGAAAGGGCTTGCTGCAAACATGGCACTAATGCTGTGTGAATATAGCACATACTAGAATACCTTGAGAATGACTTGAGATGAAGTTGGAAACCTGGGAATTACATTCCAAAAGTGTTATACGTTGTTTGCCAGGAAGTAAATGGGCAAGAAACACTGTTATAAAGCTATTGCATCATGTAAAAGAGGAAAAGAAGGAAAAAGTGAAAAAAAGATATTAAGTAATCACTGCTAAGATAAATAAAAATATGGACAATATTGAGAGTTTTTACAGAAGTAGCTCTTGCACTGATTTTTTATTTTTTTAATTTTTATTTCATTAAAAAAAAAACTGGACTCAAAAATTAACTACGAGGTTATGAGGAATAGTGAAAGGCAGAGGATTCCAAAGTTTTTATATTAAGCACCAAGTAAAAAGTGATGCCCTTCACACACACACACACACACACACACACGCACTTACACATGAGAAAGCACATTAGTAGCAGTGGAGTAGGCAGTGGGAAATAACATAATTTTTCATTTTCAATGTCTTGAGTTTGAGATTTTTTCAGGACATCCAGGTGGTGTATCATCTTAGAAGGAGCTGGGATATGCTCTGTAGTTTCAGAGAAAGATCCCTGCAGGAAATATATGACACTCTTCAAAGAAGACTGAAGTGAAACACTGCATGTAAAGCTATCAAAAATGTTAACTTCACAATATTCTGACAGAACAGAATCATCAAAATGCTGGGGATAGAAAGAAGTCAGATTATAATAAATTAACACATGAATTGACAGTGAAGAATAGAGATAGTGAAAGTAGACTGTTTTTTCAAAGAGGTTTGCAGTGAAATTAGGGAGGGAAAGTGACATAGCCTGAGCAGGAGGCAGGGATGCTGAAGTATTAGAGGAAATAATCCATTTAGCAGTAGAAGCACCGGAGGCTGACAGAGAAATAGAGAACAAGATGAAGAACAGAAATAAAAGACGTATTAGAAAAAATGGAACACTTTTTTCAGAAACTGATGATGCCAATTGCTACTTTTTTGTTTTTGTTATATCTAGAGTAGAAATAGGAAGACACATACCATATCAACCCATTGTCTCCAAAGAGGCGAATGTATATTATTTGGGAATACCTGAATGCTCTATATTCTCCAATTCCTAATAACTCCCTTCAGCAAAGCAAGAAGAAAAGGATAGAAATGTATTATTATATAGGTAAGGGATGCGGTGAGAATCCATGCCAGAAGATCATTTTCTCTTAATCTAATTTAAAAAAAGACAATTTTCAAGCTGTCATGTGCTCATACATTCAACAAGATTCAGTACTCCTCATAGTCATGACAAACTTTTCCCAATATAATCAACTGGCCATCAATGTTTCTTCTGGTTATTTTGCTCATGCAAATAAAATGTTATTACACATTTCTTTTCTAAAAACAACTTCCCTCTTTCATATTAGCTTGAAATTGTACTTAAGACAATCTGTTTTACGCATCCATGACACTTTGAATGACCACACAGATATTGTGTCACAGAGTCACTTAGAGTTCTGTCCAGAAAGCTAATGTTGTTATCTTCTCCAATTTCCTAGAAAGGAGCTCAACTTATTTATCACAGAATCATTTAGAATCCCACCACCACGTTCTGGCATCAAGCTGGTTGCCTACAATTGATTTTCCTTTTTTACACTGCATGCTATATTTTGTATCCCTTGAATCTTGGCCACACGTACTTCTAGAATCCAGCTACTACTACACTAAATTGCCCAAATTATCACAAGATAAAGCTCCAAAGTGTCTCCTTAATTTTAAAATAGTCCATGATTTCAATGTATACATTTTCATGTGCTTAGTCAATATGCAAATGCAGAAGAATTGCCATTCTTAATCTATACCTACTTTCATTTAATGTTGATTGAAGTATCTTTATTGCTCAATATAATAAATGCCAGCTTCTATAATTCTTTACCTCAAATATAAAAAGAGATTTCAGGAAATGATGGTAGAATATTTAACTTATTGACACTCTTCTTTTGTGAGCAATACTTACTCAGAAGTATATATCAATATAAAGCCCTGCTGAGGATTAAAGATATACATTGCACTAAAAGATATATTCATCAAAAATTTAGAATGCCTACCAAGTACTCCTGTCCTCTGGGTCTTCCAGTTTCTCCCTACTGTCTTCCCTGATTAACATCTGAAATAACAGATTTAAGCAATGTCTTTCTTACAAGTTTTCTTTGTCACCTCCCAACTCCCCCTCCTCCACTCGCCTAACATACTGTTTTAACAGACTCTAACAAAGGGCACATGTGGCATTAAATTCAGTAATCTATTACAACACTAACCCGTGGGCATCATGACCATTGACTGTGCAAAATTTTATCAGTATGCTGTGCACACTTAAGAATAAGAAGAGGTGTTTTATGTATGTTAACTGGTAAAAAGAAAGGAAGAAGAAAGAAAGAAGAAAAATAGGGAAAAGGTCTATATTATAATTTGATATGACTTGACTTGACTTGATATGACTCTGACTTCTTCAAAAGATTTTGCCTTTTTCTCAGCAGTAGAAAGTTGCCATTTAATCCAGGACATTTAAACTAAAAAGTTATGGACAGCATTCTTTATAAGTACAGAAAATAAATGAGAAAATTCAGTGGGCTTACATTATGATTGCTCCAAGAGCCCTATTTTATTTGCAGAAGAGAGAATCCACATGTTGTGAGCAGAATGGCAATGACTCTGCATTTTATGAGGCTATTCAAAAACCCACTATGGTTTATGTCGTGTAAAAGCTCTCAAGTTTTGTAGATTAACTCTGCTACTTGATGCCATCTTCACACCATCTTACGTTATATTTTCTCTTTTTAATGATTCAATGGTTTAATTAATGAAATATGTCTTGCAATATTTGGACCCATTATTATTACTTTTACTTGTGTTCTGGTATAAAACAAGTATAATTTTATTTTCCAGTATAAATGTTTATATTGGAAAAAAATTCTGAATATTATTGGCTCATGTACATATACCTAAAGTCTTGATATCCCAAAATGAAATGTTTTCTGTACTTTGATGACAAAATACATTTCAGTTTAAAAGAAAGATAGAAAAGGTAGGATTTTAATGAAATCTTGGATGCCAGCCAGTATGATTATTTTAAGAACCTGTCTGTTTTTTCATAAGAGTTTTATCAAACTGCCTGCCAAATATTCATGATCTATTCCTAAGCACATCCAGAAGAGTTGTGCTTTTGAGAGGCTGAACCTTATTAGTGATAAAAATTATCTCAACAACTGCACCAAAACATATGAAAGAAAAAGATTTCCTATTAACTTCCTTTGGCATGAGAGAATTAGATTGTTTATTAGGTATGGAAACTCCAAATACAATTTGTTCATTCTCTTCTGGAGCCAATCTCAACATATTCCTGCAAAGAGTCTGTAGATTTGGTCATTTTTTCTACAGGCTGTCTCCTTATCACCACCACCCTGAATCCTATTTTCCAACTTGCTTAGGTAGCACACAGTCCTGACATGTAATATATCCTATCATACAGAGGCCTCTAGGAATTTGGGTTCTTCTCCCATTCTGATGTCTTTTCTCTTAGAATCTCATCTCATGTGATTTCTCTTAGAATCACACCTCTATTACTTTGCTTACATTATTCCATACACAAAGAAGATCCTTTTCTCCTCTCTTCTGGGTATGGAAATTTTACTCATTCATCAAAATTACTTTTCCAATTTCTACAAAAATCCTTTCTCAATATCAGCACTCTGATGTGATTTTTCCTTTTTATGAAGTCATCCAGCAATTATGGTCTGTTTTATGTAGCTGACAATTAATGTACTACATATTTTTGGTCTTGAAATGATATATAAATTTGTATTGCTATTTTCATACTTTTATTTCTTATATCTTCAAACTAACTGTTATTATTTTGAGATCAGGGAGAGTGGTTTACTCTTCTTGAGCTCCTACAGTTTTCCAACTATATACTTCTACCTCATTAAGCTCAATAAATATTCATGATTATTCTATAATAGATCTGTTAGAGATCCCTAGGCACTTTATTAAGTAGTAACAACTTTCCTTCAGATTTACTCTACCTTTATAATGTAGGAAAAATAATTCCTGGCATTAAGTCATAATTATAAGTGTTATAAGAAAAGTAAAATTATACAGTGTTACGTATGTTCAGTGGGAAGGAAATCATGCTGCTCTGGGACTCAGTATCAGACAGCATTTCAGGCAGCATTGGCATTTAATCAAACAACTGAACGATGCATTGGATTGAGAAGCACAGGTATAATGATCTTGGAAACAATTCTGTGATACATTATCAGATTATCACAATAATCAGATACTTCAAATAATATTGGCACATCTTTTTAGGAAACTTCATAAAAAATGGAAATGACACCAAGAGATTTGGGTAGAACCACAGTTGTAAACTAAATTGGATTGGATGATTTGGTTGTATGTCTCTTTGAGATAGGGTCATTTCCAATGCCAATATGCTGTATCTTCATAACTTAATTCTAAAATGAGCTTAGTAAACTAATTTTACAGAAGAATCAGAAAACAGAAAGGAGGAATTATACTTATTTAAAATTACAATCTCTGAAATTCAAGCAGAAATATTGTTTTTAAAATTTAGTGTTTGCTAACTATAATGAGAATGGAAGATATTATCTTTTTATTGTCACGTTGTCACATGCTATATAGCATGTATGTAATTAGTACAGGCTTTCTGGATTTCTAGAAAATAAAGTGTTTAGATAAAACTGTGATCAAGGTATCCACATTTCAAGGAACTCATTTTAAAACCACCTGTAATGAGAAGCCTTAATTTTTTATCTTTGCTTTTAAAAATCACATGGCATGCCTATAATCCCAGCACTTTGGGAGGCCGAGGTGGGCTGATCATGGAGTCAGCAGTTTGAGACCAGCCTGGCTAACATGTTGAAACCCCATCTCTACCAAAACTACAAAAATCAGCTGGGCCTGTTGGCAGGCGCCTATAATCTCAGCTATTCAGGAGGCTGGGGAAGGAGATTTGCTTGAACCTGGGAGGCAGACGTTGCAGTGAGCCGAGATTGCTGCACTGCACTCTAGCCTGGGTGACAGATCAAGACTCTGGATAGGAAGTAAAAAAAAAAAAAAAAAAAAATCATATGGCTTTAGTTCATTGCTTTTATTTGCAAAATTATACTATTATTTCTGCTGTAATATATTTCCAAGAAGTCTGGGTGGATAACAATATATCTTTGTATCAAAATGTAATTCTACTTTAAAAACACTTATATAATAACCGTATCCTTGATGTTCCAGACCAGACTTCTTACTCAGAACATTTCTTTCTAATGTATCATGTAGTTGCATTTATTTACGCTATATTTAATCAAACTACCTTGAAACATCAAAATAAACTCTTAAAATCTTTACTCATTTTACATTTTACGTGTGGAGTTGAAATAATCTGCAGTTCTCAAGAAAATTTGCATTTGGCCCCTAATAATTATAAAATAATTGATATTACCTTTAATGAATTATACATTTTAATATAGCTTTTAGTTAACATGTAATTTTTATGTAAGCAGATTATGTTTTTCTTTCTAACATTAATTGAATATATAAAATAGAAATGAAATTTTTAAAAACTGCAATAGAAATATATTGTTAAAAAATTTAAATACTTTCTCACTTTGCAGTAACTATCATAATTTGGTTTTTAGTCTTTTTTTTTTAAAAAAAAGGAATACTGAACACTTAATTCAAAACTTGACAACAGTCAATTTCCAAAGGAAGTTTTTAATAAACAGATATATATATATATGTTAAGCTACTCTACTTTGAAGTCATATAAAGGAGATAAAATATTATATTACCATGATTCAAGAAAGACAATAAGTTTACAAATTTAATCCATGAAAATATTCTATACCTATATCCAAAAACAAAATCATCAAACTGTTGCATATGTCATCTGATGATTTTGTTTTTATTGTCATATTCATCACAATCTTAAATATATGTAAGCAATCATTTCTTGCTTGGAATGTAATTTTAAAAGTGCAGGAAGAAGAAACTTTAAATACTACTGACAGTATAGATCCATAACAGTTCCATTGTGACTAATTAGTAGACTCCGACCTAGTAAGAACTTGCTGGCAGTGCTAAGCAACCAGGTCATACAGGGTAAGGCTGGAGGCTGCTGGTATGATTTGTTCACTGATAATTGAAGTGATACCTGTTTCAAAGAAGTTACTAAAGAGCTTAAAGGCCTTTGACATTAGAGGAAGAAGGCAGAATGAGATGGTGCTGTGGCACTGTGTTTTACCTTGTAAGCATTTCTCTTGGAGAAGACTACGCAGCTGAAACTCCCCATTAGATGACATGCTCTCCACTCCCCTCATGCCTCCTGTGCCAACCCTGTTTTGTGGGCACGTTGAAAGCACTATCCTTACCTTGTTCATAATATCATTTCATGGACTAGCTTGACACAGTGCCTAGAACGTACTTTAAGTGTTCAACAAATGTGGAATTGAATTGCTGGTAAAATGAGCCCATTGGCATAACCTGCCCCTTCACAGATGCTCTGGCCAGCATTCACTTTATTCCTTGCCACACAATAGTTGGCTACTCCTGTATCAATCCATTATTGCAACTGACAGTAATTACTGTCAATTAAAGTATACTTCTGAAAACAAATCATTGAGAATTCCCAAATGCATTCCTGTTGTCCTTCCCTCCTAATCAAATTCAATTAACCAACACCCCTCCTGAGAGGAGAATCTTCAGGGGTTGGCAGAGCATCTGAAATAAGCCTAAGGTTTCTATTCGTATTCAGAAAAATAGTAAGTAACTCTGGGCCGTAATGAAAGAATGAGAACCAGAGCTCTAAAGATAAGCGACAGAGAACAGAACATGAATGAATCTTAGAAAATAAGAAAATAAAGGGAGCTCTGGTAACCTAAACAGTACTGGGAGACTCTGATTAATTAAATGCAATACTCACTTAAGAAACCTTCACCCAAAAGACCTCATGGTTTTTATGGCCCCAGAAGAGCTTCTAGACCATTGTTCCACCCATATTCCTGAGGCTAGAAATGCCCTAGCTTTATAACTGAGAAAATCAGGTATCAGGCAGCATTCCTCCTTGGCTTCCGGCAGACAGAGATTTCATACCACCTGGTATTCTTTTAAAGCCAGAGACAGCCCACCAATTTCAGGGCTTAGCAACATAAAGCATTCCAACAATTGGACTGGTGTATGGTGAGGCAAAATAATGGCAGCAAAAGATGGGAATAATAAGTAAAAACACAATATTTGTATTTATTTTAAATGAAACAGACTTGCTAGAGAACTCAGATGCCAGCCTGAATAAAAAAACAAGGGAATTCAGAGAACTTTCACTTAAGTCCACCTAAACAGAAGATACTTTAAAAATGTAGTTCCCAAAGGAATATTTATAAAAATGTTTTTTTTTTTTTTTAAAGTTAACTTTTGTAGATAGACTGAGAACAGAAGTATCACTGACATCTTAATGATAGATCTGGGAGATCAAGTGGAGGAAATATCTCAAAACAAAGCATAAAAATAGAAATTACGAAAGAAAAAAGTTTTAAAAATGTGAAAACAATGCTGATATTGGAAACTACAGCTAGGTAGGGGTCACTAAGTTACTGGATAAAAGATGTTTAAAAAAAAAAAAAAGAAACACAGGCATTTTACCAGGATTTCTGCAAATCCTGGTAAAATGCCTGAAACTTACAAAGAGAGAAGCTTGCACACTTCAAGACCAATGAATTAAGACCAAAAAATGACAGAGAATGAATTGTTTGTCAACTTTTCAACCACAATAATAAGAAGTTGCATGGGGAAAACATTAATGAAAGAACAGGACTGCAATCCTATAATCCTGAATTTAAAATATCAATTATTTGTCAGGAATAAGAAAGAAATTTGGACTTATAAAAACATTCATAGGCCAGGCGCGATGGCTCATGCCTGTAATCCCAGCGTTTCGGGAGGCTGAAAGTTGGGCAAATCACCTGAATTCAGGAGTTCGAGACCAACCTGGTCAACATGGTGAAACCCTGTCTCTACCAAAAATATAACAATTAACTGGGCATGGTGGTGCATGCCTGTAATTCCAGCTAGTTGGGAGGCTGAGGTAAGAGAATCGCATGAACCGGGAAGGCAGAGAGGTTGCAGTGAGCCAAGATCGCGTCATTGCACTCCAGCCTGGGCTACAGAGCAAGACTGTCTCAAAATAAATAAATAAATAAATAAATAATTCATATTGTAACACCTACCCACACTGTTTATTTAAAATGCTCAATATGAGCTTCTTCCATTTGGAATTTTATTTCTGCTGAATAATAATTCTTAATATAGAAGAGCCAGTCTATAAAGTAAACGCTATTAATAATCTTGAAGGAAAGTATTAAATTGTTTGAATAAATCTTAGGAACAAATGATAAAACAACATAAAAGCACTTGGATAAACGGAGAGGAATGGGCAGCAGAATAAGGAAATAAACAACATTCTAAAGAAATCTTGCCAAAGATCAAATATAAACTGCTGGAGAATCAAACTTTTCGTGGGGCAGGATATACTTTCTCTTTTTCTTTCAAATATTAGAGGAGATACATGTTTGATTATTAATATAAGGAAAGGAACAAACAATAAATATAAAGCTGTGAAATGTGATCAATGATAACTTCATCAAATAAAAACAAGAAAAAAGGGAAAATGTAAAGAAAACAGGTAGTATACATATCTACGATGTATCTTATTTCCTCAAACTATGCATCTGCATAAAAGTTAGACAAATATTAAATACTTATATTAAGATTGTCCCTAGATTTGATTTTAAGAAACAATTTCTTTTTAATCAGGTCACAAAATTGGACAATGTTATGGTCACAGTTCTTCTAACTTGTATTTTTTTTTTTACCTAAATAAGTTCTTGTGCCACTTCCTACATGATTTGGCATATTCATAAATGCGAATTTCCATGATTCATACTACCTACACTATATATGAATGATTATGTATGCAAGGTAAATAATATAATATATTAATTTATTTTTATTTTTGAGAACATTCTGAAGGAATATGTGTTTGTGCATTTACAGAATTGAATGTCAGTGGGATTATGCTTCCCTGTAAATGTATACAATACTCTCAGAGATGTTTTAAGTTTGTGCCTGATAGACTCACAATTTAAAGTTTTTAATTTTTGTCAAGTTTTATTTATTTATTCCTAGTACATTCATTAAGAAAGTTAATTTTTTAAGTCAATTGAATCCAATTGAGCAAAACTTTAAAAATAATCAAGGAATTATTTTTAAAAGCAAATAATCTTTTTTTTTTTTTCCTTGTTGTTGAGACGGAGTCTCGCTCTGTCGCCCAGGCTGGAGTGCAGTGGCCAGATCTCAGCTCAATGCAAGCTCCGCCTCTCGGGTTTACGCCATTCTCCTGCCTCAGCCTCCCGAGTAGCTGGGACTACAGGCGGCCGCCACCTCACCTGGTTTGTTTTTTATATTTTTTAGTAGAGACAGGGTTTCATCATGTTAGCCAGGATGGTCTCGATCTCCTGACCTCATAATCTGCCCTTCTTGGCCTCCCAAAGTGCTGGGATTACAGGCTTGAGCCACCGCGCTCGGCCAGCAA
This sequence comes from Mandrillus leucophaeus, assembly GCF_000951045.1. Classification (NCBI taxonomy): domain Eukaryota; kingdom Metazoa; phylum Chordata; class Mammalia; order Primates; family Cercopithecidae; genus Mandrillus; species Mandrillus leucophaeus. Next base: position 754,059 of record NW_012106664.1, on the reverse strand, counting down.
ATAATATTTTACAATTAAATACTTTACACTTTTCGTGTATTCAACAAATTTGTCTTTTGCATAATCAGTTTTTAGCTTTGGTATTTAAATATCAATACCTTTTCATTGATAAATACTCTTTTTTTTTTTTTTTTTTCTTTTTGAGACAGAGTCTGGCTCTGTCTCTCAGGCTGGATGGAGTGCAGTGGCATGATCTCGGCTCACTGCAAGCTCTGCCTCCCGGGTTCACGCCATTCTCCTGCCTCAGCCTCCCGAGTAGCTGGGACTACAGGCGGCCGCCACCTCGCCCGGCTAATTTTTTTTTTTTTTTTTTTTGTAGTTTTAGTAGAGACAGGGTTTCACTGTGTTAGCCAGGATGGTCTTGATCTCCTGACATCGTGATCCGCCTGCCTCAGCCTCCCAAAGTGCTGGGATTACAGGCGTGAGCCACCGCTCCCGGCTGATAGATGTACTCTTAATTGCCCTTTACTGGAACATACTTGGCGCATATATGCTCTTATTGCACAAAGTTCTTCATTATTTCTAGTAAATTTTAGATTTTTCTAAATAAGTTCCTGAAATTCACTATATTTTTCAATCCAATTGTGAACTAACTTGGAACTCATTTACTAATGCTAATTATTGATTTCCAATCACATTATTCCCCTTGTACTACCTTATAATGATACTTAACAACTACAACATTTATGCACAGGTGGGATGCCTTCCTCCTCCTCTCTTAATTTTTTACCTACAACCTCTTCTCTCCTTCTCCCTTCTTGTCTTCTTTATCTTCTTGTATATATCTCATTTTATTTTGAGCAATAAAGTATATATCTTTTTTAGTTTGGTTTTTGATTCTCATTGAGCTCATGATATTCTGAATGCTTTTTAAATTTTAGTACATAGTGAATGTTTACAGTTGTATTTATTACTTATGCAGCTAAGATTTAAGAAGTCACTTTTCAAAAGCAATGAGAATTTTTTATTTCCAAAAATAAAAAAACAAACATATGGCACAATCCTTTTATATAAAATATGTAAATATGTACTAAATTTATATATGACCATAAAGGAAAAGGTACTTGCAATCAGTGGAAAAGAAATCAATAGGAAAATTCAAATATGTGCTGGAAGCAAAGCTGGAAACAAAGATTGTGCAGGGAAATAATTAGTGATGACCTACAAGAGAGAAAAAGGTGAAGAAGTGCAACACGTCTGTAATTCTCTGGCTCTTGAAACACGTTTGTACCGTGCCTCCTCAGAAAATTCTCAGCTAGATTTTGAGATACATGTAAAGCATTTCTAAGCAATGCTGTAAAAGATCATTCAATCTGAATACAAATATATAATTTAGATAAAATTATAGCCTAATATATTAAAATTTGTATTCTCTTTTTTTTTTTTTTTAAGTTTTAAAATAGTAATGCTTTCAGGTAGTTAAGGCTGGTGTTGAACAACATCTAGCTTTTTGTTTCACAGACCTTCTTTTAGATTTCTCCAACCTGGATAAACTAAATAGGATACACACAGATGGTAAAACCTTATGTTATCCTAGTCTGAAAAGATTAGCTTCATTAAAATGAAAATTAGCTACCACCTGCTAAATATATTTTGGCACCTACTAAGTGGCATTCCATAAAAAATTCACAAATTCTTTTTCTAAACCTTCAAAGACGCCTTGGAAGTATTTTGAAGCATTAAAGTGAGCAACAGAGTCTCAAAGAATTTTTTTTTTAACCAGAGGAAAATTATCCTATCTCATTTCCCACTCCCCAAACTATTGCTTTTATTTGTAAAAGAAGACTAAAAGTAATCTTTGAACTAAGGACTAAAGAAAGATTTATGACTTTCTTATATAAATATAAGGTAGAAAATAAGGGAGAAATGTAATTTTAACTATATGCTTCCCTCTGTGCCAATTTTAGGGAACTAGAAACAAATAGCAGCTGAATGTAAAAAAATATATATATATTTAAAAGTGTATAAATTAAATATTTTTTTTTAATTTCACCGGAAAAAGATATCTGGAGGATTTTTAACAAACGTGTCACATATTTAGGTGGGGTGAATATATGTCCTTTCCGGTTAGCCACAGTCTCATTTCATGTCTACTGCCTTAGCATAAGTATTAATAACATTCATTTTCATTTTCACAATAACACTGTTTAAATGTCAAATTATTATCCTTCATTCCTTCATTTTAGTCATATATTCTATAAGAATTCTAAAAAAACTTCCAATAATTTAATTTAACATAAATAAACATGGTTGGGAATCTGAAAGACTGAAAAAAGGATCTATAAAATATCTCTGGAAAGAATACCAGAAATAAAAACTTCTCTTTCAATCTAGTGCTTGAATTTCTGTTACAGCTTTAGTGATGATTTTCAACTCTTACTTGTAGTCAGATACATGAAGTTCTGTTCGCAAAAGGCAAGTTCTGCTAAATCTTCACTCAGACCTTCTTCACTGCTCATTTATACAAGATCTAAGAAGTTTGGCTGTCTGTTTTTTTGTTTTGTTTTGTTTTCAGATTCCAGTAAACTGAAATCTTCAAAGGTAGGGTATAGCTAGAAGGAGGGTCAGAAGCTGTGATTTCTGACATTCAGAAAGAAGGAATAAAAGGTAAAGGAGAGCATGTACATGAATTGAAATTGTGTGCCAGTCATTCTGAAATTAGGATATCAGTTTTTTTAAATAAATAAAAATGTGCAATTCAATTTGTAAAGGATCATTTTCAAAATATTCAATATTAATTTAAAGGGCATGGTGCTTACATGGTAACTTTACTTATTTGAAAATAATAATCAGTGCAGAATAATTTTTGCTAAAGGAATAGTACAGTTTTTTTTGTTTTGTTTTTTTTTTCTGTCTTGAGGAAAGAAAAATTCAGCCCATATATATTTACTTTAAAGCCTCTATAACTTATTTAGCCATAATGATGACTCATAGTTGCATCAAAAGTTTGCATGTCTGGGTATAGTTGCATATGTCATGGAGTTGAATACTATCTGAAATCTTTCCAACCTCACAAAGAAGTATAGGAATATGTTCTGATGTTCCTTCCTCTCCACAATTCACCTACCAGAAGGTTCTCAGATCAGAAAATGACCACTTTACACTATTACCTTGAATTTTAATTTAGAAATAACTCTAAATATGTTAGCGTATTTTGTAATGTTGTGTTTATATTACATTATATTTTTATAATTCTAAGCAATCAATATCCTTTTTAAATGGTACATTAAGCTGCTGCGATTGTTCATTCAGCCTCCATGATGCTTATGTACCCTGATCTCATTCAATCTTGCCTACTTTTCAGTTAGTTCCCTTAATTTCTATAAAACTTCCAACATTCTACTCTTATGCCTGCAAAGTATAATTGTGTCAATCCTGCTAATTGTCTCTATGGCAACGCAAAATTATCAGCATCTCTGCCTGTGATCCTCTTAGCCACGTAAAATTATTTCATTCTACCTGTTTATACAAGAGATCCTCTACCTTATTTCTTCATTGTGTAACAGGGAATCTATGTTGCTATTGCATGCGATGAGTATTCCCCCATAGCGACTAGCCCTAGATTCTAGGAAATATTTTCTTCTCAATGACCAATAACCAGATGCTCAGAGGTAAAATAAACCTGCTGGGAAGGTTATGTGAACGTGGGGAGCTTGAAATGGATTCCAAATGATTTTGTGGTTAAGAAAGTGAAGTAAGAAGCAGTTTCTTTGATCTAGACACTCCCTCATGGGGAGAATTCTGGTTTTGCTTGACTAGAAACACATTATAATAGATTCCACATGAACACTCTCATTGCTCTCCTACTACAAAAGTGATTTTTAAATACTTTTCACACTTTCTGTATATTTGAACAAAATTTGATAATACTTTTATTAATTTTTCTCTATTCTAGAATTTTAATTGTACTTCATCCCAATAACATGAAATATAATAGAAATTCACTGCATAATTTTTATCTAACATAAGCTCTAACAATGGAGGAAAATGCAAACTGAAATTATTTTTTTAATAATAATTTTTTATATTTTATTAAAATGGCAAAAACTACAATGACTTTTGCACCAACCTAAAAATGTACTAAATGGCTACTGTGTACATATCCCCTTTTTTAGTAAAATTAGAAATATTACTAATATAATGAAAAAAACTGAAATGCATAGACATACTACAAATGTAAAGATACACAATTGGCAAATCTTTTATAACACAGCCATTTTAGTACAGTGTTTATGTGTGCCAGCAATTTTATCAGTAGAATTAGACTTGACTCTGGTACTTGTTATCTTGGTAAACTTGCCCAAACTCTCTTTTACAGATATGTGGATATAAATGAGATAAAACAAAGCCTAGATACATGCAGAAGTTTTTTTTTTTTTGATTAATATTATCAAAACAATATTATTTTTTTCATGTGTCATGTAAAATAAGAAACACATTAAATGTTTCTGTGTCTCTATACTGTAAGCTAATCCTAATACTAATGACCTGGTTATCTAAATACATAGGAATAAAATTCCCTACTTTATACATATGAAAGTGTATTGCCAAAAAGTTTTCCTGAAAATAATGATCAAACTATCTAGGAATGTATGAAAAGGAAAATCCATTAAATTTATAAAATTCTAATGGCTTTCTCTCTAAAGAGTAAACAAAAAATAAAAATTCCACAGACACAAATATATGTTCACATCAACATAATAAGAGTTTTATGTGGAAGAAAAATCTTGGTGATATATGCAAAGTAATTATGAAAATTTTTCTCAATAGCAGATGTAATTGGTTTCAGAGAATTTTGGACACGATAATGAATATAGCACAATAACTTTTTGGCTCTGCAACAAAAACGTAAAAAATAATGGTTATATAGCAGAAGTGCAAGGAGCTAATACTAATTGTCTTTGTCTAAATTTCTTTTTGTTTCTTCAAATCACATTGTGTCTTATACATAAACTAAAAATACAATGTTAAGTCAGTGTATGCGATGTTTTCTAACAAATGCTTCTGTTTTGAGGAAAATGTTTAACTGATTGCTTTATATGGTTATTTCTAGTGGTCTCCTATTGGAAACGGCTAAAGGTTAAAAAGAGTCAAACTGTTCAAAATGACAACAATAATTTAAACAAACTGGATAGTTAGAAAAGTCTAGATTTAAAAAAATATGTGTGTTTAGCTATGGCGATCACACTTTATCCTAAGGCCAATGGGAGTCAATGAGAGACAAATAAAGAAAGTGAAATAATTAGATTTAAAATTTTATTTTAGAGATTGATTAGCAGTATGTGAGCGATGCGCAAGGATGCAAGACACACCTCTAAGCTGCTGCACTTGAGTTTAGAGCAGCTGACACACTCTGTCATTAATTGTAGGTTAGTCTCAGAAAGATTTCATTTATGTGGAGAATGATGTAGCTTTAGAATTTTACGAGTGCTGGGCTATGTCTGTCTTGTCCACTGTGATTTCTGGCTGGCTTCAGCTACTAAGCTGGTGGCGATGCATCACCCAGTATAGGTGTCAGGTGAAAGAAAGTTAAATAGGAATATTTTAGAAAGACATCTGAATTCATGGAATTTGTAGAGTCTGGAGTCTGTGCTTCTCAAAGACTTAATAGAATAGTTTTATAATGCTGTCTTTTAGGAGAGTGGCTAGGATAAAAATTTCGTTTTTCTTGGCGAAATAGTAACATTAATCCTTACCTTTATTCAATTCAATTTTTTGTTTGTTTGTTTGTTTGTTTGTTTGTTTTTGAGATGGAGTCTTGCTCTGTCCCCCAGGCTGGAGTGCCCTGGCATGATCTCAGCTCACTGCAAACTCTGCCTCCAGGGTTAAAGCAATTCTCCAGCCTCAGCCTATTGAGTAGCTGGAATTGCAAGCATGTGCCACCACACGTGGTTAATTTTTGTATTTTTAGTAGAGACGGGGTTTCACCATCTTGGCCACGTTAATCTTGAACTACTGACCTCCAGTGATCCACACGTCTAGGCCTCCAAAAGTGCTGGGATTACAGGCGTGAGCCACTGCACCTGGCCTAAAGCTGTATTCCATTTGGCCCCAGGCATTGTTTACTTAGTTATTATGGAAACCTTTTAAACGTTTTTGATAATAATACTTTTTTCGGTGGATTTCAGATATGACTCCTTAATACCTATTGTGCCATGCGTCATTTAAAAACCTGTTGGTTCTTGGGAGCCTTTGAGCTTCATATTCTATGTTTACAGATATACCACTTACTCTGAGAAACATGGAATACATGGAATATCTATGTCTCAAATAACATGTGGAAATAGACTGAAACTACATAAAGGCTTTGTAGATATAAAAATGTGGTTCTGTTCTCTAAGATTATCTGAAAGGATATTCTAACGGAATATGTGAATGCTAACCAATGATCACTAGAAAATAATCCTTGCTGTAACTCAGAATGATACATGCTATTATGTATCTATACAATTGCCTGTCTGATTACAGAATAAATAATGCTAAATGTTTACACATGTAATAAACATCATTTTGTCAAAAATTGTCCCACTTTTGCTAATTGCACAACAATGGGGATTGTTAAAATCTTGAGACTATTTTACCAAGAAAGAATCTTCTAACCAGCTATTATAACCAAATAGTGAAGGAAGAGAATTGTCCTTGACAGTTCGATAGAGTCCTGTCTTTCTTTCCAGAATACACTCATAGGTAGGAAAACAACAGGTTTAATAAGATCCTTTTCTAGGTTAAGACTCTGTATACTTTTTAATAGGAGAATATTCTTCCATATTTAAAATACCTGTCCTGGTGAGTATACAAAGCCTTTTAGGATAGATATAACTAAAATAATATTTTTAAAATGCAAGCTTATGAATGACTAAAGCTTTGGATTCTGGGAATAGACTGATGCCAGGGAAAGCCCATCCTCATAGAAAATGTTTTCATTCACTTTCGTATCCTATACAACATTTAGGAACATGTACAACGCAGTTTAGAAAAAGCATTACTGGAGTGGTATAAATAATTTTGATCCAGCTATTAACACATATCTCCAAAAAGTACTCTGTAAAATGATATGAGAAATGTTTAGAAATGGTACTACCTTTATCATCCACTGAAGAAACCATAGAACAATTAATCATCATTTATGTTTATCCACAGTGAAATCATAGAATATTGAAAATGAATTGCTTTCTTCTGTTGACATCATGTACACACACACACCCAATAAGGAAACAGCTATTTATTAACAAATTCCATCTATCCATAAAGCATATACAAGCCAAATGTGAAACATGACAATAAAAAATAAAACAATTTAATAAGAAAAGGCACAAGTCATTGCATCATTAATTTCAAATGGCAAGGGAAAGAGAATGTAGTAAAATACAAATGTTTTTGAGCTAGATACCAGTTGTTACTTTGTTACTTTAAACCAATTTGGAAGTGATAAAGAACTGAGCTAACCTGACCACAATGAGAAAAGTACACAAGAAGGCATATGTTATACTTGGGGAGTACACAGTTATAGCAGAACATAAAAGCATCAATATCCAGCACAAAACAGGACTGGATCTCTTAGAAACGATGGAACTGGAAGCATAGCTGCTATTATCTAAGACCCCTTAACCAAGATGTCACAAATGAAAAAAAGATGTATATATATGCATATGGTAGACTTTTCATTCAAAAACTCTCTTTCCAAAGGTTTACAAATAAATGTTTTTATCCAGTCATTTATTATTTTCAAAAATAGTGATTCAGCAAATACTTATTAGGCTGATATGTTAGGGAAAAATGCCAGGTGGCTGGAATGCAGTCATATACAAAATCCACAATTTACCATAAGCTGGTTATTGTGCAATAGGGAGAAAATATAAGTAAACAGAAAGATAAAATACAAAAGAGCAATACTAGCTTAATAACTCCTATTGCATGTGTTTTTCATTCCATTCTGTTTTTGTTTTTATTTTTAAATAGATATTGGATTTTATGTTTCCATTGTATGGATTTCTCAAAGTGAACACTTATGGTTAATGATGCGAAACAGGCATCATTTGTTGGTATTTTAAATTTGCTTCTTCTGGTTTTCCTTAAAGATTAATACTGAAAATTTGAGGAGAACCAGCCCCAGATGCTTTATTTGGGGAATTTGGAGAGGACTACTTCTTATGAAATTCCCCATAAATCTCATGCTGAGATGGAACTGTTTCAATAAGGGATTTCATTCTGGGAATTCAGAATCGGCATTTCATTTTTTCCCATATTAATGAATGTACCACAGTAATGATTCCACTACTTCTTCAATATGATAGAGTAATAGTCTCTAATGTAGGTGAGAACAATAAACCAGCGTAAAATAACTATCCAGAGTCTAAATCATCTTGGGAGCATAATGGCTGCAATATGCTGTTTGCCTCAATAAAGCATTTGTCCATTTGCTATTCAGTTTAGTAAAGCCTACTGATAAATATACTAAACTGATCAGAGCAGAATGCTATATAAGGGCTCATAAAATGAACAAAAATTACAAGCACATAAGAAAACTGACACTCCAGATTTTACAAATCAATAAGGATACCTAAAATTTTTTCTTCTATTTCTGTGTGTATACTCCTAATTAATTTTAATCATCTGCCATTCTCACAAACCTACAACATCCAAATGCATCTTTTACCTTTTAATATGATAAACGTTACAAACAGGCAGATTGTATTTCCATATATTTGCTATCTTATTAATTTTAACTGAATAGAGAACATAGAGTCAAAAAGTTTTAATGATATGATCTATTACTACAAAGCATGAGTAACAGAATTTGTAGTTCCAAATGAAATTCTTCCTCAACAACACTACAGTTAAATAAGATATTTTATTAAAAAGTGACCCTCATGATTAATTTTTGTTTGGAACACTTCCTCATATAAAGAAGTAGCTCCAAAAATGCAAAGACTTCCTTAATTTTAAATTTTGATGAATTTAATAGAAGAATAGTCATCTTTTACTCTAAGTGAAATCATTTACTTCCTTTTTTTTTTTTTTTTTTTTTGATGGAGTCTCGCTCTATCGCTGAGGCTGGAGGACAGTGGCACAATCTCGGCTCACTGCAAATTCCACCTCCCAGTTTCAAGTGATTCTTCTGCCTCAGTCCCGTGAATAGCTAGGATTACAGGGGTGCACAACAACGCTTTGCTAGTTTTTGTATTTTCAGTAAAGACAGGGTTTCACCATGTTGGCCAGGCTGGTCTTGAACTCCTGACCTCAGGTGATCCACCTGCCTCGGCCTCCCAAAATGCTGGGATTACATAAGTGAGTCACCGTGCTCAGCCCTCATTTACTTTCAATAATGAACAAATTAAATGAATCATTTCATCATCGTTCAATCAAAGACAACTAAACTTGTGCCATAATATGATTTTATTTGTTATTTTTGTTACATGGAAATATTCCTCTGCACCAACCAAAGGGTTCAATAATTTTGAGAAATATTGTTACAAAATCAAGATTTTGATGGGATGTGTATCTAAATATGCTTTTGGTGTATCTAATTCTATAATTTTGATGTATTTTGATTTCTTAAATAACATTTAGTACATGAATGTTTTAAATATATATGAATGAATATAATTATTTCTGTTGAGTTGTCAAGTTAAAACAGCTTCATTTAAAAAAATTATATTGTTGCCGGTCGCGGTGGCTCACGCCTGTAATCCCAGCACTTTGGGAGGCCGAGGCGGGTGGATCACGAGGTCAGTAGATCAAGACCATCCTGGCTAACACGGTGAAAACCTGTCTCTACTAAAAATACAAAAAATTAGCCGGGCTAGGTGGCGGGCGCCTGTAGTCCCAACTACTCAGGAGGCTGAGGCAGGAGAATGGCGTGAACCCAGGAGGCGGAGCTTGCAGTGACGCAGCCTGGGCGACAGAGCGCGACTCCATTAAAAAAATATATATATATATATATAGTATGCTTGTGTTATAGGTATGCTTGTGTTATAGGTATGCTTGTGTTATAAATTGGTGGTATAAATTGGGTTTTCTCTGTTGTTCTACTGTAATCACAGTTTTAGACAAGCACAGAGAGGTTCTTGAGACTTCTTGGGTAGAATTTTCTCAGCATTTCTATTCCCCAGAGAAGCCAAACCTTGCCTTTATTTTTGATCGTTCTTAAATGGATGCGAATTTCCTGGTCTTTCCCCAGGATTATCAGGCCTGTGCTTGCCGAATGCGGACTCCTGAGCCCAAGATGATTTCTCACTTCTCCTTCAGGTGCAAAAGGTATGTTCTTTTACCCTCCCTCAGCATTAACATTTATTTGATTAATTCCCATGGGCTGCATGCCCATCCCGGAGACAGAAGGGTTTTGCTTATATTTTGACCTCAGAAGCAGTGGAATTTTGTCTTGCTTCTGGAGATGAGTTTGTTTCCCATTTTCCAGTAATTTAAAAGAGTTTGCTTCATATGAGAGTCTAGAAAAGTAGTGTGAGCTTCCCAATGATGGCTCAGCAATTACCTCCTTCATGCCTGCACCCCAAATCCTTCTAAAAAGCACCCAGTGGAGGCATAAGAATGTAAACTGTGAATGAGTGCTAAGTTTCCTTGTAACTGGATCTCTGCTATTTCAAACTGACACACAGGGGAAGTGGATTTATTTATTTGCCTTGTGATCTCAGCTCTTCGATAGCTTGAATAATAGCTATAATTTTGTAGATTATTCAACTTATTCTCATTGGTTGTCAGAACCAGTGTCCTCTTATAACTTTTAATATCCTAAAAAGAAATGTAAGAATTTAACCAATATTTTGACAGGAATTGAGCATTAGATTATGTCACATTATACCTTTATAGAAAGTGCAGCACTCAAGCAATGGCTACCTATAAGAATCATGACATCAGAGATTCAAAATTCCATCAGTGAATTCATCAACAGAATCGACACAGTTAAGGTAGTGAACCTGAATCTGAATCAAAAGAAGTTCTATAAACTGAAACAGAAAGAGGAAAAACAAAGAATAAATAAATAAGACTATCCAACAGTGATATGGCAATATCAAATGCTATAACATATATGAAATTGTTTTCTTAAAGAAAAGCAATAGGACAGAAAATGATCAAGAATTTCATAAAATAAATGAAAGCCAAAAACAAAACACACAAAACTACCAATCCAAGAACCCAGGATAACACTATGTAGCAGGAAAAATTAAACAACAACAACAAAAAAAAAAACACAAAAATATAAAAACACACAAACACTTAGAGAAAACATTGATAAATCATTGAAACTGAAAGACCAAGAGAAAATTCATAAAGCCAGCAAGGATAGGGAAAACAGGGGAGTGGGATATAGCCTATAAAAGAATAAAGATAAGGAGAAAGATACAGAGCATACTTCTAATTAGAAATTCTTGCAAGACAAAGACAATGTAGTGATTTCTTAGATATGTTGAAAATACTAAAATAAAATCACATTCATCCCTCAGTCTATTATCTAGTGGAAAATCTTTAAAAAAACAAAAGAAAATGAAGAAATTGACAAAAACTTGAGAGATTTCAATGTCAGAAGGCCTGTTCTAGAAGTAGTATTAACTTCTCAGCACAATGAGTATAATATCAGATAGAAATTTGAATCTACCCCAAAAATAAGGAACACTAGATGGTAAACTTAAAAGTAACTCTAAAATGTATCATATTAAATGTTTAAATTAAAATACAATAAATAATATAGTATGTATGCTTCTATATTAAGTGGAAAAATAAATTTAGGTCTAAAAAATTAGACTCAAATTAAACTTTCTGTTTAAATAAAAGATAAATTAAATGAGAAATAAATCAATGAAATATGAATCAGAAAAACAATAGGAAAATCAATTAAAATAAAGTTATTTGGAAAGATCAGCAAAAACAGTATACTTCTAGCCAGATAGATCATAACAAAAAAGAGAACATACAAATCACAAATATCAGAAATAAAAGAGAGGCTATCCTATAGACATGAAGAGGGTAAGAGAGAAAGAATATAAACAAATGTATGTCAATATATTTGATCATTTATATGAAATAAACACAAAAAAATCTAATGAAGAAAAGCCATAATTAAATGTTTCTTTAGGGTCATACTGTATATCCATATCTCTGAGCTGTATCATTGTGCCAAAACCTAATATTAAAAAAATTTTAGAGATGTTAAGCATCTTTTCATGTACCTGGGGACCATTTGTGTCTCTTCTTGGAGAAATGTCTATTCATGTCCTTTATTTATTTTTATTTGAATTATGTTTTCTGCTTCAGTTGTAGGAGTTCTTTATATATTTTGAATATTAATCCCTTATGAGATATATGATTTGCAAGTATTTTCCTCCATTCCATTGGTTGCCTTTTTACTCTGTTGATTGTTACCCTTCTTATTCCGACAGAATGTAAGTAAATTTCAGCAGACATAAACATGAATCTGGTTTTCTATGTCAAATTGGAAAATGTTATGTTAAAGTTTCAAGTTTTATTATATTTATGTATATGACAAGGAGTATATTAAAGGAAAAAGTAAGAACCTCAATTTATATAAAATATGAGGCTTATGATGTACCGCTTTATTTTTATTTTTTGTGCTGTATACCAATGGGCATGATATTATATCACTGATTTTTTACTAAGTGCTTCTAATGGGATGATAAAGATGATTACCAGTCAGTTATCTTTAGTTTTTAAATGGTTGAAAAAATAAAACTAATTTTAAGGTTAGTTTTTATTTTCATTATAAGCATTATATAATGGCTGGAATGTTGAATTGGCTACTTTATGTTTTGGAGATTCAAGTTTACAAATATAAACCGGAGGTCAGGTAATCTAATTTGAGAGTTAATGAGATCCCATTAGCATAGTTTCCTTGGTGAATTTCACAAGTTCCACCATGTTTGTTATCTACTGTATATTTACATCATTAATTTTCACTACACTCATTATTGCTACAATTTCAAATCTTGTTTCCAGGCCCAGAAAATTTTAGAAAGCTATTTATGTAAATTTCCATAGGTAAGACATACAAACATAAAATTAATGCAGAGCAGATGATACACTGACATATGCAAAGTTTGAAGCTCAAAATTCTCAAGCGTGTCTTTATATATGTTTATTACAGACATTTTTGCAAGTATTTTTCTCTCTCTCTCATTTTTATTTTTATTTATGTTTTGAGGCAGAGTCTCATTCTGTCACCCAGGCTGGAGTGCAGTGGCGCGATCTCGGCTCACTATAATCTCCGCCTCCCAGGTTCAAAAAATTCTCCTGCCTCATCCTACCAAGTAGCTGGTACTACAGGCGCGTGCCACCACACCTGACTAATTTTTCTATTTTTGGTAGAGATGGGGTTTCACCATGTTGGGCATGCTGATCTTGAACTCCTGACCTCAGGTGATCCGCCCACCTGAGCCTCCCAAAGTGCTGAGATTACAGGTGTGAGTCACCAAGACCAGCCTATTTTTCTCTTTATAATGGTCCTGAATTATATACACAAACATACAGACACATACACACACACACAAACTATATATATATATATATATGCACACACCTTATTTATTATATATAAGGGCAATATAAATCACAAATAAAAGCCATATAAGCAAATACATTTATTCAATTATAAATATTTGAATAATCTCACTGATTCCTTCCCAATCCCCCACTGTCATCCTCCAAGTTTAGGATGCTTCATCCAGCCTAAGTATATTTTCCATAAATGTCCTCAAGTTATTATCAATATCAAAAATAAAAGTAATGATAATAGTAATACTATAAAACTAACAATAACAAAATGACTTGCCTGTAGCAGCCATTTAAATATTTGTTTAATAAATAGATAATTCTTAAGTGGATGGTAAGCACCATGATTAGATTGCTACATGAAGTTTTCCATGTAATCCTCCATATTACATATTTCCATGTAATATGAAGCAAATATTTTCATTAATCTGAGTTTAAATATGAGAAATTATAATGCGTAATAATGTAAAATAGCTTGGCTTAAGATCATAGCTAAAAAGTGGTAGATATGAGATTTAGATCAAGTATACACAACTCTATATCTCATAAGTCAAACCCGTATGGTATTTCTTCATATGATGCTCTTCATAATCATCCTACTATCTCAGTATCTACTGAATTAGACCTGAAATTTTCAGTCTGAATCTTCGTCTCTCCATTAACTTATTCTGATGTACCTCTTCAATTTTATGCCATATTCTTCTTTATTCAACAGGTATTGTATAAAACATTATACAAAATTATGTTGGCTTTGCATAAAATATTGAATGTGTCTCTCCACCTCCCTAAACCATCATCATTTAGAATCTGTTTGGAACCATTAATCTTTCAGAAACTCTTCTCTGAGTACTCTATGAAGTCGTGGTTCCTTAATATTCACAATTCCTGTAACATTTTATTTCTCTCTTATATGCAGTATATAATAAAGTATATTACTGCTGGGGTTTCTGGACGTCAGAAATGACATTTTATCTTTACCTTCTTTTAATAATTACTAACTTTCTTCAAGGGAATTACTAAATCATTATGCAGCTTGGATAAGGCATCTCAGTGCCTGACCTATAGCAGTGATCTTTCAATAACCAACTCTAGTTGTGTCAAGTACCATCTTTGTGACTTTGGGTGGGTTACAATTACTATAAATGAATAGAAACATTGGGTATAGCAACTATTGTCAGTTAAAGTGTTCCATATCAATTTGTAATGTTTCTCTCTCCCACTCCATCCCTCCACCATAGATTTACCTTGTTCTATCACAGTGTGAATAAAAGCATACAAATTTGGGAGTGGTCAGTTTTACAAGTTAGTTTATATGGAGAGAACCTTGCTGCATCATTCAGGTAGTTTAATCTTCTTTCCTGTGCCATATCAGAGAGGTTTACTAACTGCATTCTCGTATGCAATATTTCCGTTTCTTAAAATTTTTCAAAAATTTATAAGCTAATTTGCCACACTGTCAGGTGTGGCAGGAAACACCAATGGGGCAGTCTGCTAATGGGGCAGTCTGCTTAACATTCCAAAGTGGCATTTTAATTTTTTTTCTGTTGCCTGTTTACCTCCCTATCCCTGTAGCAGCCTGAAAAGGCTCCCTCAGACTTTAAACATGACTTTCATTATTCTGACTTCAGTCTGGCAAACTTACTCACACCTTTCACTTCTACTTCATCCAGATCCTATTCTCCAGGCATCTGACCCAGCTTGGTAATCACATTCTGAAATCTGATTGCTCCCTGAATTTTGGTGTTGGTGTTCCTGACCCAGGATTTTACTCTAGCTTTGATCGTCCTAGTGATATTTATTCAGTAACGAGAGTTTTATTGCTTTCCCCAACATACCTGTTGACTGTCTTGATAAATTAAACTGATAAAACATGACATCACTTGAAAAGGGGAAAACTGACTCGACATTCAACTGACGTCTTGTATAAATCAAAATTCTCTGAGCAGTTATAAGCTTACATTTTTATTGTCGTTGTTGTTGTTGTTGTTATTATTATTATTATTATTATTGTTATTTTGAGACAGAGTCTCACTCTGTCGTCCAGGCTGGAGTGCAGTGGCGCGACCTTGGCTCACTGCAACCTCTGCCTCCCGGATTAATGTGATTCTCCTGCCTCAGCCTCCTGAGTAGCTGGGACTTCAGGCACGTGCCCCACAGCCGGCTAATCTTTGTATTTTCTACTAGAGACAGGGTTTCACCATATTGGCCAGGCTGGTTTCTAACTTTTGACCTCGTGATCCGCCCACCTCAGCCTCCCAAAGTGCTGGGATTACAGGCGTGAGCCACTGCACCCAGCCAAGCTTGTACTTCTGACCAATTATGTCGGTTGAACAATAAGTGTCTCTAGATGCGTCTAGTGTATTCTGTCAAAATATTCCATGTATGGATACAATCCTATGTTGCAACATATTATTAGTATTTATAGTTCATAGATATTGCTATTAAAAATAAATTTCTAAACCAATGATAGATATAGAATTTAGAGAATAATGTTAATAATAAAAATAAGCATTTAATATTGTAAAATCATACATTAAGTGATGTATACTGAGTTTGAATAATTAATTAGCAACATTCTCTTCTGTCAGAGTTTTTAAGTTATGAATCTCTAGATTCTTTCAGCCAGAGACAAGTCAATCACAAGTCAGAATTGAGCAACAATCTGCCCTGTTATATGATCTGATAAGACCAAATTAACAAATAAGTTCATATTCTGACTTAATCTTTTGTCTTAAAAAAAGTAGATTTTAAGTGGGAAACTATTATTGTACTATCTAAAACAGTTAACATAACTAAATGGAGTCAAATTATATTCTTATTTGCCTTTGACCAATTCAACCAGAAAGAGAAGGTGCAAGAATGGAATAATTATTTTTATTTCATTTTTTTAAATTTAACTTTTATGTTAGATGCAGGGGTACAAGTGAAGGTTTGTTACATGGGTATATTGCACCCAGGTAGTGAGGATAGTACCCAGTAAGTAGTTTTTCAACCCACGTCCACCTTCCTCCCTCTACCCTCTAAGCAGACCACAGTGTCTATTGCTCCCACTGTTCCCAAGTTTATGTCCATGTGTTCTCAAAGTTTAGCTCCCACATGTAAGGGAGAACATGCAATAATTGGCTTTCTATTCCTGTGTTATTTTGCTTAGGATTATTGCCTTCAATTCCATCCATGTTGCTACAAAGGACATGATTTCATGTTTTTTTTTTTTTTTTTTTTATGGCTGTGTAGTAATCCATAGCATACATATACCACATTTTCTTCTCCAGTCCACCACTGATGGGCATGTGGATAGATTCTATGTCTTTGCTATAATGAATAGTGCAGCAATGAACAGACTAATGCATGTGTCTTTTCAGCACAGTGATTGACACAAATAAATTGAAAAACTTTCTCAGCTCATGGATTGAAAGAATCAATATTGTTAAAATGGCCGTAGTTCCCAAGGCAATTTAGAGATTCTATGCTGTTCTTATGAAGCTACGAATATCATTCTTTAAATAATTGGAAAAATAACTTATAAAATTCATTTGGAACAAAAAAAGAGCCTGAATAGCCAAAGCAATCCTAAGGAAAAAGAATAAAGCTGGAGGCATCACACTACCTAACTTTAATCTATACTACAAGGCTATACTGATGAAAACAGTATGATACTAGTACAAAAACATACATATAGACTAATGGAATGGAATCAAAAATTCAGAAACAAAGCTTCACACTTTCAACCATTTGATTTTCAACAAGGTCAACAAAAACAAGCAATGAAGAAGACTCATTATTCAATAAATGGTGCTGAGATAGATAATTGGCTAGTCATATGCAGCAGAATGAAACTATACAATCATTTGAATAGTGTCTGCGATTCATGTAAATTCCTTATTAGCATTTTATTAAATGAACACTTATCCTGGAGTAATTACCTCTACATTTTTCTTTCCATGATTGCTCAAAATAGAAGAGTAATGCTTCTCTACTTCCAGGAACTTTAAGGGTACTCTATAAGCTTACAGAAAAAATTAGAAGACTGTAAAGGTATATGAAATTAAAGATAATAAACAATTTTCTCAAGACCTTTGAGTAAATTAAACTTCCAATTTTATGTACTTGTCAGTGTAGCTATACTAATTCTGGCTTACCATGTTTACGTTGTTTACACATTCAGCCTATCCCACTGACTTCAGAAATTTAACTCTGTATTGAGAGGTGATTCCACTGTATTGAGATCATACTTACTACCCTTGTCAGCATGTAGAGCATAGAAACCTCACGAAACTAGATACTAGCAATAATAATCAAATGAGTAGTCTTAAAAGATGAACAAGAGAATTGACAACTTCCTAAGAGCTACAATGAAGTAAAAGGGGAGCACAGTGAGCAAGGGAGCTCTAATCACAGGTAGCAGATGAAATAGGGATTTTGAAGAAAGCTCAAAGGAAAAGAGGGCTGTAGTAGGTTGAGTGATGGCACCCCCTGAAGATATGCCCACCCCTTCATTTCTGTAACCTATGAATGTTACATTACTTAGAAAAAGAGTACTTGCAGATGCAATTAAGGTTAGAGCCTTGAGAGACCACAAGTCAAGGAAAGCCAGTGCAGCCAAAGGCAGAAAAGACAAACAACATATTCTCCCCAGAGCCCTGTAGGGAGTGCAGCCCTGCCAAGTTTGAATTTTGGACTTCTAGCCTTGAGTCCTTTGAAAGAATACATTTCTGTTGTTAGAAGCCACCAAACTTGTGGTAATTTGCTACAACAGCCTCAGGAAACTAAGACAGATGCTGTGACAAGAAAAATCACTTCATAATTTTCCTGGAGTTCTTGATGATGAGCTCACCCGTAGTTATAGAATATCTTTCCTACTAAGGAGAAAAATGTAAAAATCTTGTTATAATTCAACATTATATTGACCTAAAAAAACTATTAAGTAATCTCATGCAAACTTATGAAAATAAAATTTGATTAATGATTATTTGTGATATAAGACATCCACTTAAAGCAAGACATCCACTTAAAGCAAGACAAGTCAAGTAAGTTACTTAATTCTCATTCAATTTCTTTCCTTTCTAGATCCTGATGGTTTCTCATGTTTTTACTCTAACAAATTCATATTAAACATTCATTTTCGTAGAACTTAGAAGATACGTGTATTTTTTGACAAAAATAATTATTTGTAATAATTATTACATGTAAAATTATAAGAAAACTAATCAGAAGGGAAAACATGTTCCAAAATAATAATAATAATAATACTCAATATGTAATAAACAATTTTAATCTGGGAATTACAATATTTCAAAGAATCACATTCCTATCAATTACTACTAAAATTTAATTTATGAAATGCTTTAATAATATTTGATATTTATTTGAATATTCTATGTACTCACTCCAACATAATGTCTCCCCAATTGCCTCTCTATTGTCTCCAATGTCCAGATCAAGCCTGTCTCCTCGCTAACACGTTTTCAGCTAACTGAAGCCCACAAAAGTCTCCACTTTTTAAATTAATTTATATTACTTATTAATCATTTAACTTAGTTTGTTCCTATTGATCAATTAACCCATTTCCTGATTCACCAAATAAAATTGAAATGTCTGAAGAATACTTCTCAATAAGCAGCAACTTTATAAGCTATATCTTTCATTTTCATAATCTGGTTCTGCTTTTCCATGTGAACTTAAGTTAATGAATGTATCTGTGCCTCCATTTTCCCATATGTAAAATAAAGAACATCATCAAATCTAATAATATGTGAGTGTTCATTTAAATAGAACAATACGGAGGTGTTGTAAAATGCTACGTATTTGGTGATTAATATGGTAAAAAAAATCCAAGTAAACACATTTTGTAAAACTTTCTCTGGAAAATTTAGGCATTTTTTATCCATATAACCACAGTTTGTAATAGGTAAAATTTTATTATGAATTAGACTTGGACCATTCTAACAGTTTACCATTTGTAGTACACTAAATCCACTTTAGCAGAGTAGAGACTAGGGAGGACTATGTATCTTAACAACTTTTAAAAAAACATAATTATTTCCATAGCTTGCTCAAACTAAACTTGAAATAAGTCCACTAATGTATCATGATTATATACAAGGTGTAATGTTTCCCATGATTATTATTTTTTCTGAAATCACTACATTGTTAAATACATCTTTATCAATAACCACAAATATGCAAATTGCATTATCTTTTCAACTGGCTCATACGAGACACTTATTCTCACTGTAATGAATTTTGACACTGTGATGATCCTCAGAAATGTGGCCACGCCATTAAGCAAGTCAGCTCAATAAAGGAAACTCATAAATTCTGAGAAGTCATTGGAGATGTCACATTGGACCTTGAAGAGTAGCATTTTACCCCCACAAAGAATTACTGTGAGTGTTCCCAGCCAGAATTACCTTATTAGCAAACATGTCAGATAGGGAGATATGGACAGAAAATTGATTACAAATTTGAAATACTATATTGGGAGAGGGGTACAGAAGGAAGAGAATGTTTGCAGAGACAAGATGGAAAACTATAAAGGGAAAAAAATGTCAGATATATTTAAAAGTGTGTCCAAGGTAAGCCATTTACTTAAGAATGTCATAGAAGTATGATGACAGCATGGTGATCAAAACTATTTCATACTTTTGCTTTGGCCGTTAAGGTCCTAAAGAACCTGTTTTCAATGTCCATCAAAAATATGCAAAATCTAATCATCTGAAAGAGTTTTGATATAAATATGAGCATACAGCTTCATAGTGCTAGGGAAAACACTTAAGAAAAATGCATGACCAACTTTATGATGATGCTTTAAAGACAGGTTAAGATATCTCCTATCATTAAGATGCATAACTAATTTATTAAGCACATCAAGTCATGCTACTAAAATGCAATTTTATGGAGATCAAGCAAACAATGCCTTTTCAGGACTAAGTTTAAAATACAAAAATTAACTTGTAGGGGTAAAGCCACTGACTACTTCCGAAGAGTCAAAGAAGCTTTCATGGTGCTATACTTTAAAGTAACTTATATTTTTTTATTTTAGTTATGTTTAGCTTAGGCAGGAGACACAAAGAGGGAGAGCACTAGAGGAAAAAGATAACTGCACAAATAAGAGGTTGGTGGTAAAGAAAATCAAAGATATGGTAATTGCGGTAATATAGAAAATATTATTCTATGATATTGGATGGGATACAATCAATTTTTAATGTTATTTAGGTCAATTTTATAGGTAGTTTCTTCATTTGCCTATGCAGTCATTTAATCAAGAAATATTTCTTGAGTTTATACTATTTATAGGGCTTATGTTGTTCTTTAAAAGATGTAACTCTTATATAGTACCAAAATCACATTTTATGATATGCATATGTTTGTTAGTCAATTTTTGTATCTCTATGTGTGTGTGATTATGTGTAAATACATATATTTATATATAAACACAATATATTATATGTATATTAATATAATTAATATATTATATATATTAAAGAGGATATATATAAAAACATATATGCTCTGTTTAACAGATGTACATTTTGTCAAAATAAGTTTCCTTCAGAAATATGATGTACAGTATTTCTCTCTTTAAAAAGTAATATATATTAAAAGTAAATATAGCCAGGGTATTCATGACATTTAAGGAACAGCCAAAATGGATTTGTGTGTTGTACTCATATGCTCTAGAGGGTTAGAGTGATAAGTGGTTAGTATGATGCATAGATTCACATATTAAAAGTATTCAAGTATAAACTGACACAATCAAGCATTCTGTCTCTGGCTCAGTAATCACTGAAATAGTATT
Organism: Mandrillus leucophaeus; assembly: GCF_000951045.1. Lineage (NCBI taxonomy): Eukaryota > Metazoa > Chordata > Mammalia > Primates > Cercopithecidae > Mandrillus > Mandrillus leucophaeus. The sequence continues at coordinate 732,740 of NW_012106664.1, read as the reverse complement.
TGGGAAACCTAGAGTGAACCATGACAGTAATATGTCAAAAACTGGGTCACTGGAAACTGTATCTATAAACTTGAAAGATGTGTCTGTCCATTTATTTTAAACTAAATGACTTATTCTAGATTCAGATTGCAACTGTCTCCACAGTAATACTAAAATAAGGTTAACCATTGAGACCTTAAGTATCTTTGCAATGGAAAAGTAAGTGCTGCATTAGCAAACCAAAACAGTTATAGTTAAAAAAAATATTGTGCTGGAGTTTTCAAGTGCCTGCACTGCTGATTATGACAAAAATATTCTTTCATGCTTAAAAGATTTAAGTACATCTTCATACATCTAACAATACTAAGCATGCACAAACACACACACATAAACACACACACACACACAGAAAGTTAAATCAAATAGTTTAGCCATCTGCTTTTGCAAAGGATTTTTTTCCTGAGAATGACAGAATTTTAAATAACTTTTCATTCCATTGTTATTTGGACCACTCCACCACTCAGTAAAGTATATATTATTTTAATTTTATTAGGCTTATAAATTAAAGATAGAAAAGTCACATTTTCATTCCTAAATGGATTTCACTGACGTATTTTTAAAATTCTATCATTATGCAACATCACATTTTAAACATCCATATTTGACTACATGTTGTGATAGTAATTAAGTAAAATCATTATGCAATATAGGAAATCCTTTTTAGAATATAACTTTAAATGCTATGTTATTTAGAAAAATGTATGAAATTGCTTTTCTTTAGTTAGTGGTTATAAGTAGATTCTGAGATATATATATAAGTTTTCATTTGCTACTGGTAAAATATTTTATTAGTTTAATCATTTTAAGTAGGTAAAGTGATTAGATAAGTAAAGCAACACAGAGTGAAGGATATCTAATCATATAACATCTTTACTCAAAATGCCATCATTCAATTTTAGTATCTGTATGGGCTTACAAAAGTTATATAAACCTCATCCTGTGTGCCACAATTTCATCCTCTATAGAAATAGTGTAAGAATCTACTACATTAGATTGTTGTGGTGATTAAATAAGACAATATTTAAACTTTTAGAAAATTATATTATGTTTAATGTAAAGAAGCACTGAATTTCAGTCGAGCGCAGTGGCTCATGCCTATAATCCCAGCATTTTGGGAGACCGAGGCGGGCGGATCAGTAAGTCAGGAGATTGAGACCATCCTAGCTAACAAGGTGAAACCCCATCTCTACTAAAAACACAAACAAAATTAGCAGGACATGGTGGCGGGCGCCTGTAGTCCCAGCTACTAGGAAGGCTGAGGCAGGAGAATGGCCTGAACCCGGGAGGCGGAAGCTTACGTTGAGCAGATTGCACCACTGCACTCCAGCCTGGGGGACACAGCTAGATGCCGTCTTAAAAAAAAAAAAAAAAGAAAAACAACAACAACAACAAGAAAAAAAACGAGAAGCACTGAATTTCTTAAATCAGTAGCATTTCTATACACTAACAACAAACTATCCAAAGAAGATTAAGAAAACATTTCAGTTTGCAATATCTACAATAAAATAAAATAAAGTAAAATATTATATTTAGGAATACGTTTAACTAAGGAGGTAAAAGATCTGTAAACTGAAAACTATATAATATTGACAAAAGAAGTGGAAGCCACAAATAAATGAAAGGATGTCACATATTCTTCGTTGAAATAATATTATTAAAATATTCATAATACTCAAAGTGATCTAAAGATTTAATGCAATCCCTATGAATGCCCCATGATATTTTACATAAAGTTGAAAAACAATCCTAAAATTCATTACAGAACCATAAAAAACTCCAAGTAGCCAAAGCAATCTTAGACAAAATAACAAAGTTGGAGGCATCACTCTCCCTGGATTTCAAAAAAAAATTACAAAACTATAGAAAGCAAAGCAACATGGTATTGACTTAAAATCAGATACATATGATAATGAAACAATACAGACAGACTAGAAATAAAATCCACATATTTACTGCCAATTGATTTTTGACTAAGATGACAAGAAAACACAATGGGGAAAGGACATTCTCTTCAATATATGATTCTAGGAAAGCTGGAAACCCACAAGCAGAAGACTGAAATTATATCCTTATTTCACAACATATACAGAAATCAATTCAGCATGGATTAAAGATTAAATGTAAGTCCTGAAACCATAAAACATTTACAAGAAAACACAGGAGAAAAGCACTATGACATTGATATTGGCAATGATATTTTAGATATGACCCGAAAAACACAGGCAACAAATTTTTTTTAAAGGCAAATGGGATTAAGTCAAAATAAAAAGCTTTTTAAGAGCAAAAAAAATTAAAACAATCAACAGAATGAAGAGACAAACTATGAAAGGTAAAATATAACAAATGCAAATTATATACTTGGTAAGAGGCTAATAGGTAGTCAAACAAATCAGGAAATAAAAAAGAAAAGAAAACTAAATTGATATTTCTCCAAAGAAAACCTACAAATGGCCAACAGGTGTATGACAAAATGCTCAACATCACTAATCCTCAGAGAAAGGCTAATCCAAACCTACAATGAGGTATCATTTCACACTATTATAAATAAGAACAAAAGATAAGTGTTGGTGAGGATATGGAGAAAAGGGAACCATTGTACACTGTTGCTGAGAATATAATTGATACCATCATTATGAAAAACACGATGGAGATTCCTGCAAAAGTTAAAAATAGAAGTACCATATGATCCAGCATTCTCACTTCTATGTACAAATACAAAGGAAATGAAATCATTATTTCAAAGAGATATTTGTGCTCCCATGTCCACTGCAGCTTTATTCACAAAACCCAAGATGTGGAATCAACCTATGTGTTCATCAGTGGGTAAATGGATAAGGCATATATATACAATGAGGTGTTATTCAGCATTAAAAATAAGTAAATCTTGCCATTTGTGACAACATGGATGAACCTGGAGGACTTTATGCTAAGAGAAATAAGCCAGGCATAGAAAAATAAAAAATATTAAAAATTCAAATTCATATAAACAGAGAGCAGAATGATGGTACCAGGGGATAGGAGGGTAGGAAATAGGAGAGATGTTGAGGTGAAGTGGTATAAACTTTCATTCATAAGATGAATAAGTCCTGGAGATATAATATTTAACATGTTAACTACAGTTAATAATAATGTATTTTATACTTGAAATTTGCTAAGAGAATAGACCTTAAGTTCTCAATTGTTGTCATCACACACACACACACACACACACACACAAAACCAAGATAACAATTTGAGGTGATGGGTATGTTTTTCTATCTTGATTGTGGTAATCATTTCACAATATATAAATGTATAAAATCATCACATTGTAGACCTTAAATATACCAATTTTATGTTCAATTGTACATTAATAGAGCTGAAAAAATTAAACACTATTTCATCATCAAAAAAGAAACAAATTGTAGAAGGATATTTCAACTGTCTCTCTGAATAAGACTTGAACAACATTATCATCCAACTTGACACTATTGATGGTTTTAGAATGCAATAGTTAACCACAGCTGAACACATATTTCTTTTCAAATTAATAATGAATATTTACCAAAATAGATCATACTCTGAGTGATAAAATTCTGAGGATCCTAGAAATAGAAGAAAAATTACTTAACCTGAAAAGCAAATCTATGAAAAACCTACATCTAACTTTATATTTAATGGTGAAGATTGAATACTTTCCTGTCAAGATCAGGAAAAAGTCAGGAATTTCCACTATTTCCATTTCTATTATCATTGTCCTGGAAGTATTGCCTAGTGCACTAAGTCAGAAAACATAAATGTAAGCCATTAAAAATTGAAAAAATAAAACTTTCCTTATAATAAGATGACCTGACATGTAAGAAGAAAATCCAACAGAATCCACAAAAAGCCACTGGAACTAAAAAGTGTTTTGCAAGTTTTCAGGATAAAAAATCAAATACATCAAAACAGTCAAATAAAACAATAAAGCAGAATGGAGAATCTAAAAATGAAATACAAAATTACATGGTCAATTGATTTTTGATGAAGGTGTGAAGGGAATTCAGTGAAGAAAGCATAGTCTTTTCAACAAATGGCACTGACTATACATATGCAAAAAAATGAATTTTGATCTATAACTCACAAGATATGCAAAATAACCCAAAATCATTCACAGAGCTAAACATTAAACTTAAAACTATGAAATGTCTAAAATAAGCATAGAAAAAAATCTTTGTAAATTTAGGATAGGTAAAAATTTTATAGACACAACACTAAAATAAAAACCCATAAAAATGAAATGGACTTCACCAAAATTAAGAATTTCTACTTTGAAAAACACTGTTAAGGTCAGCCACAAATGGGGGAGAAAATACATGCAAATCACATAGTTGACAACAGGATTGTTTCCAGAGCAGAAAAATAATGTTCAAAGCTTGATAATAACAATACAAACAACCCAATTTTAAGACAGGCAAAGCTTTGAAGAGACATTGAAACAATGAAGGAATATTCACGACAAACATAGAGAAGATGCTTAACATCCTTTGTCATTAGGGAGATACAAATTGAAACCACAATGAGACATCCCTATGTATCCTACTATAATATCTAAAATTGAAATGCGTAACCACACCAGTATTGATGAAAATATGGAGCAACTGGAACTCCTGTACATTACCAGTGGGAAAGTAAAATGTCACAACTTATTTGAGACAATTTGGAACTTTACTAAAAAGTTAAACATATACCAACCAAATGAACTCATCATTCCATTCCTAAGTATTTACCCAAAATTTAAAAACATATGTTCCTATACAGACTTGAGTGCAAATGTTCATAGCAACTCTATTTGTAACAGCCAAAAGCTGAAAACAACACAACTGTCCATGAACGTGTCAGTGGATAAACAAATCATAATATAGCCATGCAATGAAATAGTATAAATTTATAATGAGCAATGAACTATCAATATTCATAGAAAAATATGGCTAAATCCCCAAATATGTATGCTCAGTTAAAGAAACAAGACCAGAAATGCAATGTAGATTGTATGAGTCTGTTTATATAAGCCTGTATAAAATGCAAACTAATATAGTGGCCAGAAAAAAACAATGTTTTCCTGGGGATGGAGTCGCAGTCAGGAAGTGTGGGTGAGAGGAATTACAGAGAAAAAAGGGAGTTTTGGGGGACTGATGATTACTTTGTGTTTACAATTTTTATATATGTCAGTATTTATCAAAATGTACGATTTAAATTTGTGGAAGTTAGTGTATGTCAATCATACAACAAATATTTTTAAATGCCTGTGTAAATTATTTTTCTTATCTCAGTTAGTCATTTATGTTTATCCTAAAAATATTAAGTTAGATAGAGTTAAAAAACACGAACTTTACCATTATCTTTATACCAGGCAGTATGATATGGGAGAAAACATAATGGGAAAAAGCAGTTTGGAGATTTGGGTTATAGTTTTGATATTGTAATGACTGACTTACCAACAGTCTAACCCCTTAAGCCTTTAACTTACTCAATTATAAAGTGAAAGGGTTGTACAAGGTCATTGGTCCTCATTCTTGTTTGGAGTCATGCAACATTATATAGTATTAGTATTTTAGGCTGGGTGCTTGAAAGGATTGAAGGATGCCCAGTAGAATGTTTTGCAGATCAACAATAATTACAGCATGATCCTAACCTTATACCAATACCTCAGCATATTGTTTAAATGACTGAGACTTAAGTTGCCATTTCCTTGGGTTTTTTACTGTACCGTTTGCCCTTACACGGTGCTCATATATACAAAAGGCAACGTTCTCTTATGTCCCAGAAAATGAGATCTTTCCTTGGAATTGGCTTGACCTCACCATTATATTTACAACTTGCTGTCAGGATTTGTAACCAGTGTTACAATATACTACACAACCCACTTAAAGTTGTTCCAATAATATTGTATGTAGACAGCATTAGGAAAATTATAATGTACATTGCTGAAAATGAGACAACATTCCTGTGAAGCAGTTAAGCCTACTTTGAAAGCATGATTTTTAAATCTATAAAATGGGAAAAATCATATCTATTATTCTGGCTTATTGTGTTAAAGAGATAATGACTATATGTTATGAGTCATAACTGACGCACAATAAATATAAATTATGTTCACCTGGTGGACACTTGTAGTTTTATGTCCTTGGCCATTATTGAAAATACAAATATAATTCTGAAAGATTTCAGTCAGTTCTTGCTTAGAGCTCTTTTTCCTGTTTCTACTGCATTTTAGTTTGAGGAAATAGTTTATTTCTTGATTAAGTTATGGCAAACATTTCTAAGAACTCCAGCCATATCTTTATGCTTACAAAAATTTTGATAAATATAGAGTCTATTAAAGGAGGATGAGGACCTGCTTTTACATTATGGAAATAAAATTCTACCTCTTTTCTTCAGAAATAAATGAAAGGTTGCATATTTTTAGTGAATAGAGATTGGTATTATTTTCTAAGTCAAAATTTTGAATTTTGGGCCAAACTCAAGGAATTCTTTTTTTATAGGGGGTTAAAATTAAATTTAAAATCATGTTTGTGTCTCTCTGTCAATGTAATATGTTTTATGCTTTTTGGAAGTTTTTAATGAGGATTTTTTTTTGGATGATAAAAAAGAGAGGACTTTAGTATTCTGGGAAAATTCTCTCAAATCGAATATTCCACATCCAATTATAGCTTCGGATTCCAAGTATGGAGCTGTAGAATTTCCAATGAGAATGTATGTTCTTCTAGTCTCCTATATGTCTTCTTCTAGTTCATCCTATTTGTGTTAAAAATGTTGACACCTGTTTTAATAAATGCCTTTTAGAAAAATTTTAATATACTTATGAGACATCTATCTTTTCAGTAAAGTTTGTTATATAACACAAAAAAAGGTTTTGTCTGTATAGTGATATCTTATAGACTACAAGAAATCACTGCCTCCTTAATTTGTTAATACAATTACATTTACAAATTTGTGTCCTATTAAACTAATTTGCACCTTTACCATTGTGAAAATATTCTAAAAGCAATTAAGTCTTCTCTGTAACTGAACTTCCTCAGTTTTTTTTGTTGTTGTTGTATTTTACTTTGTTTTGTTTTTTCCTCCAAGTATCTCTCATCAACTCTTAATCATACTTTTAAGGACAAAAAAACATTATGAAACTTGAATCTAACTGAGTTGGGTTGTTTTTGTTGTGGCTTTTTTGTTTGCTTCATTTGTCTTTTCTTATTTTTATGCCTTTTTTCCTATTACTCTCTTTTTGATCCAATATCAATTACAGTTGGCCTTCTGTATTCTTGGATTCCACATCCATGGATTCAACCAACCTCAGGTTGAAAATATTTTTTAAGAAATAATAAAAATAGCAACACAACAATAAAAATATACAAATAGAAAACATTATATAACAACTATTCACATAGGATTTACATTGATTTAGGTATTATAAGTAATCTAGAGATTATCTAAAGGGAGGCTGTGCATAGGTTATATGCAGTTACAATGATACCATTCTACATAAGGAGCTTGATCATTTGCAGATTTTGATATCTACCTGGTTCTCAGAACCAATTATTCCTGCTGATACCAAGGGACAACTATATTCTAACCTTCTTCATTCTCACTGGATTGCTCCAATACAGGAAGTGGAAGTTATCTTTTAATGAAAAACAAATCTTCAACAGAATACAAAAGCATTTGACACTGAAGAAAAAAATAATTCCAAAGAGAAAGTTTTCTTTGATAAGGAGTTTTCCTGATGGGACAATAATAGCCAAAGATTTTTGGAAAGTGAAGTTTCTTAAGTATGCTATGTAGTATCTTCAAAAATAATATAAATTAAGTAACTGAAAACAGGGAAAACAACAATTGGCTGTCAAAAGCCCAGGCAGTGACATAGGTTGAGCTGATTTACTTCCACTCAGAAATGCGTGTGGTCCATGATTGCTGCTCCTCAAACACCAAAATCTCTTCTCTTCATAGTACCTTGTCTCTGGAACTACCTCTCTTCGGGCCTCCATCTGGCCTCACTTTGACTACTTCAACAGTCTTTTAATTTGGCTCACTGTTCTCAACTGAAATCCTCTTCTTCATTCATGTCCAGTGGTTATAATTCAGCCTAAAACATTTTAATGGCTTCCCTTCAGTAAGTGAATACCTGCTAACTATTCACAATGAAACTCAGACACAATATATTTATAGGCCTTGCATAAAACTTCTTGAAAGTAAAAGTCCAAAAGGAACAGACCTCTCTCTCTGTACAAAGGCAAAAACTTAGAGGTGTTTGTTTTTTTGTTTACAGGTCTGTCTCCCTCTATTATACTGTAAGTTCCTCAAGAACAAAAACTGTATCTTATTTAAACTTTGTTTAAATAAATATTTAATTATTTGTTTAAATAAATAAATAACTGTTTCATTAAGTGTTGTTTAAATAAGTGTTTGGCTCCAAATTAAGGATGCCACCAAGTAGGTAATTTGAAGTAATTATTTATAAAAGCCAATAAACAGCATAATGGTTAAGAGAGATTGGTGATTCTGTAAGAAGTAGGATTCAATCTCAGTTCTGCCACTTTCTAGTAGCAGAGTAATATTGGAAAAATTATTCAGTCTCTCTAAGTCTCAATTTTATCTGAAAAATTCAGCTAGTAAAAACACCTAGTCAGGGTGATTATTATGGAATTATATTAGTCAATGATCTAAAGCCTTTAACATGATAATCACTTGAAAATAAGCACTCAATAAATGTTGAATTATAGTATTTTATTTGTATCTCCAAACCAGGTAAAATAATTGAATATAATTAAATTTTCATTCATGTTGGGTGGATGAGACAGCATCCCTCTTAGTATGGAAAAAAGTGACACAGTCTAGGTTCATGACAAACTCTTTTGTATACACATAGCACTGATAACCCAGCTTTCCTTGGGCCCAAGTTTTCATATAGTCATAGGTAAGTTTACATTTCTTATTAGTGTGGTTTTACTATGATCACTCTATATCATTCACTTCCAAGGCTATACTATACTTAAAGGGTTTCTAAGGTTTCATTTGTTCAGATAAATTTTGGGGGTCAATTTTAAGCCTAGCTTCAATTTTCTGTATCCCCTCTTTGTATTAATTCCCAATACTAAAACTGGATTCTTTCATCCATCACTGCATTATTTTTCCATAACATATGTACACATTAATTTGAGTGTTCATTCAAGTTACAGCACCTTAATTTGGAGGAAGAAAATTAAGGGAAGAGATGCTTTTCCATCCTTGGTTGAATATTTTCCTGTCCCCTACCCTTGTTCTAAACACACAAACAAACCCACTCATGCTTCATCTTAGAAAACAGAAATAAGAGAATGTGAAAATAATTTTTTTCTAACATATTTTGATGTTTACGGTACTTGGAGCAAAAATTAAATAATGTAAGGTCTCACTCAACTGTCAGTGGTCCCTTTTCACATATTATTGTTTAGTAGTACTTCAGTCTAGTTTAGATTAAAATTTTCTGAATGAAAAACTTAGTGAAGTGTTTTTATTAATGAAGCATCATTTTAAAAAGAATTTAAGCCTCTGAAAATTATAATGTGTTTATAAATATTTTGTAATAATATATGATATATAAGGTGTTTAGAAACACACATATATACTTCTACATGATCCAGTTGCTTTTCAACATTTTTAAAACTTAAAGATATAATCAACATGATAAATAAAAACATTCATACTTCATAGGTATTTTCACATTTGAAAAATTGAGCACTTCAAATAAACCATTGTGTAAATCCTAAAACACTTTTAACGTTTGCTTTTTCCACTTAAAATAGGATTTGTGTTTTTCTAAAAGATAAAAAGTAAAATGTGATAACAATAATTAAAATGTTCTTTAATAGTAATAACTTTGCAATGAAATGAGTGTATTTATTTGAAGAATTATCATTGATAATTGAGATTTTAAAACAAACTGAGTCTCACTACACTGTTAATTCAAGGAATAAGGCAAAAACTACTTTCCCATTAAATAAAATAAGGAATTATCGTATTAGCCCTGTATGCATCCCATTAAGGTGGTATGTTTATATAACACACACACACACACACACAACATATATATAACACAAACATACATGTTTGTGCCCTAAAAGAAGTATGACTGTGAATTAAAGAAGTACGTTTCGAAACAATACCTATTACTATTTGAATACATAACAATTTTAAATATCTTGTAATGCTCCATGCATTCTATGTGTACAGAAATAGCTGCAACACAAAAAAAGTCAGCTATCAAAGACGTAACACAAAATTTCAAGTATAACTGGTGGTATGATTTTATAACACAAACATATCTATTTGTGTGTGTGTATATGTGTTTTATATATATATGTATGTCTTTTACGTAAATATATATTCATTTACCTAAATAATATGTTGATATCATCTTCTAACAGAAATATGCCAACCCACTCTAAAAGTAATCACCTAAATAACTGTGTCATAGGTATGTACAATTTAGAGAATGGAGAACGAATTATAAAAGCTAAACAAAAGCTAATTGATTTAATAGGGAAATTACTTTAAAAGAAACAAAGGAAATGAGGAATGGAAAATAATTTTAAAAAAGTAATAGATATAGAATTTTTTAAATTTTTGTAGGTACATAGTAGGTGTACGTATTATAGAGTACATTAGATGTTTTGGTAAAGGCATACAATGTGAAATAATCACATTTTGTGGCATCTAAAAGTCAAAACAATTGAAGTCATGGACATAGAGATTAGAAGACAAATCTGAAAAGGAATTGCAAAAGGAAAAAATGTGCAGACTAAATATAGAAAAAATAAAAATAGTTTTAGCTCTCTGTACAAACTCTGAAAGGCAGTGAAAATCTACCACTGTGGAATGACTACAGTGAACATTAATATATTATACAGTTTCAAATAGCTAGAGAGTATATATTGAATGCTCTCAACACAAATAAATTATGAATGCTTCAGATGTTGGATATGCTAAGCATCCTGATCTGATTACCATAACATTATATAGAGCATAGTAAAATTAATTGCACATTATATATAGTGCAATTACTTTTGCACCTACTTAATATATCTATATATATATATAAAAATTGGTATGCACCCCCCAAATATGTGCAATTATTATATGTCAATCTAAAATATATATATTATTATTAAATACAAAAAAGGGTTTCTGAGAATCTCAGCTTCTGCCTGTATAGGAGCATTCTTTTATTTATGTTTTCTACTCCCCAGTAGATGTATATAAATGAAATTTACAATTCTGTTTGTTTATTACCACATTTATAAGTCAGGATTTACGCAAACATGTTAGATGCTTTTCACATTGGTGGAAATGGGTAGAAAATTGAACTGACCTCTGTATTAACATCTCACATTCTCATTTTTTCTCCTGGCACCTAATTTAATAGCAAGACTAAATACAAGAACATGTCAAGCAGGATTTTCAAACAAATGAGATCATGTTGCTTTATGAACTGCAAATAAACATTTAATTGCATAATGTTAAAAGGAAAGATAATTAGAGGAATGCAACTTCTTCTTCAATTAAAATTTTGAGAGAACTACTAAGAAAGTGCCAACATCATCTACAATTCTACTAGTTTTTTATTGCTACTGGTATATAATTGTGAATTATAACTCTATATAATTAATTTGTAATGAGTTCCATAATATCAATAAAAAATTGAGGCAATCTGGTGAAAAATTCATATCAGAAATCTGTTATTTTTCAGTTTTGTCATATATGTAAGCCCATTTCCAAATAGTCTCTAATAAATTCAATTACGAATGTTAATTACATAACATCTTCTTGAGTTTGTACTTGTTCTCTCTGCCTGAATTTTTTATTTTTAATGTCACTCTCCATTCTTTGCCTATGAGATATTCCTAGTTATCTTTTAAAACTCTGCCCAGGAATCTCAACTTTTATGAATCACTTGCTTTGATACCTGTATTAGTCTATTCTCATACTGCTATAAAAACATACCTGAAATGGAGTAATTTATGAAGAGGTTTAATTGACTCAGAGTTCCACAGGCTATACAGGAAGCATGGCTGGTTTGCCTCAGGGAACTTTCAGTTATGGTGGAAGGCAAAGCTGAAGCTGGCATATCTTCACATGGAAGAGCAAGAGAGAGAGAGCGAAGAGGGAAATGCTACACACTTTTAAACAACCAGATCTCCTGAGAACTTACTGTCACAAGAACACCAAGGGGGAAATCTGCCCCTGCCCCCGTGATCCAATCACCTCCCACCAGGTCCTTCCCCTAACATCGGGAAAAACAATTCAGCACAAGATTTGGGTGGGGACACAGAGTCAAACCTCTCATACTGTCTTATGAGAACGAGACATTTTTCTATATAGTTGCTATCGTTTATAAATCCTCCTGTTTTTTAATTATTCTTTTTAATATTTATGTGCTTATATTTCTAGCTCCCCAATAGAACATAAGCTGCTTGAGATTAATGAATTTGTCTTTTTTGTCTTTGATTCTCTCAATGCTGGGATATGCTATTGAATGGAGTTGAACCTAAATGATTTATTACCTTTTTTTTTGAAGATTTTTGAAAGTCTTAAAAGTCACTTGAAATATTAGCAGGCATTATATTATTTTGCCATCAGAAGAAAATAGTTAACATATATTGGCCTAATACTTCCAGTCTACTCTAAAGTGGGTTGAGCCAAAATTTAATATACCTACTCAAAATCCTTCTGGTGTGGAAGACTAGAGTTTTATATCTAACATTAAAGAGAACAGTATTTCTCTTAACTGAACTGACATGGTGTGAAGCCTTTATTTGAATTGGGGTTAGGACAGGAAAAGAACGGTAGTAAAAATCCTCTTAGAATACTGTGGGGTTGAGTTTTTACTAAGAGAAAGGGCAAGATGAAAGCAGTTTTAACCAGAACTGTGCTATTTCCACTATCTTTCTCATTCTTTTGGTTTTTGCTATGACACACTTGATTCTTAATTTACTCATCACAGATTATAACATACATGATAGAATAGGAAGGAATATTGGAAATGAGAGGAAAATTATATGCTCTACAATTTAGAAAAGGGTATTTTAAGAATGTTTGAGAATAGAGTAAGGTTGAGTCTCTGAAAGTGACTTAGCATATTAAAAGGGAGGGGAAAGAGTCATTTCAAAGGAAGAGAATTAGAGAAAAAGAGTAAATGAATAAAAAAAAGTTTAAAGGAAAAGGGAAAAAAGGAAGCAGAGAGATGGAAAGATAAGATTCTTAAGATGGGGAATGGTGACAGCAAAATCCCTAGGCATCAATGATTCTAACTTCAGTATCCCACTTACAACCACACAAGAAATACAGGCAATTGAGAGTTAAATATCTATTAAAATAAGTAGCGGCAGGAGGCTTAAATCCCAATATTCTTGACCTTTTAATATAAGATTCTCTACACAAAAAGAAGCTGTGAGAAAACACCATAAGAAGATAAAAAACATCAGTACAGAAGTGAATAAACAGTACCCTTCAGTTTATTTTTGTAAATCACTATTGACGATTTCAGTGAACTGGATTTGATACCTCAGGATTGAATATACAGATTTATCTGAAACTCTTGACTTCACTAACATAAGAATTGAGACTCACTGTTTTTAAACTTCTCAGAGACAGTGGAATTCTGAGTTTATTTTTTAAATGTTTGCCCAAAAGTTGTCTGAATGATGAAAAGTAGGGCCTAATTTAGTTGAATTATTATCATAATAAATATGGTAGTTCAAAAAATGTCAGTCAAAACTGTGCTGATATACCTATAGGAGGAGTGGTTTTATAATTAATGGCACATACTAGATACAAGTGATTTTACAGGCAAAAGAGGCCTTAAAGAAAATTCCCAATACATAAGAGCAAAATCCTTCCTTTGAGAGGATAATCCACACTTCCTAGATTGATAATAATTTCTGAAACAGAAATTAAATAACTGAATCTCCATTCGTTTCAAATAAAAATGTTACACTAAGTAGTTACTATATTTTAGGACTTTTTAAACTTTCAATTTAAAAGCATCATGCCATCAAGAAGCATGTAATGATAGCATTTGACAATGATAGTGATAATATAAAACTTCAAACTATTTTGATAAGTTATTCAATGCTTTACTTTATAATGTTATGCATTTATTTCTGTCTCTTGTATAATCAGGACTTTTGTGGAAATTGAAATAAATATCTATGCAAATCTGAACCAGGGACAATTGTGTCCTTAGGTAAGGAATAGGTAAGAAGGCATCTATTTCTTCTGGTCACATGGCCCTCCATAGAAAAGGGAACTTTCTCGAACATCACAATACAGTTGAGTAGCCACATGTACCCATGTACCTGTATAACAAGTCTCATTGGTTTTCTTGCTTATTTTTAACATTTCAGTAATACATTGATACTGATTTAGGGGTGTCTTACAGAAAGCAATTTTTTTTAACAAGATCACTTAACAATTTAACACATATTATAAAAGAATAACTACTTTAGGAATATGTTTTGGTTACGGAGTCCCTTAAATTACAAACTAGAGGAAATCATCTCCATAAATAGCAAGCCATTTTTTTATCCTTAACCAATTCTGCTTGAGTTGTCAGAGAACAAAAACAAAAAAATATTTTTAAATAGTGGCCTTTATCACAAATTGAGAACATTAACTTTATTCTCAAGGCAAAACATATTTTTGCTTCCAGCAAAGAGCCACTGGAAAAAAAATCAACAGCCACAAAAAAAAAAAATAAATAAAAAATAAAAATTCCTTTTCATACAAAATGTTTAAGTGATAGCAAAGAATGAAAGGCAGTTAATTCTCTCCTACTATTTACTTATCTCCCCTCAATAGATAAGAATAGTCAGCAATCCTGCTTGAGTAGCGTACAATTAAAGGTTAAGCTTTCTCCTTGGGAGACTGATGTGCAGGCAACTACAGTCTTTGACATCAACCATAAGCACACTTCTATTTTAGTGATGTGAGAATAGTAAATTCTAATTGTATAATGCTATTTATTGATCTTTCTAGAAAGAAAACAAAAACATGTTTGCTTTGTGTTTTTAAATCCCTGGCCAGGTGCCCTAAAAGAAGTATGACTGTGAATTAAAGAAGTACGTTTCGAAACAATACCTATTACTATTTGAATACATAACAATTTTAAATATCTTGTAATGCTCCATGCATTCTATGTGTACAGAAATAGCTGCAACACAAAAAAAGTCAGCTATCAAAGACATAACACAAAATTTCAAGTATAACTGGTGGTATGATTTTAAAAGTCCAGAAAGTTGCATTAGACACTTCTAGGCTGATGAAGATCTCCCTTAGGAAAAGTACTTATGCATGTCCTACTAACTTAGCAGAAAATGCTCTCCTTGGAAAACAATCACTGTGTAAATGTCTTCTAATATATTAAAAAAGATGAAATGATTATTAGCTCACAGTCTATATTTGTAACCATATGCCAGATTTAAACAACAACAACAAAAAAAAACCCTGTAATCTACAATGATTTAAGAGATCAGGAAGAAAATGAAAGTATAATTAGGGTACACTTAGGTTTTATTTGTTAGAAAAAAAAATACATTTTATTACCAATTCTCATTAAAAATCCACACTTGTACAGAAAGTAGCTATATTATTATCTATACTGAAATTATCTGAGTTCTTATGAAAAGGATATCAAGAAAGTATATTGAAGTGTTCCTCCTTTCAAGTTTCTTAGAGTTTTTGGCTAGAAAAAATGGCAAACACAATACGTCCTCAGTTAACGTTGTCAGTAGGTTCTTAGAAACTGCGACTTAAGCAAAACAGTGTATAAAAATACCATGTTTTTCTCAACATTACAAGAAAATGATGTTATTCAAGAACTTGCTGTATGTCCTTTTGCTTGAAGTCACAGCTTCTAAGAACCTATCAATTATGTTAAGGACTTACCATGTGACATTCTTATGATAAAAGTTGACAAGTTTAATGGGTATATTTGATGTTTCATAAGTATACCTGATTAAATTTTTTACTTTAAACACTTATTCTTTGATTACTCAGTTAAAAAACACATATAAAAAAGAAAGTTATTTAAATATATGATTGTATATACTATTTATATAAAAATTTAAAAACTAAAAGAGTAGAGAGAAATTTATGGAAAAATAAATGCGTGGTAAAATAGATACATATGAGGAAGAAGGGAGGAAAATAGGTTAGTGCTATATATATGAAGCTTCAAATGTCTTTTATGTAACTTTTTTCTAAAAAGATCTAAAAATGTCAAAATAGTAATAACAATAAACCAATTAGTTTGCATTTTCCCCCACATTATTCTCTACTATTTTTAAATATTATATACTTTTTGAAAAAGGAAAACAGTGAAGTAAATGCCCAATTTTACTAAATCCAGTAAAAAACCTTCAGGAGATATATTTCAAATTCAAAGAATTTAGACTTTCAGAATGAGTCCTGAGTTAAATGCCTTCATCAAAAATATAGGAAAATCACAAATCTACAACCTAACATCACAATTCTAACAGTTATATATTTTATAACTATATTTACATTAAAGTGTGAGCAAGACAGAAAAGGAGATAACAGCAGTTAAGTGTAAAAATTATTTGAGAACAAAAATTGTATCAGTATCAGAAATAACAATTGTAAGAATCAGCTCCCTTCCATTACAGATGGATACGTTTTATTTCATCACCCAAAGTTCTGTGTGGAACATTTATTCAAATATCCAGCACTGTGTGCATGAAATTTAGAAAGGGAGAAGTAAAGAGAGGCTGGATAAACTTTCTGAAGAACTGAAGCATTGAAGGATTCACGAATTCCCTCTGCAAATTTAACTAATGAGTATTTAACCAGCAAACATGTTTCCACCAGTGCTTCTTGTCTCTGGAAGAATATCTGCTGACCCCATTATCTTTATCACACAGTATTTGCCTTCTCAATATCTGTATCACTATATCACATCACATACACATTGAGTGACTTTTCTGGTTTGGGCTAATTTTTTTGTCGTTCAAACTATTATAAGATGGTCAGCGCTTTCTAGGTCCTGAAGCATATATTAGTCAGAATTCTTCAGAGAAACAGAACCAAAACGTCGCATATATGTATATAGTGAGATTTATTTTAAGGAATGGGCTCATGCAGTTGTGGAGGCTGGAAATTCAGGGTGCAGGGCAGGCCAGCAGGCTGGAGACCCAGGAAAGGGAGACAGTTTGAATCCAAAGGCAGGCTCCTGGCAGAGTTCTCTCTTCTTCCATGGAGGTCAGATTTCTTCTACTAAAACCTTCACCTGATTGGATGAGACTCACTCCATACTATAGAAGGTCATCTGCTTTACTGTAAGTCTACTTACAAATGTTAATCTCATCTATCAAAATACCTTCACAGAAACATCTAGAGTAATGCTTTACTAAATATTTGGGTATCTTGACATAGCCAGGCTTGACATATAAAATTAGCCATCACAAGTAAATACATATTTCAATTACAACAGAATAAAATTTTGGGTAGACAAGATGTATGTATACCTGTTTTTAGGCAAAGAAAACTCGAAGTTCAAAGAAAGATAATAGAAAGAAAAGGAGAGAATATGCTAATTGGCATAGGTAACCAACTGAAAACTAAGACTCTGAAAAGCAACATAATAAGACGTTTATATTTCTATACTTATGCAGTAGTACTTTTCACTCTAAAGTTGTCCAATTAAATATTGAAGGTAGATTGCAAACAAAGTGGTTATGGATGGTTTACATATTGCCAGGCATTTTTCACTACATTAATTATGTTATGCTAGTATATAACACACTTCAGGGTGTTAAGGTCTTAGTGGATATATCATGTGGACTTTGGCATATGTATTTGTATATTAAATTATTTATAACAATTATATACTTACATATTTGAATATTAATTTATTTAAAACACTTATAAATGTTTCCATTTTTATACTTGCATCACAATGATCTTCATACTTCTTACAACCTATAAATTTTAAGTTATTGCTTTACCTCTTTTGCTATAAGGGTTAAAAATAGTATACTGTATTAAATTAGGTAATGTATGCATGATGATCATTTTTTAAATAGAAAATGTTTCAAAGATAACTTTTCATCAGACATTTGCTTAAAAAATAATGATACTGAAATAAAAAGTGCTTCAGTTCTAAAACCAAGTCTGAGACCATAGGACTTAAACAACTTGCATTCATCTCTTACTGTGGGATCATTACCTGCCCAGAGCATGGAAGAATGAAGTCTCTGCCTATATGCTTTTAGGACATTTTATTTATATTTCTGCCATAACCCTTATCACATGGATTTTTTTTTCTTAGCTATTTTCCCAATAGATTTTGAACTTTGACACCTTTAAATTTCCAAAACACTGGACACAGCACTTTTTACATGTAGTAACTTCTTAATAAATGTTGGATGAGTGAATAAAGCAATAAGAAAAATGACAATTATCTTTATCTGCTACTACCCATGTTCCATAGACAAGTAAAAATTAAGATTGATATATGAAACCCAGAAGTGATTCCATCTAGAATTTTAAATGTGTTGTTGTTCGTATCACGAACATATTATAAAGGGAATTTTAACAAACAAATGAAACAGAATACAAAACAAACACAAAAAATGGTGACATCCTAGGCCACCCCTTGTGAGGTTGCTTCTCAAGGGACTCCTTGTACCACTGTGACTCCTAAGAGGAGGTTAAAATTTACTATTAAAGACTAATTCCTAAATTGTACAGATAAGCTTCCTGAGAAAGAAAATATTTATATGAAAAGACGAAGGTCACAGACTTAAATATTTATGTGAAATGACCAAGGTCATAAACTTAATTCAGTGGCTGAACCCAGGCCTAGAACTAGGATCATCTGATTCACAGTCTCTTTTTGTTGTCACCATGTCTATCATAGAGACTAATCATTTTTGCAAAATTTAGCTTCCCTATTTATTTTTGGAATTAAATTAAATAAATTTTAAGGTACAAAACATTTCATTCTTATTTTAGGTAAAAAAAGACATGACCATTTTTCAGTCAGGAGTACTTTTCAGCATAGTTCAAATGTATCAGTTGTGTTGAAAGAAAAGTCCTTCAGGCTATTCTAAATGCACAGCTCATGACTGATTTCATCACTTCCCTTTATGTCATAACCTCATACTGAAAAATAACTTCATTTATTCTAGGTGCTGAAATTATTTGCAAAAAAAAAAAAGTATTACAATGGCAGAAATTATTTTTCATTTCAAAGCACTGAAAATTTGTAGTAAAGAAATTTCTTTAAGGGGGAAGGTACAAGAGTAATACACAAATCCCGGTATACAGACTGGCATAGATTCATCACAATTACATTCTGAAAACACTTTCTCTTTGCTCTCTGCTTGTTATGCTTGCATGCCTTTTCTCTTGGAGGCAAATGCCACATTTTAAAAAAAGTCTCAGCTGAAGATTGTTATCAATCTTGAATTCACAAGCTACACATATAATGTTCCTAGCCCACAGGTGATGCTCTACAATTACTTGTGGAATATAACTTTAAATAAATTATAATGAGTAAGCTATTGCTAAATTATACCCTTCCTGAGGATGAGACATCCCTTAATCAAGTCAGCTAAACACTTAGCCTTTCTTGTTTATGTAGATGAAGCCTACATCTTTCAATGCACATAAAAGTAATATATTTTCTCTTCTTATATATTTATTCATTGATTCTATGCATATTTACTATGTATAATTACTATGCAAGGTATAGAGCCAAATGACTCAGACATAAACTTTGCCTTTAAGTTCCTTACACTCTAACACATAAACATAAATAATTCAATGGAAAATGTGAAAAGTGCCAAAAAACAGCATAACTAATATAGCACAGGAATTCTTTGATGAGAAGGCAGTTATTTTTTCATATGGGTAAGGAAAAGGCACAAGGTTTAAGCCAATTGAACTTGGTTTTAAAGAACAGTCTGAAATTGAGGTGACAGTAAACATAGAGAACAAAAAATTACAAAGAGAAAAAACAAAGTGACCGAAAAAGTGACCTGAAGGTAAGAAAACCTAGAATATATAGAAACTATAACAAGAAGCTCATGCCAGTTGTAAGGAATGTTGAAAATGAGCCTAGAAGATAAGTTGAAGAGAGAAAGATACACATACACATATAAATAAATGTGTGAGAGTGTGTGTAAAGAGAAAGATAATTATTTAAGAATTTTAGGCACAAATATTTCATAACATACCTGTTATTTAAAAAGAAAAATGCATGTGTGTCTAATTTAGATAAGAAGGGGATACAGGAAGCAGGATGACTGGTACTTGTTATCATAACATAGTTAAGTTGTTATCATAACATGCCAGGACAGAAGTTAAGGAGAAATGGAACCTCTGTTCCCTACTAATATACAGTAGTTTGTATATTGCTGTAATTTACATATCGCTTATTATTCCAAACATAAGGCATAACAGCATAACTGTCATATCATATAGATTGCAAAAATGATATGTAGATTAGATCTTTTGCTTTAAAGCCACACCTCATACATATCTTTTCTTTTTCATTATGTAGGTTGATATTGAGACCTTTTCCCCTGAGTTCTGTATCCTCTACGCTACCTAGTGTATGCAGTGAACACCAATACTGTAGGTTTGAATTTAGTAGAAAAAGATAGTTCCTAACCACCAAACTTGACTAGTCTGTCACGTGTCAAATCTTACTTTTAAAAGGGATTTCAAACTCATATATAAACAATTCAATATTTTTTTCTGTACAGAATTGGCTGTTAATGTCAAATTTTTCATGGGAGTGCATTTTCACATTCTACTAGAGCTACAAGATCCTAAAGGAATAATGGAAGAAAATTAGAAAATTTGGTTCCAAATACATATTGTATAATATTTCATATAAGCCTCTTATGTGAGTTTATTTTACATTATTTATAATTTTCCCCTACTCATTTCCAAAAATGCTAGAGGTTTTTTTTTTGTTTTTTGTTTTTTTTTCTGGGAAAGCTGCCAAAAAAGTTCATTTTATTGCTTCCATTGAGAAACACCTTTAGCACTTTAGAGAGAAAGCTTTTCACTGAAATATAATTTAGCAACTCGGAAAGATGGGAGAAAGTTCTAAATTTTTGACATATCATCCACCAACTGATATAACCCATTTCCAAATATATGAAATAAGCAACCTAAGTAAAAGATATA